>NC_143151.1:32924038-33239390 GCF_041381405.1 Jatropha curcas | reverse complement strand
AATATATAGCACGACTCAGTTTGTCTCCACGTATAAATCCAATCCATTACTTCCCCATTAAGAAGTAATTGTCACATAGCACAACCCAACAAATAAATTATCTTCCAATACCTACTCTCAAGCGCATATCTTGCCCAACTTGCGTTCAAAAAGTCCAAACCAACAAAAAGTCTAGTTGTCATTTTTCCATCTACAACTATAAATATCTTAATCACAGCTTGTAAAGCAAAAACATAACTTAAACCTCTCCACTCCATTATCACCTAACCACCAAAAGAATAAAAATAAATGCACTATAATAAGTTAATAACTACATCAACAGAGATTATTACCTAAAAACAAAAGCTATTATCAAAAGAAAGAAACTTGTTTAAATTTTCTGTAAAAGCTCTCTGTATCATTTCCTATATATCTATAATTGAACTTCATAATGTATTGTATCATATCAACTCAAACAAATCAACAAATCCTCACTCAAAAACCAAAAAATTAAAAATTAAAATTAAAAAAGAAAAAATCTATCTTGGGTCTTCTCTTTCAACAGTATCAGGACTTGGGCCAAGATTTGACCTTCCCTTCACAGAATTATTCTTCTCCAGCTTCAATCCAGCTCTGAATCTGGCAATGAAGTTTTCAGCTTTTGTGTTCACATCAGGACTAGGCCAAAACAATGGCACTGCTGAATCACCGTCCTGTCTTGGCATTGGACTTGATTCATTTTCTGATGGGTCTTCACTATCCAATTCCGGTGACCCACTACGCGAACTATTAAAACTTGCCACTCTAACATAGTCACCATCCCTCACAAACTTCCATGACCGCATTTTAAAAGGCGGCGGCGGTGGAGGAGGTGGTATTGGAATCAAAGGTGATGCATTGCCATTTTCCACATTTTCTTCTACTCTCTTGAAATTATATGTCGTCTTAACTGTTCTGGGTGGTTGATGGGCCGTGACTGCCCCTACTTGAGCGGTGGTTCTTGATGCCAGAGATTCCACTGATGATGCCGCATTCTGAGATATGGCTTTTGAAACTTTGGTAGCGCGAGAAGATGAATAAGTAACTGGAGGAGGTGGTGGTGGAGGTGGTGGTGGTGGAGCTGAATGTGTTTTCTTGGATTTGCCTTTCTTGGAAGAGAAAAGATTTTGGAAGAAATGTGGTGGCGGTGGCGGTGGAGGTGGTGGTATGAAAGATGGAGTTGAAGGTTGAGAGTCAAATAAGCTCCCAAGATTTTCAACACTTTTTTGCCTCTGCTTCCTTAATTTCTTTCTTCTTAATGAAGTCAAGAAATCTTTACCTCTCTTTTTCTCATTCTTGCTGAAATTTGGTGGCGGTGGAGGCGGAGCCGGCGGAGGAGAAGGGGGTGGCGCATGAAATTTCTTCTCTTCCAAATCTCTCTCTTCTTCTTTTCTCTTTTCATGTTCAAGATCTTGATATGTTCTCTTCACCTTTCTTCTCCTTACAGACTTAGGTGGTTGAAGCTGAGGCGACAGTGGTGGAGCCGGCGGCGATGGTCGTGGAGGAGGAGGGGGAGATGGAGGTGGTGACGATGGCATATAAACAACTTCCTTCACGATACCCACATCTTCTTTTTCCTCTTTTTCAGTTTCTTGTTTTTCTTGCTGTTGCTGTGGGCGATCCTCTTCTTGTAGTTGAGCATCTGATGAAAATCTGTAACTGTTCTTAAGGTGGGTATCATCGTAAAAACGCCACCTTTCATCGGCGGTAGTCCATAAGGATTCTTGCCGGAGATCTGGGTATGAACTAAAACTTCTCAATCGGCTCAAATTATTATAGGCCGTCCGATCTTGATACTGATCATGATCATACCATCTATGTACAGGAGTTGACGGATACGATCTTTGCTGCTGCTGCTGCTGTACATTTGATAGGCTTCGATAACTTGGACTTTCATTATTGCTACCATTGTTGCTGTTTCTACTAAGAAATGCACACAAAATAGCAAACAGGACTAAAACAAGATTAAGTGAATCCCAACTTTTCTTAATTGACTGTGGCTTAAAAATCTGGGAAGTGAAAGAAACAACAGAAGGGACGATAATAAAAACAAAAACAAAAGCTATGACAAGTAAAACAACAAGAAGTACACCAGAATTTAGAAAGATATAGGTGGCTTGGCTGCGGAGACGGCGGAGGCCGCGGTGGCTGTCTTTGGTTTGTAGCCAAAAAGGTGGCGTGTTTTCCTCTTCTTCCATTATTTGAGGGTTATGGTTTTCCTTTTGAGATAGAGAGAAAGATGAGAGAGTAGTGCTTTTGGAAGACACTTTTAGGTAATGCTTTGTTTGATGGCTTTTTTGAGTTGCTTGCTTTGGTGAGGATCTGCTTTTGTATGCTTTGCTTGCATAAATTAAGCAGAAGATGTGTAATATTTAATGATTCTTTATACACAAATGTGGGCTATCTTTAATTTGATTATCAATTAATTATAATATATATATATATATATATATATATATATATATAGAAAATACTGGCGAATTACTAGTGTCACATGTTGCCTGTCACTAGAGGAATGACAGCCAAAATATGGTTCACGCACTAAGTATATGCTGGCAGCTGTATACAATTTACAAGGAAATTAGAATTAGTACGTGCATGTCAAGACTCGAAGACTCACGTATGGTGTTTTTTTTTTTTTTTTTTTTTTTCTTTTATAGATAAAAGATAAAATTTTTTCATATTTTATAAGATAAATTTTAAAAATATTTTAAAATAGTGGGCGTGGCAGCCACCGCTAGTCGTGCCATTAAGATGTTAGATACTCCGTTTCTAAGAAATTCAGGAGTTTAAAAACTAAACACAACAAATTTATTTTCTTTCACAGAAAGTTAAACTTTCCCCCTTACCAAACAAGTAACCCTACACAAGATTTGTAGGCGAGTTAAAGTATTTAGCGTGGCCGCTACCCTTCATGGAAGAAATTGCTTATCAGATTAGTTTAATTGTGATTGAATTTTCATACTCTGCAATAGTAATATAATACATAGAAACAGAAGATCTTTCAATAATTAATTTTTATTAATGAATTTTATTTTTTATTTTATTGATAAAAATTTGAATTATGATGTCAGATCAATGAATTACTAGAAATTGGGCTTCAAAATCATTCAAGGTTCTCATGATTGCATTTTGTCCTTTTAATATTTCCACGACACAAACATGTATTCCTTAAAAAACGTTTTTTTTTTAAATAGTATTATTTTAAATGAAAAAAAATGAGAGAATTGGTAATAAAATTTATTTAAAAATATATATAAAAAAGAGAATAATGTTAGATCTCCATTTTTTTTTTTTCAAAGAAATGAAAAAGCGCGTAGTATAATTAATTACCGCCGAATTTAGTCAAAGTCAAAAAAATGCGGGTGTGATCAAATATTAGGTAAGCTCAAAACTTTGGAGTGACGTCGTTTACTTTACAGCATTATAAGTTAAAAGAATGACAAGCACAAGTGGTTATTAACTTTTCTATAATTTTAGAACCGAACGCGTCTTCGTTTGATAGTTTTTTAAATAATATTTATATTTATTATTTATTAATGGGGAGACAAAGAAGAAACCGTTTCTTGCTTTTGTGGCAAGAATCCAAAGTGTTGCGCCGTTTCGTGATGGATTGTATAAATTCTCTGTTTTTTCATCCATTATTCATTTCCAGAGCATAATTGTTATAAGTTTCCTTTGTTTTCAAACAATAACTTGCTTGAAAAAAAATTTTAATTTTTTTTATGTTTCAGAAATTAAAATAAAATCGGTTAATAGAAATTTTTTTTTTCGGAAGGAAAAATTACACCACTTTAAAGGAAAATTTTAAATATTTTTCTGTTTAAAGGAAAATTACACGACTAAGTAGTATTTTCTACGAGTTTATTATAGCTGCAACTTTCAAAAAAATTTCACTAAAGAAATTATAAATTAATTTTCTTTTTTTTTTTTTAATGGAAAATGAGCAAATATATTAAGAAATATCATTGAACACAGCTTGTAAAATATTGTCAAGAGGGATAAGATCCATGCCTTTAGACTAGACATAGAGACTGGCAACTCTATTCAGTGATCCTCTGACGAAACAAACAGAACAACCTATAAGTTCTTTAAGAATAGAAGAACAGACAACAACAATTTGATCAAATTATCCATTAATTTTTATTTTCTTGTGAAGAAAATATGCTATATATGTTGCTATCCTGATAAAATAGCATCATACAACAGTTAATCTAATTATTTTTTTTCTTCCAGAATTTTGACCGTAAAGGACCATTTGCTAGACTTGATTCGCTATACAATAACTTAAATATTTCCATTAAATGGACATTCAACAGTAGTATTTCCGCTGAAAGTTCTACATACTTTATGTACAACACTGAAGAGGGGTTTAGTAATGCTCACATATTAAGAACTACAGTACCTCTGTTGCTCTCCTTCCATAACTAAAGGATTAAAGTCTTAATTACATGGAATCAGTTTCATGTTTTCTGACACGGGTCGGCTGTTACAGAGATGATTTTGGTGGCAAGGACTATAACAAAAATACAAGCAGAATGATCACCACAGCTACTGTGCATATTGAAGCCTGCAACAGTTAGTTAACATCTCAAATCAATGGAACAGAATAAAACATGGATATAAAGGATAAATATTCTTCACTAATCACTATTTATCAACATAAATAACTTCCTCAAATTTTTATCGACTTAAATTACAACAAGGTTTAGGCATAGTTCTATTTAATGTTTGATCTCTAAGCAAGTACTTCTCCAGAACATAGCATTTGAGCGAGTAATTGCAAAAATTGTAACCTGTATTTGAAATTATGTTTTAAGTATATGATATCAACAATAAACGAATACCAATTTCTTCCGGCTCGCACATTACAAACTAGCCTGAAGTTCAGCTTAAAGTTTCAAAGATAGTTGAAGCAAACCCAGTTTAATTCAGCCTAGAGAATGTTTCAAATTTCCCCAAAATTAGTTTTCAGGTGATCATGATATATTGGCGTAGATAAAATTTCAAAATGATCTATGTTATCCAAATGATCTTAAGATTTTTATTATTACTGTTTTCACATAAAACTAATGCTGACATGAACAATGAGTTAGAAAAGAAAAAGCAATAGCATGAGAATTCTCATATGGCTGTTCTGACTAAATGGGAAAAAAACATTAATCATTAACACTCACAGCTATTGCACAGGCAGCTAGCCCTGATCGTTCCCTTGGATCCTTATGATAGTACTTTCCAATGTAAAGAATTGAAGCAAAATACCACATCAATGGGCATGCAAATCCAAGTAAGAGACTGAGAAAGCACATCAATCAGTAAGACAAAAAAAAAAAAAAAAAAAGAAAAACACATGGCGTGTGTGTTTTTTGGGGGGTGGGGGGGAGAGGGAGATCAAGTGCAGAAAAACTCACGAAAACCATCCAATTCCACAGCCACAGCAAGGAAGGGGTTTGTCGAACATTCCCAATTGGGGTTCCTCTTCATCCCTAATCTGAACATATTTCCCTTGTATGTCGTCCACAACATCAGTTGAGGGCCCTGTGTTCACCAAACACATCAAGCAACCTTGTCAGCTAAATTTGCTGAAAGAGGGATCTAGGACCCCTAAAGTTTTTGTAATAACAAGAAGTAACAAGTATCTAGAGTCCCATTCACCAACTGCAAAAGTTATTAATTTAGACCAGTTAAAGAGACATTCCCAACACAAGTATGAGCCTAATGTTAGTTCTGAAGCAAAACTAAAATTTTGTAGTTCTCACCATGGTCAAGTGAGATTTAGGTTAATAAATTATGTGGGAAGATGATTGAACAGAAGCCAATTATAAAATATCTCAGAAATATGATGTGAATTCTCATCACCAATTAATGCTTACTGATAACTATGACATACAACTGATAGACATCAACTAAACCTTACAATAGACCTTCACGGTACACTCCCTCATTGTTAGAGATTCCTCGTCTGTCTAATGTTCCGGAACGGCTAGGTTTAAAGATTAACAAAACTAATGCATACACATTATGCCTTAATTTGGCTCTTAGCAAAGCAAACTAGTGGTGAAAGTATCAACTCCCAAACAAATTCCCAAAGCAAAAATGATATCTTCAGACTCTACATGCAATACAACTGAGTTACTGAACTTTTTTACATCGGAGGAAAGCACAACAAGAATAAGTTTATTGGAGTTACTTATTTTGTAGAATTTCTCCTCTGCTGATCAGGATATCTGGGTTGGCCCAGTTAAGAAGAATAAAGAAATTCAACATATCAATGTCTTTCCACCACAAAGATTAGATTGCTTTTCATTATGATTGTCTACTTACTAGGTTTGCTGAACTGAAAGTTTACCTGTAAATGATTGATATCAACTGAGCAAGCAGCTTCGTGTTAGATGCTATATTAGTATAGACAAAGAGAAAATGCAAAGCTATCTTTTAAGAAGAATCTCAATATGCACAAAATAAGAGTGCATATGCCTCTAAAAGTAACACAAGAAAAAAGAACTCAGCACTTTAGAATTTCGCAGAAGATAAAACTTAGAACTCACTACTTGAACTCCACATTATAGTGAAATATAAAAATCTCATTTCTAGAATTCTGCTCAGCAGAAAACAAGGAATTCAGGATCCCTAATCCACAGCATAGGAACGTTGAGTATGACCAAACATTATATATACACTAATCCATACAGCGTCAGGCCAATCAGTGTGTATGCTACTGCAAGACTGTCTGAAAGCCTAATAGATATGCTAGTTTTTCCCCATAACAAAACTTTGGGCAACGCCCTAACATTTTGTATATTGCAAAGTGAAGAAGATGATTGATACAGAACTGAAGTACCTTGATCCATTCGTCCCATTAATTAGTAAGCCTCTGTGCTCAATTCCCACTCAGCCTCTCACAAAGCTGCAAGATGAAATACACTAGGTAATGAGATATATCAAAAAATTTATGGCATCAACACAATAAATCCTCTATTATGAAAATTGCATAGATAATTGACTTAATCAGGTAGACTTGCACTTCTAATCAAGACTCCAAGCAAAATATCATGTATGAAACAGAATAAATTTCGTCATCTATGAAAGTGAGTTTACTGCTATATCAAGCTCTTGCTGAAAAGATACAAGAAAACACTCAACAAAGTAAAGGAGTGAGGAAGGATTTTAAAATGACTAAAACAAATGATATCACAATGCATCACCATCATTTAACAGTTGCAAAATGAATTTCAACAAAGTGGTTACTAATAATCAGCTTCAACTCCCTCAAAGTATACCAAAAGATGAAAGAACAAAAATGAATTCAATAGGGTTTTAGCAAAAAGAAAGAAATGTTTCTTATATAAATAAAATGCAAATAAGCTGAGTAAGAAGATAAACTTGAGAATAAATCCAAGTATCAAATCAAAAACCCCCAACATCAATGAATACGACATTCCACGTTACTTAGAAATGAAGGATACCCCCATCTAATAAATGTTTATTAATATTCTACTAACCAAGAATTCCAATGAAACTCAGAAAAGAATTTGTAACAGAACACATTGAGGACGCAAATAGTTACAGCAAATGATTGCACAGATAGACACAAAAATCAACCCGTGAAACATAGTCTTTTATTTTTGCAAAAATCAGACAGCACAATTTCTTCCTATGATAATTCAGAAACCCTCTTCAAATATTTCCTCTCAAAAGAGTTCATACCCGCCAAGATTTCTCAAGGATGAAACAATTTCAATATGCAACAGTACAAACATAACTAAAATTAATTAATTCAAAAAAGAAACTGTGAAAAATGAAAAACCCCATATTCTAGCAATAGATTCCCTCAAACTATGAAAAAGAATTCTACTCGTAAAGGCGAAAGTTTACATTAGCATCAATTCAGCACACACAAGTAAGTAAAACGCGCCCCAAACAACCAGCTGCAGTGCAAAAATCGAAAATTTTTTATACTGACTGCCCTAAACACAAGTGAGCTATATACTTTAGTAAGGAATCAGAAATCCCTCAAAATCAACAAGAGATTCACCATGCAAGAACTAAAAAGGGGTAAAGATAGCTTACAGTGGTGATAAATTAGTGAAATTCGCAGAAAAAGAATGCTGACGATGAAGAAAAGAAGCAGGTTTTATCAGTTCTCCAAAGGACTGTCTTTACTTGTCCAAGAAAGGGCGTTTCGCGTTTCGATTACGTGTTTCTCCAATCTCCATTAATGTAAATGTCATGACCTCAACAAGAATGAAGACGAAACAAACCAATACCCATTTTTTACTGTTTTATTTAATGGTGAGCGTTGAAAAAAAGAAAAAGGTATTTCTCTAAAAAAAAAAAATAATAATAATAAATAAAAAAACTGGTAGTTTTTTGCTTTTTTTTTTTTTTTCTTTTTTCCCCCCCCTTTATTTAGAAAATAAGACAGCAGAATGCAGAAGTTTTCGCAGTTCATAAATCTTTTTAAATGGTTTGTAATTTGTTTTATGCAACCCAATTCAAAACTTTAAAATCCACAAAATAAAAAATGATTCTTGTTATATGGAATTATAAAATAAAATAAACTTTAAATGCAAAATTAACTTTTATTCATAATAGTGTTTTTTTCTATAAGGAAAAGAAGAATTTCAAACAGAATTCATACTTAAATATGGTCATGTTATACTTGTGGGAATATATACAAATCCTCTTAAATCATCCTCACTAGTGATATCTGAAAAGTAAGTGCTTGATCATATAAAATTTTAAAATGAAATTAGTTATATATCTTCAAAAGTATAAGAGTTCTCCCATGAAAACTATATAAAAAAATTATTAATCAGTATTTGTAATAGGGTTTTATTTATTTAACTTGATTTTTAAAATAAAACAAAATAATTTATTAGATAATTTTTATTTTCTGCTTAAATTTTTATTTTAGCATTTTGAGAGTTTGTTTTCATTAATATATATATATATATATTTTTTTTTTCTTTGTGAGAGATTTTAAGATATCAAAATTTGTAGACAATCTAAATTACTAAATCCTAGGAAAATAGCATCTCCCCTTGTTTCCTAAAATAAAAAATAAAAAAAAAGAATAAGAAAAAGAAAAAAAGAAAAAAACTCCCCTTGTACAGACTTTATGGGTTGGCCCATCTTGAAACATAAACCACAACAACAAGCCCATCCAAATAATTTGATCTGCCCCGACATATCGGTTCAAGTAGAACCGTTTACAAAATCGGTTATTATCCAAAACCCTTAACATTTTAGGGTTTTGACTTTCAGCTTCACTGATTACCTCTCTCTGAAGAATTCCCCCGTTTACAAAATAGCATCTGTTTGGTTGCCGGGAAAGCGAAGGGCGAAAAAAAAAGAAGAAGAAAACCTTCCGAAAAAAAAAAGGTAATTTTGCACTTACATTTTTTCCAGTTCAATTGTGTGGTTATTTTACAGAAGAAAAATTCTTATTGTTGGCTCGATATGTGTAGAATCAAATCAGACCGAAAGCGGAAGTAATTTTGATTTGTTTTTATAATTGAACTTGATAGCGAGAGAGGAAATGATTTCTGGGTTTATGTTTGTTTAATTACAATGTTTGATTTTTAATCAATACGATTGAATCGAATTGGTTTATTATGATTGCTGAAAAGTAGGAAACTCTATGTCGTCAGTTTCTGAGTCGAAGATGGCTGACATTGACGATATTAGTCAAGAATCATCACAAACAGTAACTAAGAAATCAAAAAAGAAAAGAAAGAGAGAGACAGAGAAAAGCACTGACCAGCCACCATCCACCAGTGCTGAACTTACTGAACAACAATCTGTGGATGTGAAAGTGGAAGCCATCTATGACCGTGCTGACAGGAGTGCCCCTATAGTGGGCTATTTCCCTTCTGGTTATAAGCCACAAAAGAATGAAGAGAACCTATCACCACAGCAATCAACTGTTAGGTTTTATAGGAGCACTCGTGCCAAGATGGAGAAAAGCTCCAGTGAAAAGGATGAGAAAAGGAGAACTTCAGAGAGGCTGGAACTGGTTGTGAGTCCTCATTGGTCCAATGTGGACTTTGTGGGTAAGAGTTATAAAGGTGAGGCTATGGCTGCTCAGTTGTGCACTTATGCGCTTGGGGTATTTGATAAGATGACTCAGACGTTGAAGATTGTGCCAATTGCTGGAAATAAGGTAGTATAAGGTATTTCTATTGAAGTTGAATTTGATTATTTAATTATTTTATTGTCTGCTGGATGACGAGGATGCATAGGAGGAAAATAGAAGACATTACGATCAACTGTGAATGTTTTGTATTTCATTGTGTTTTTGTGTTTGGTAAAGTATGGCTTTCTTTGGGTGCTTTTCTACATGATGTTGATTTATTTTCTAAGGAAAGTGCTCATTGAATTTTATTTGATGTGATATTTGTTATCTGGTGTTTGATCATGGTGAAAAAGATGGGCGATTGAAAGGAAAGAAAGTATGAATTTAAATTCCCTCCTTTTTTTTGGCTTGATCCCAACATGCATTTGATTATGTGGTAAATTATTTTGTTGTTGCTTGCCAAAAAAGTGAAGGATATTGAAGGAAGAAATTGTCATTGAATTAAGTTCATTGATGCATCTGTTTAATATACTGAGTTTTGTAATTGAAATGTAAAGATCTTAATCTATCTGGCAAATTTGCTAATTCAGTGTTTGTTTGGGGACAACAAAGTTTCAAAATTTTTACTTATAACTGTTTCTAAAAATGATTTTTGTATGATGGGGCTCAAGAAGTATAAGGTCAGTATGTTGAAGCAATAAGTCACCAATTTCTGGCTACTTGAAACCCTGATTGCTGGTTGACAGCATTGCTAACCTAATATTCGTTTTGTAAGACAAAAATTTCTGGAAGACAAAGATTGCTTTGTAAATGGAAAAGTTCATAGGTTCTGCATCATATTTACTGTTAACTTATATACACTAGTCCACAATGATACAACTAATTTCATATTTAATGATCTGAGCTCTCCCATAGTAGTTACACTTGGGAGAGGTATTTAGTCCAAAAGTGCACGTATTTGATATAAATAGACTGTAATGTGGGTTTGCTTGTGACTGCAGATATTTAGATTGGAACCAAAAGTTCGAGGGTTAGATACTGCTGACGAGGAACCTTCAGTTTTGGAAAATGAGCCTTCTGGAGAAAACAGGACAGATAAAAGGAGGGAACTTGCTGTACTTTATGGAACAAAGAGATCTATAGCAGGGGTATGCTTACTTTTTTTTTAGTTGTGAAATATTAGATTTTTGTTCGACTGCATCCTCCTTAAGTGCATTTCATTGATTTTAATTGGGTAGATGCTAATAGGTTTTATAGTCTTAAGCTGCCTGGAGTGGAGGAAAATGATTGTTATGGTCAAGTTTAAATGGTTAAGGATTAAGGCTTAATTATTTTTTGTAGATTACTTGTAACTAATAAGAAATACAAATATTGCTAATTTTTTTCTAATTATATTGTTGCCTAGACATGGAAGAAGGTATTATTTAGCATGGTACATATAACTTTTATGCACTATTGAAGTAATGGAATAATGATGCTTTTGTTAAAAGGCTGTTAGGTGGGGGAAAAACAGAAAGTATATTCTAATTGATCCTGAGCATTTATTCTGCAAGTTATGTCTTTACTTCTTTTCCAATGGAAGGGCTAAAAGAATTTTCTGTCATTGGTGAACTCGTTTCCTTTGTTTGATAGTTTCTTGCTGAAGAGTGTTGATAATTTTTTGTGGTACATATTGGAAAAAACAGTTAAATGGTATGCTGGTAACGAACACTGTGTGTCCAAACATGTGCATACAATATATAGTGATGGATTTGATAGCGCATTTTGTACCGCCTTTTCCATCCCCTAAAGCCTCAGCACAAATTGATTAAAATTAAAAGCAGCATTCTGTTTGTTATAATCTATTTAAGATTGCTGGTTTAAAGAAAAGTATATGCATTGGTGTAATGCATTTAACATTAATACTACCAGCCCATCCTTGTAGCTAATAATAAATAGGTAATTGCCACATTAATTGGCTTCCCATGGATACATGCATCATCACATAGAATTTCATATCCTTGTAGCTGAGCCCAACTATTTTGGGAGGCTTGTTTGTTGTTGTTGTAGTTCTTGCTATTCATGATGGTATAGGATTAGGTCCTTTATCGCTTGAACCCTATTTTATATTGGGAATTTTCATTTTACTCTAAGCTCCCTTCTCTGGTTCGTCTTGTAACAAAAATGGTGTCTGCAGCTCCTAAGTCAATTTGTCACTAATAAGTCAATTCTGAATTTTTTTTCTTCTCAAGAGCACTTCAATAAAAAGATAGTTTCTGATGGAGTGAAATGATGGTGCATGTTTTTGGCATCCAAGTCTAAATGGCTGACAATTTGTGTTTCAGTTTGGTCGAATCATTCTTTGGGGGAATTGGTGGCTAAGGCTGAATTCTTTATTATGTTGCAGGATAAAAAATTGCAGGCTCTAAGGCAGGGAGATAATCCCGAATCGCAAGAGGATTTGGGGAATAAAATTGATAATATTGTGGTAAACAAGGAGGCTCTTGCAAGTACCAGTGCCCAGGTTGCTCGAAATATTCCACCTTATAACTCTTCTGCCACCACACCTCAGGAGGCCTATCCATTGAATGGGATTATTCTGGCAGGAGAGTGGGATTTCCTTGAAGATGTTTATGAGATTTTGAAAACTGGGGCAGGCGTATCAAGCAATGCTTACCCAACTTTTGTTCGCAATAGAATACATAAATTACAGGAAATTCAGGTAAAAGTGTAAGTAGTGATGTTTTTGCCAATATTTGAATGGAATTTCACTTTGAATGTTTATTGTCTTAGTCTGAATTTTGAAATGAATGAGATGATAGATGAAAGAGTCTATAATATTGAGTTAGAACTAAGCAGTTTTTGCAACCTTCAGAATGGATTCTGTCAGAATTTTGGGAACTTTTTTTTATCAGCGTGTAACCTTTGGTCATGGATGTCTTTGGAATGGGTTCTGTCAGAATTCTGGGGACTTTTTATCAGCTTCTAGCCTTTGCTTATAGCTTCTTATCAAAACATTTACATCGATCACATGTTGCATACAGAGATTCTTTCTTAGCAACTTTTGAAAATTTGAACTTTAAATTCGAGCTGGAATTTATCCCTGCTGAAAGCTCCATGCTTAGGTCCCCAATGTCTTGGCATTGTAGCTAATTAGTTGTAAATTTTATCCTCCTTGATCGATGGCTGCATTGAAGTTTATTTTGTACAAGAACTTCTCTGTGCAATGTGCATACTCTAGCTCAGTATTTCAAGTGTGCCTGGAGGGGAAATAGCTTTGTTGTCTCTCTTTGAATCCAGGACGCCTTTGGTATGTTTTATAAAATGGTCCTGTTATCAATTGCAGTTTTATTGAATATTCCCATTAAGGAATCGGTTCCCTTTTCATTTTTGGTATTTTGTTTAGTGGAAATGGAATAGCTTTTTATTTTTATAATGCTTCTACTTTTAGGATGAAGTTGAGAAGAAGACACTCTCTCGCATTTTCTCTTACATTACTCACCTTATAAAGTTTAAAGATATGCATTCTCTGGATGGTGCTGCTTCTGCAAAGAATCACAGATTTCCGAGCATTCTTCGGCAGAAATTTATGAATATGTTTACTCCAGGATCAAGGACGCTGCCAATAGAGAAAATTGATCTTCTCATTAGTTATGTTCTAGTGCTCACTCTATATGTTGATGACTTCCGGAGTAATCCCACAGATATTGCCAAGGATCTAAGAATGAGTCCTGTTGACTTAAGAGTGCATTTTGAAAATTTGGGTTGCAAGGGTGTAAATGAAAACAAGTCGTTTGTGGCAACCCTTCCAGTACCTCTGAAATTCCAAACAGTGAAACGGGGGCGGGGGCGGCCAAGAAAAAGGTAGTGAGCGGATTAGAAGATGGGAAAATTTTCATTCTTTGATTCGGCGATTGTTCAACAGCAAGTAGTTCCACAGCCTTGGAAGCTTGCAATAGGATAAAAAGAATCCTGAGATAAATGACTTTTTTAAGTTTTGTGGATTCAGGAAAAACTTCAGATTCATGTATAATATTTTGCTGTGCAACTAACATGGTGCTTGTGGATTATAACTATTCTTGATTTAAATATATGATTATGCATTTTGGCAGGTAGTCATGGGGAAGTATCTTTGATTCAATTCTCATCAGTTCTGTTGAAGTATCTTGATTTCTCATTTGACCACCGGTGGGTGTTAAACGTAAAAATATTTCTGGAAACGTGTGTTTGTAGGCATTTGAACGTATATTCCATGAAGTTGAATTGTTTTTGTTGTTTGATAATCAGGAAAATTAATTTACTGTTTGCAAAATATTAGCCAGGTATGTTTTTGGAACATTCAAAAGGCATCGTACTACTTGTTTAATTAAATATAAAACGACAGTTGTTTTAAAGTTGTCTTCTTAGAGGACAAGATTAAGTTAATTGAAATTTGATTGATTAAACAAGTTAACGCAAGAACCACAAAAAGGCATTGAGATTTATACGAACCTAATGATGAACAACTCTCTATGGATCCATGACAGTACTTGACCAGCCATAATTTCTATTGCAATGGAATTCAATTTGACCTTTAGTTGTTGATAGATATTTATATTGGAACCAAAAGTTCAAGTTTCAGATGCTGCTGCTAAAGGTCAGGGATTTTGGAAAATGCTGCTAGATATTTATATTGAAAATACATGTATGTGGAGAGACTATGTTGTAAGGAAACAGAAATGAAAACACATGGAAATGCGAAATGATACGGGGAAAAAGACATTTTAAATATAATTTCCACAGTGAAATGGTATTTTATACGAGGAAACAGAAACGTGTCCGAAATGCGGGAACGCTCATAGTTAGAAGTTTCGTACACTATAGTACAGAGAGATGATGCTTACTCCCCATTATGGAACACAGAATTCTTTAGAAAAGGTAGTCTCTTCCAATTAGTTGTTGAAGTCTAAATTGTGATTCAATTGCTTCTGGCCTCCTTTGTTACCATTTCTTCTCATTCCCTTTCAGATAATGTCAACTGTCAGGTGCCCTTGTATGAGTTTTTCTTTCTTGCTATCATTATGGCCTTTGTGATTTCCTTTGGGAAGATGACAATATTTAACTTCTGTACTGGACCATTGTTAGTAATGACTAATGAGACATATAAGCATTATTGTCTTAAAACTGGGGCCAAGGCAGGTAATAAGATACCGTGTAATAAGTGCAAGCACGACAGGATCTTTTGCTAACATCGTTAATACAGTGTCACTTTTCAGAAGGAAAAAAAAAAGTTCGATATTTTTATCATGTTCTTGTTTCTGTGATGAAGGTGGAGAAGAAAACACTGTGTGGAATTTTCTCTTACGTTGCTTATCTTGACAAGTTTAAAGATCTGAATTCTTGCAGTGGCACTTCAACAGCAAAGAACTGAGGATTTCCAAGCACTTTAGGCCAAAAATTCACTCCAAAGTCGAGAAAGGCTACCAACTGAGAAAAATGATATACTTTTCACTTATGACTAGCGCTCATTATAAGCTGATAATTTTCGTACTAATCCAACAGATACTGATAATCCATTTCAAGAACCCGGATGCAAGCTAGCATGTTAGACCTCTCTCTCTCTCTCTCTCTAATTTCCAACTCTCTGGGAGAAGAAACGAGGACATTAGATCAAACAAGTTGTTTTAATTATAGAGCTCCCCATAGTTAGTTATTTACTGACTTCTCCTTCTGCTAATGCCCTGTCAAATATTTAATATTTTGCTAGTAATTCTATGCAATTACTCTGATTCAATTTTTTTTGACTAGTACAACAATTCTGGAACTTCCTTCCAAAAAAGAAATAACAGAAGCAAGAAGGTTGCTGCCTGCAAAGCAAGCAATCAACAAGAGAATGTTTGAACTTGAACATTATTTTAACCTCAGTTGCACAAGATGCCTAAGCATGGCCTTTCCGAGACTTATGTAGTACCTGTGATGTTCAAACCATCACCACTCAATCTATTGTTGAGAGAGAAAACTCATACTTGAAAAGCTAAGGATGACTTACAAAATTGAACACTGTAAATCTCCCCCTACATGCAAGAGCTCAAATTTACATAACTAGTGGTATAGTTTTTGGCAAAGTGAATATCCAAAAACATAGGCAATATTGCATTCGGATACACTAGCTATAGTACAAACTAGTTTCTATTATTGTACACACATTTAAGCCCATGAGAAAAAGGAATGGACCAAGCTATGTATTTAATTAGATGTACCTTCCCTAATATAGCGGTATATAGATTTAAGCTAGTTGATGAATGAAACCTTGATTAAGATTTGCTCTTGAACTTCCTTTGAGCTTTCAAATCCACCACAATCACTGAGATGTTGTCCTTGCTTCCTTTTTGCAAGGCCAGCATTGAAAGGTAATCAGCTGCTGCTTGAGACGCGGGATCAATTCCATTGCCTCTTTCAGCAAGAGATGTAAATCCGTTCTTTTTGTGCCAGAGCAAAATCCGCTTTCGAGCCACTTCACAGACTTCATCATTTGTCATGACATCCCACAGCCCATCACTGGCTAAAATAAGGCATTCATCTTCTCTAGCTCGAGGAACAAACATAACTTCTGGTTCTGGAATAATCCATGGTTTCAAATATCTATCACCTGTGAGTACAAAAGAGAAACAAGTGATAGTAAACGTCAGTGCTGAAATACTCATGGATTTATTGATATTGAGAAATGGTCAACCATGAAGCCAAGGCATTATTAAAACAAGCTTGCCCGATAAAAAAAGGGCAGAAATTTGTCCCAGCAAGGTAAGCAAATGAAGCCTAAAACACCGTAATCCAGATCATTATTTTGCTCTGATTTGCTGCTTGCATTCTGGTGTCTTTAGCAGCAAGAAAAATTTTTTGAAGCAAGCAGCAGAGCATTGGAGCAAGGACTTCAGCAAATTAGCACAATATTGCTTCAACTATACAGAATTAAAATCATCACCAAAATGGAAGACACATACCAATGGATCTAGACATGGCAAGAACACCAAAAACACGGTGTCCATTCCACTGTATGACCTTGCCTCCAGATGCCTCAATCCTGGCATACTCATCTTCTCTGTTTGGCTGAAAACATTTAAACATAAATGAATAATTTAAGAAAAAGAAACAGGCATGGAAACAGTTCTATATATGCATATAAATAATGATATAAATGCACAAGCATTACTTTATGATCAATTGACAATGCCATTGACTCTTTTCCACGATAAAGCACTGCTCTTGAATCACCACAGTTTGCAACTATGATATGAGATGAACAGACCAAGGCAACCACTGCCGTAGATCCAACTGTTTCTGGTGCTAAAGGCTCAAAAGTGGGATCAGAAGCATCTCCATGGCCTTCAATGGTACCTTTGGTACCTTTTCCCCCAATCTCATCATCAACCTTAAGAAAGCAACTAGTGAAGGCTTTCTCCCACTGCACCTGCTGATTTGCTTCCATGCTTACACCACTTGAATCATTTTTAACATTTCCAATCTCGTCAGCCAAGGCCCAATGAATTCGGTCACGACAATAGTTAGCAACCTGCATGAGATCCCTCCAAATTATTCTCTCAGATAAAAAACTGTGCATATTTCGCTTGATATAAGATTAATATCAAATACGTATTAAAGAAAGTCATGAGTTCACCCTTGATTATTTGGAAATCAAAATCAGGTTGCAGATTGTGATGAAGAAGCCCGTGTTGCCAACAACAAGTTGCTTACAATAAGTTAGGAATTCAAAAGTTAAGCTAGAATTAGTTAGCAATATTAATGAGACACTTCGAATCAATATGTGAATCACTATATTAAATGGATCACAATAACTTATCATACATGCCCAGCCATAAGTCTTACACAATTAACACTCCCATAGTGAATTGCAATTGCTTTTGCAAAGCAGGCTAAAACATATCCTATACGACAAGAATAAAAATAAATATCTAGCTATATAGATGTACCTGAGCGCCCCCATGGCCATCATAAACACCGAAAAAATGACTTGTTAGATGGGTCAAACTCTCATTTAATCCGTTGACGACATGATCGCCAATGAGCATTTTTATAGGAATTTTTGCAAACCGAGGAACAGCCGCAAGAGAGTCTTCCATTTCTGGTCTTCTTCCGCAAATAGAGACAGAACCCCAAAGAGGTACGCAATCAATCTCAAATACACTACGGGAAGTTCCCTTACTGAGATTGCTCTCACTGGGCAACTTAAGAACCACTGCGGAGGCCCTTAACTCAGAGCCATCAGTGATGTCTGCATTTGGGCTCACTGCTGCTATGAGGAGTTTAGCCGTCGGCACCTGCACCTCATTTGATGACTCCACAATGATAGCCTTAGCAATGATTTGGCTATCTTCAATCATATCTTCAATTTCAACAGACTTTGGTAAATTTATTTCAGATCCAGCTTCCAATGCTAACAACTCCTCAGATATAGTTCCATTAGTGTCTTCCACAACAGACGATACTTCATCTTCGTCACTTTCCTGAATCATAGCATCAGTAGGAACTGAATCATTTCCTCCAACACCACCATCTTTTGATTCAGACAAGGTGGTGAATTCCATTCCATTTTTAGCATCATCAGAGCTTCCACTGCACACTGCAACAGCCTCATCGGATACTACCTTAGCAGGATCAGACAGCAAGCTCACAGCGTCTGTTACAAGCTTTAGCCGTGTAATTTCTACATGGGTAGCAATACCTGAGTTATCACAAATAGAATTGCCTAAACTAAGTGTCATTGCAACCGCAGGGGACATCTCTTCCATCAATACAACCCTTTGTCCAATTAAAAGTTATGGCTAATAATCCCTAATATTTTCACAAAATCTGCCAATTCTCATCCTCTTCATTTCCTTTTACCATTGAGATTGATGTTAAGCTTGCAGGTTCTAGCAATTCCTCTTCCATCCTACGACATCCCAATGGCCCACCAATCCTTTTGTATCAAGGAGATATATGGGAAAAGACAATCTACAGCCTCCAAGGTCAAAATCAAAGAAAGATAAGCTGTTGAGCATAAGGAGAATGAAAACAGGTTATCAGATCTGGTGAGAAAGAATGGATCTAACCTTTTAATTATCAGAAACTTCAAGTCTTCTCAGGTAGTTATGTTATCCTCAAAACTCCAGAACTTATCAAATTCTTCTTCACCTTTTTTCAAGAAAGAATCAACCACAGGATAACTAATCCTATCCCTACCACCTACCCTTAAATACATAAAGCATAAATGAAAAGGACAAAGAAATAAAAAACTAAAATCAAGACTTCATCTGTTAACCCAAGAATAGAAAGCAAAAGGAGTCATGGGAATTAAACAATCTTGGAAAAAGTAGAACCAACCCCAGACAATCACAAGAAAACCCTAAAAAGATTGGAACTTTTTTCACCTACATCTCATGTTTCCTGGATCTAAGGCAACCCACCTCAGCCTCTCTTGAATTAAAGTTCTCCTCTACCATCTTCCAATTAAAGAACTATTCCATAAACCGTTAAAAAAAAAAAAAAAAAAAAAAAAAAAAAAAAAAAAACAGAATATCTGGGTATGGTAGTATCTGATCAAAGAATGAAACCAAAAATAAAAAATAAAAAATAAAAAAAGAATAACAGATGCTCAAAAATAATTGAAGGGTTCTTACCCGCTTGAAACACAAAAGACTTAAAAAGAGACCTGGAGCCTGATAATAAGGTGAGTTAGGCCTCTTTTCCTAGATTTTTTTTCCCTTTATTTCTGGGGAAGGAGGCTTGAGGAAGAGAGATATTGAGGGGAAGAGAGAGAATATAAGTGGCAAAAAAATGGTTTCTTTTCATTTTTTTTTTCCTTTTTTTTTTACCATGAACTCCTCAAAGAGACACGTATACATGTAATTATCATACATCATTTAAGGCTGTCTGTGGGGGACAGAAGATGCATAGGTTAAGATAGTGCTTACATAAGGACAACTACTCATGGATTTTTCATGAGGCAAACTTTGAGGAGAGACACGTGTCCCTTCCACTGAAAAGTCCACTGCATAGCAATGATGTCCCTGAACCCATACGGTTAAAGATTTCAACCTGCAGTAGATCCTTTGCTTTCACTATTTCTCCTGTAAAAAGTAATTTCTTTTCCAAAGAAGAGGTAATTACTAATCAGTAATTATTATTGAAAATAAAAATTCTGTTAATTATTTTCTCCAGTTTGCAAACGTATTTCCATGCTTAATTCAGAAGTAATATTTAAATAAAATTTGAATTTCGGATCCGTTTAATAGTATTTAATTTAAATTTAAATTTTTAAAAAACTGATATAGCGGATAAAATTTATTTAAAATTACAATTCGTTTTCACTATTTATAAAAATTATTAATTATTAATAGGGCAGATTTAATAAAAGTAAACCTCACATATAACATAGAGCAATTGCAAATTATTTCATATTATCAAATTAATAAAAGTTTGTTTAGCTTCAATAGTAAGATGATAATATTAATAAAGAAACACTTAGTTGTTTATGGTTTTATATTCTATTCTATACAGTAATAAATTCTTCTTTTTGTGATTAATTGTTGGTATTAAAAAAGTTTCACACGTATAACTGGATGAAAGCATTAATTAATTAATTAATTTTCTTTTCTTTTTATATTTATTTATTTATTGATTTATTTTTGGTTTTTTCTACCATATTGAAAAGGAGATTTGTGGTTGGTAATGGCAGTGATAACCATAACAATAAATAACGAAAGGGTAGGTAGGCTCTCTCGTGCTATGCTTATCCATCAAACACCAATAGAAACACAACAAGTCACACAAAAGAGGAACATGAAAATCATAAAATAAGGGCCTCTACAAAAGCTGAGCCCAATTGGCTGAAGGCTTTCTGTGGGCCAAAATGGGCCATTGGCCACTATAATAAAAAATATATATTACTAATAATATAAATTAGCCATTTTCATAATTATAAAATTCATTAGGTATTAAATTTCAGTTTTCAGTTTAAGTCTGTTTGGTTTATAATGTACTTAGCACTTAAATTTTTTTTATTCCACTTTATTTATTACATAGAAAACCAAGAAAAGCATCTTTATTTTTTATTAAGTAAGTAATTATTTAGAGAATTCATAAAAAGACAATTGAATGAGATTGGGTAATTCTCGTATTCTATAGGCTCCAGTTGATCATAAATTCTATGAATGTTTTTATTTTTAGGCATTTCAATTTATCAATATTTTTCACATTTGCTATTTATTTTAAATAAAGATACGAATGAGATTTAATTTTTAGAGAAGTGTTCGTAAATAAATAAATTAAATTATTAAAGGCTTGTTGTGATATATATATGAAAATTTAAATAGAAAAAGGAAAAGCAACATAGCTCTTTTTTAAATCACTTGAACCTATCTTATTCTTATATGATAATTTTATTTTATTTTTTATTTGACAAAATGCTTAAAATTATGTTTTTGGGAAAACATATTTTTAGTTGCAATTGAGAAAAAATAATTTTCGATCAACTATTTTATAGTTTTTTTTTTTTTTTTTTTTTTACAACAAATATATATATAATCAAATTCCAATCAATAAGGCATAACGATTATTATTGTTATTATTATTATTTTTTTATTATTTTGGTACGTATAAATTAAGCCAACTCTCGTTTGTCTTCTTTATTTAGTAAACAAAACTGAACTGCAACAAACAATGAAAGCTAAAAGTTTTTGCAATCCAAATATCTTCTTGTCATTCATTTTTAATATTGAGTTGCAGCCCCGGGCATCGGCTCGGTGGCGGAAGCAGCAATACCGGCGGTGACCTGGTAAGGATATATATATATTTTTATTCTTGTAGAATTAATTAATATTGAATTGTAACAGTAACTTTAATCCGATCTCCTTGTCTCCTCTGCATGTTATACTCTACATTGTTTGCGACTTAGAGATATAAGTTTTGCTTGCATTTTACGGTGAGCATGGCTTTTCTCCGATCAGATTTGAAGCCGGAGGAAGATCATGGAACTACAGTCATCGCCATTGATGGAGACAAGAACAGCCAATCCGCTGTCAAATGGGCTATGGATAATCTTGTAAATAACAAGAGCCACAATTGTATACTCGTTCATGTTCAATCCAAAATTGCGAGTCCAGGTATGTATTGCGGTTTCTCATTAATTCATTTCTTTTCTCATCATTTTATTCCGTTATCAATTAAATACCATCTTCTTCCAAATGCATAAGGAAATAACATAGATATAAATTTTAGTTTTTCTGCTTTTATGGTTATATATTTTGCGGATTTTTAATTTATAATCAGAGAAGGAAAATAACTTCTGCAAGCTCAGGGTTTAATTTGTGAAAAAGCAGTTATAGGAGTAGCTATCATTAACCTTGAAACGAGATTAGAAAGAAAGGAAAAGATGTGAATGCTTTTGGTGAAAAAAATCTTGAGTTTTCCCTATATAATTTTGCATCTATAAATGCATAGGGGTTTTCCCTGTTTAATGCTTTGTATATGTGTGTGCATATATATATCCAATACTGCAGACAAACTTTCATGATTATGTAAATATTAACAAAAATTATTGAGATTATGGATTGTTCTCTTTTTGAGTTTGACTACTGTTATTTTGGGATTTGTAAAGAGGTTTGTAATTTATCAAAGGAAGGTCGTCCTCCAACGCATCAAGAATTGCAGCAATTATTCCTTCCCTACAGAGGATTTTGTGCTCGAAAAGGAGTGAGTAATTTAATACTAGATGATTAAGCACACCATGCGTTTGCATATCTTATATCACATTAGCAGCTCATTTTTGGCTTAGAAAACTGTTTATTTTCTTGAATTGCGTGATAATTAAGAGAATGTAGAGAATCTGTTTGGCATTACTAGTTGAATAGCTATTGAGAAAGTATTTTATTTAAAGTATTAATTGAAGACCATTAATTTCTTTTCTTTAAGATGAATTTCGCATATTCAAATTACAAAATTTAATATAGTTAAATAGCATTTCTATACTATTTTTTCAGATTGAAACAAAGGAAGTCGTTCTCCATGATATTGATGTTTCAAGTGCCCTTATTGACTATATAGTTCACAACAGAATTGCTAATATTGTTGTTGGCGCATCTCATAGGCATGCTCTTACAAGGTCCCTCTCTTTTTTCTTTCTAATTTAGAATCAGGGGAGAAATATTATCAGACAAATCATGACTAAAATCAAATACTTGGGACATAAATTTTTTCTTGGTATAGGAAATTTAAACATGCAGACACTCCTTCTACTTTACTAAAATCTGCACCAGAATCATGTGCAGTATATGTAATATCAAAAGGAAAAATTCAAACTTTTCGCTTAGCGAGTCGACCTCGTACGCTAACTGGTTCTACACGTTCAACTAGTTCTGCACATTCCACTGGTTCTGCAGATTCAATCAGCTCTGCAAATGCTTGCCTGCTACATCAATCACCACCTCGTAACAGTAGTAAACATAGCAAGTATAACAATGTATGTACTACTGGGCAACCAAATCTTTGGGAACAACGTCATCTTCCAAAAGATCGCCGGCCGTCTGTTGATGTGTCTCAGTAAGTTTAACTAGGACTAGTTCTAATTTTTTACTATACAGCTAATGTTCTAACTGTCAAAACTTGGAATTTTCTTGTTTGCAGAAGATTTTGTGAAAGCTGGAAAAGTGACGGTTCTGACAAAACATCTTCATCTTCTGGTAAATTCATTAGCAATGATAAGTTTACATTCAGTGTCAAGGAAATTTCGTCAGGGGTATCAACAAATGGTCAATCACCGGATGTGTTAAATGAAAATTCTGTATCAGGTGCCAGTGAATTTTCAGGGCAACACAGTTTTCAATCAAGTGGAATATCCTCTGAGAATTTGGAATTCTCTACCACGTGTGCTGGTTCAAAGAGCCCCGATTCCTCACAAATTGCAGTAAGTATTGCTAAATTATTAAAATTTTGATTTCTATATGAGATATCACGAAACATTTTTTAAAATTGATGTTATTCCTTTTGACAGACATTAGACGCAGAAATGAAGAGGTTAAAGCTCGAACTTGAACAATCTATGCAAATGTTTAGCTCAGTTAGTAAAGAAGCAGTTTTCGCCAAGCAGATGGTAATGTCAGAGTAACAGTTTAACATAATAATTATGAATAATTTTTGTTGCTTGGCTTGGCTTTATGTTAGTTGCGTAACTTGTGTTCACAGGTGAGGAAGCTTCGTCACTTGCAAAAATTGGAAGCACGTAAGACAGAGGAAACCACAGAAGACGCTGCATTGACTTTAGAAGAAATGGAGAAGCGAAAGACCATAATTGCTTTAGAAGCAGTACAAGCAGCATCCCGAGCAGCAGAAATAGAAGCACAAAAGAAGAATGTAGAAATGAAGGCCCATCGTGAGGCAGAAGACAAGATGAGAAAAATGGAAGCATTAGCCAACAATGATTTTCGATGTAGAAGATACACAATTGAGGAGATTGAAGTTGCAACAGATCACTTTTCCCCTGCCAATAAGATTGGTGAAGGTGCATATGGCCCTGTTTTTAAAGGCATGCTTAATCACATTGCTGTTGCCATTAAGATCTTAAGGCCAGACTTGTCACAAGGGCTAAAGCAATTCAAACAAGAGGTATATTCAATTATTTCATCATACGCATGCAAATTGTTGAAATGACTTTCATACATCTTTCTTTTTGTCGATGTAGGTTGATGTTTTAAGCAGTATGAGACATCCATACATGGTTATCCTACTTGGTGCATGTCCTGAATATGGATGCCTTGTGTACGAGTACATGGAAAATGGTAGCTTAGAAGACCGCCTCAATAGAGAAGACAATACTCCTCCAATACCATGGGGAAGGCGATTTAAAATTGCTTATGAAATTGCCACGGCCTTACTTTTCCTTCATGAAACAAAACCAGAACCTCTAGTGCATCGCGACCTGAAGCCTGCAAACATTCTCTTAGACTGTAACTATGTGAGCAAAATCAGCGATGTGGGCTTGGCCAGACTTCTTCCACCATCTGCAGCTAGTGATGTTACACAATATCGCATGACAGCAGCAGCTGGTACATTTTACTATATTGATCCAGAATATCAGCAAACAGGAATGTTAGGTGTCAAGTCAGATTTATACTCATTTGGTGTAGTGCTGTTACAACTGCTTACAGCAAAACCTCCTATGGGTTTAGCTTACCAAGTTCAGGAAGCTATCGAGAAAGGAACATTTTCAGATATACTCGACCAATCAATAACTGATTGGCCTGTAAATGAAGCACTATTGTTAGCGAGGCTGGCAGTGCAGTGCTGTGAATTGAGAAAAAAGGATAGGCCAGATCTTGCTTCTGTTGTTTGGCCAGAGCTTAAGCGGCTAAAAGATCTTTCCATGTCTCATGAAGCTTCACAACATAGGACAATTTTGTCGCTACCCAGTCCAGATGATTTAGTTTCAGAAGCAAGCACTCATTCAAATGAGGTTAGTAACTATTTTAAGAGGATGAAAGTGATTTTGTAGGCACATTTTTCATGTGCATTTGATTGTTTGATATGAATGATTAAATAAAAATCCAATGTGCTGGTGGGATATTTATATAAATCTCGAGTCTTGGCAAAGAAATTCATAGTTAAGCCCTTTCCAAAATCCTCTGAATTGCTTTTTCTATATCTCTTTTATTATGCCAAATCAGGAACGATTAAGAAACAAAATCCTAACGTCCAAATGGAAAATTGAACTTAGATCAATGCGAAAGGAGGATGGCAGCTGCTGTACTTGAATGGTGTGAAAAGGCTGAGGAGCTTGAAGAACAATTCTCAAAAATCAAGCATTGATCATCGTCATCATGGTCACGATCAACGTCGACCACGGCCTACAAGAAACCGCGCTGTTGGAATAACAAAAATGATGCCATTCCCTGTGTTTTGTTCTTCGTTTGGAAGCTGCACTGTTGTGCCTCATCCTGCAACATAAAAATGCAGAATGTTTGCTCTCTCTTTTTCGTAGCCAAGGGTGTCATTGCGCCGTGACGCATTCTTGAAGAGAAGCTGTCTTCTAAGATTTTAGTCCATGAAAAAACAAAAACCACCTCTTGCCATTTACTAATTAACATATGGTAATTAATTGCTAACAAGCTTCTAAGCTCCTTCAATGAACCTCTTTAACATGCCAGATCATTTAATTAATTGCTAATGATATAGCATTTTTTTTGTTACTAATCAACATGTAAATTCAATATTTCAGATTAACGTAAAACAAACTTTAAAAGTTAACTTCTGTTAATGCGAATTTGCTACTGCGATATTTCTTTTTTAATTTTTCCTCAATAAAAGTACTATTATTCCGTAAAATAACTGAAGAAATTAAGCAAATTACATATTTTCAAAAATACAATTTTAAAATTTAATTAAAAAATATTTTCCAAGGTTGAATTTTTATTTAAAAAGTAAAAACACACACACATTTATAATGACATAAAGAATATTCTCAGCGTGATATATAGTGGCACGCACAATGAAATGAAAAACCAGAAATCAATATTCCAGATTCTCTCTTTCACCTAAACAAACCAAATTCAGAAGCTTTCTTTAACCAAACTTCGTCTCTTCCTCTTCTTCATCACCCTAACCCTAATCCTATGGCTCACTCTAGTTCAGATCACGAGCGCAATCGGTCCCAATCGCCACAGGCGCACCTCTACAACCCCTATCAAGACCTAAACCTTCAAATCCAAACTCTTTATCAGCTCCCAACTTCTCCCGAATTCCTCTTCACCGAAGAATCTCTCCGCCAGCGTCGCTCCTGGGGTGAAAACCTCACATTTTACACCGGTTCGGCCTACCTTGGCGCCTCCATAGGTGGTGCTTCCGTCGGGTTTTTCTCTGCTCTCAAATCTTTCGAGCCCACCGATACGTTGAAGCTGAAAGTGAATAGGATTTTGAACTATTCGGGACATTCTGGACGAGTCTGGGGGAACCGGATCGGCATTGTGGGATTGATCTATGCCGTGATGGAGAGTGGAGTCGTGGCGGTTACCGATAGGGACGATGTGTGGACTAGTGTGGCGGCTGGGCTTGGAACAGGGGCTGTGTGCAGGGCAGCGAGAGGGGTGAGGTCAGCTGCGGTGGCTGGTGCGTTGGGAGGGTTGGCGGCTGGTACTGTGGTGGCAGGGAAACAGTTGTTGAAAAGGTATGCTATGATTTAAAACAAGGAGAGAGAACTTTTCTGGGTTGAGTTTAGGCTGTCAGTTCTAAATTGTTTTTGAAATTCACAAGCTGTATCTGTTCAATTTTGATCATGAATTTGTTAGCAATATATTAATAATATTGGAATCAATTAATATTAATATGAACCATTTTTGCATTTTTAGCATGGAAGAAACATGCTTTTGTAAAGGCAAAGACCAGATTTTTGTGATGACTTGTAATAAAAAAAACATATATTCACCAATTTTTTTTGTTATTTAAGCCTCTCTTCTTAATTGAAAACAATGGTGGATGAGGCTTACAAATTGATGATTAGTATAGTATTCGCTCATTTGTGTTTGAGTAGGGTAATTCTTTTGAGACTAATTAATCCTACCACTAGAATTGGAAATGATGTATGGTGATTGCAGTTTGTTGTGCATCTGTATTGAACTTTCTATTACTGTATTGTCTGATTTTTCTGTTAGTTTTATTTTTGAGTTGCTATCTTGCACAATGTTCTCAAATGGTTTGCATAGTTGATGCCTTCTTAAGGTCTTCCAAGTACTGATAGACAGTTTTTGGAGATATGGAACGACCTATTTATGCCTTCTTACCATTTGACTGACTAAAATAGTCTCTTGGAGTTGCTGTTTAAATTTAGAAGGTTGAAAGTTGAACTTAGCATATAGTTACATGTTAGCTTGACGTAAACAGAGTTTGAGATGCTTGTAAAATTACTGTACATGTAAGAGCATATATCACATTTAGGTCTAGTTTCATCTTTCATCTGGGTAGTGAAAAATGCATAACATTGTAAATGATTCAGATAATGCTGGTTCCTAGGTGTGGGATTTTGCAATACCCCCTATACTCATTTTTATATAGGATTTTGATCTTGAAATAGAAATAGAAGTATTTTGATTTCTTTTCAATTTTGCTTGCTGCTGATTCATTTGTTGTAAATCGGTTTAAAAGTGAATTGAGAAAGAGTAGAAAAATGTGGAAACAAGCATTGGGGCTTGGAAATGTGCAAGGAAAAACAAAATTGTCTCTGGTTTCAACCTTTAGGTGACATCTGATACTGATCCAACGTTTAGAATTATAGCATAGCAAGCTCAATACGCATATGGATGATGTGAAAGTTCCAACATTTTAACCAAAATAAAGCATGATGCAGTGTTGACATGGCTTTTATTTTTCGTATTCTTGACTTGATAATCAAGTTTGATATTCTGATCAGTGTCATACCAGAGACATTATCTGGTAAAGCATCATGTTGAATCGCTGAATGCTTTGTGAAGACAAATGTCTGTGTAGCACAGTTTTCTTACTGCATGCTTTTGCAATGATCCTTATACAATAGAAGGATGGACCCTCATGCCAGGGATTAATTAATGCGGTATTTCATATGGCTGAGCCATTGGTTCTGATAATTTCTTATGTTAGAAATGTCCGGAAAATAAAAGAACGGAATTTGTTATGATAGAAAAAAATAACATTATAACTAACAACAATTAATTGTGTTTGAACGCGCTGCATCTTTCAAAACTCTGATGGTGGTGCGCTTGATTGAAGGTTTGTTCCTGGTGAAATTAAAGATGTTTTCTTTTTTAGATTCTCCTTTTCCTTTGAGTTTATTTATATTTATACTCATGTATAAGTTTTTCCTATTGGATTGCTGATGCTCTCTCAACTGAAAAAAAAAGGATGATTGAGGTTCCTTTTTTTTTTTCGTTTTGCCAATATGATTGGTGGTCCAAATGCCTCAAGGGAAGCGTGGTTGGTAATTTCTTAAACCGTGATTGAAAATCAAAAATGTCATTCGTCAATTGGGTGTGGCATTAATGAGTTAGTATCCCTTACGAGTAGGTGAAGATGCATGTTAACTGAAAAAGAAGATGCATATTTAAAGAATGAAATTTCAGTCGATCACAATTTTCACATAAAAAGAATTAACAAAACCCACAGATGCATAGGTGAAGGTGCGCATACGAGTGTTGATGAAATGATTTGGCATTCTTAGCAAAGCACAAGTTTGATTTGTTTATGCATATTTGCCTCACAATAGAAAACCATATTTCTGATTTCCCAACCACACGAAAACCATCAATCATAAGCCAGATGCAATTTTTTGCTTCAAGATAAGAACCAAGAAGAAATATCAAATAAAGTTTATTATCGTCGAATCTGAACAAATGTGAAAAGTCTTTGGCCCGTGTGATAGGCTCACCGAATTTACAAACAGAAAAAAACGAAATTACAATTATAAGTTAGTTCACCAAAAACTTCATCCAGTGAACCAAAGCTTTGAACGGAAGGTTATTATTAGGATCGGCTATTGGATCACCAAAAAAACAAATCTATTCGATAAAAGATATAACCCCTGGAAAAGTACGTTAAAGCACTGTGCAAAAGCAAAATTGACTGAGTTGCAGTTCACTGCCTCCAAACAACCCAATGCTCTTATTCCACCCAACCATTGTTGAACCCCAAAAAACTACAGGAGTTCCTATTTGATGAACCGGTTGCAAAAAAAACAAATGCAGCTCAATGTCGAAGTATGGAACACAATTGCCTTGTGTTCAGGAAAAGGTATACAAGGAAATGACAAAACAACTAGAAATTGATTTACAGCAACATTGATTCTGGATTCTCTATGTAGCCCTTAAATGCTTTTAACCATTCTGCACCTACTGCACCTGAAGAATGCAAGTGTAATTAACAGTGTCACATCCCTGAGAATCTAAGACATTCAACTCCATAGAAAGGTTAATATTAGATGCTTACCATCTATAACACGATGATCACAACTTAGCGTTACTGACATGAATGAAGCAAATTTGAATTCATCGGGACCCAAACCAGGTACAACCCTCTTCTCAGCTGCACAAGAACAAGGTCAAATAATCACAAAGATGAGAATAAATTAGAAGAAAATAACTTAATTTGGAAGTTGTAATTTATTTTACAAATTACCAGAGCCAACAGCTAAAATGCCTGACTGAGGAGGATTGACAATGGCACAGAATTGCTTGATGCCAAAAGGCCCTCCCAAATTTGACACAGTAAATGTGCCTCCCTGCAAAACAGGAAAATGTTTTTTCAAATAAAATTCACTATAGAGAATCATCCAGCAGCCAACTGGCACAGAAATATAATACTCACCTCATAATCTTCTGGTTTCAAGCTATTCTCTTTGGCTTTTTGGGCCAAAAGCTTGACCTCCTCAGCAATTTTAGATAAGCCTTTCTTGTCTGCGTCCTGCATATTTTACACCATAAATTCAAGTCAAGCCATAAAAAAAAAAATGCAGAAAATTATTAAGTCAGACAACTGCTCACCCTAACAACTGGGACATATAGTCCATTATCCGTCTGTACTGCTACATTAATATTGACATTATTATACCTGTATTGCAAGCAAATGAGAAATGAGATGTTGCATGTCATACAAATTTTCATAACATCAATTAACTGTGTACATACTGGCGAATATAGTTATCAGTCCATGAACTGTTGCATTGGGGAACTTTCCTAAGAGCCAAAGCAGCAGCCTGCAATTACAGTGTCACTGAAATTACTCCATGGCCAAATTTAAAACATACAAAATCAAAGAGATATACAAGGCGTCATAAAAGTTGGAAGACAATTATGCTTATTTTTCAGCATAATCCCCTTAATCCTAAATATAAGTGTCAGATCTTCTCTAAACAGATCCAACTAACAAAGAACTCTTTAACAGCTTAGGCTGTGTTTGTATTGCATTTAAGAAGCATGACAAGTAATTTCCCAATAATCCAAGCAAAGAAGGTGGTATACCTTGATCACAAGATCATTTACAGATATACGCTTCCCACCTGAGGCCTCTTGTAATGAATTTAGTTTACTCCGCAAACTGTACCCAAAAGGATGGTTTAAATAATTACAGAAAAATTGTTAACAAGAATATTGGATTGCAATAAAAGGAAGGCAGAAACTGATTACTTACTCGATAAGTTTGTCGACACATGTATCTACGGTTAAATAATAGTGAGGAATAGTTTGCTTTGAGAACAATAACCGTGAAGCTGTCACCTGTCAATATGATACAAGAAAATTTCTCCATAACAAACTTAAAGAAAAGATATTGCAAATAAAGATGATAAAATATTACCTTCCGTATTTGGGAGTGAGGAATATCAACATAATCTAATGCAGCAGGCTTAGGTGCTTTTGCAGAAACTTCCTTCCCACTTGAAGCTGCAAAATAAGTATAATTCCTCAGTAAGCACTGCTGTTATTAGATGAGGATTTATAAAATGAGAAGGAAAATCAGACAATACTCATGACTCACGTTATACAGCCAGCATAAATATTAATTAAATCAAGGTTGACAATAACAAATAGCACTATAATCATCAGGCACACAAAGTTTAGCAATCATACCCAAGTAATCTTCGACATCAGCCTTTATAATGTGACCATCAGGACCAGTTCCTTTAATGCTTGAGAGAGGTACCTATATTTGTGAAAACAATGTTATTGAGAATAGTCTCAAGATCAATATCTACACTCTATTACCAAACAACAGAGGTAGTCGTGCTAACATTGTTTTCTTGAGCCAATTTTCTTGCAAGAGGACTAGCAAAAATTCGATCTCCAGAAGGAGCTGCACTGGGCTGGGAAATCTTTGGTTCTGGTGATCTAACTGATTCCTCAACCACCTCCTTTTTGGGTGGGGGAGGTGGGGTGGAAGAAGGTTCTTTAGCTGCATCAGCACCATCTGATGCTGAAGGACTGTAATCCTTAAATTTGGCAATGTCATCCTCATCTTCAACAGTAATAGCAATAATCTGCATGAGAAGACAAAATTTTACAGACAAAACATATCACCAACACGAACTAACAGCATCCACAACTAAACTGCCTTGTTGTTTCCAACATAAATGCCTCAGTATTTTATTCAGTTTATTTTCCCCTAGTAAAAACAATAGAAAACAAAAGTAATAAATGGAAGGTATAAGAAGTGCAAGTGGTTTTCCTTAGTATCAGATGAAATCAATACCTCACCAACTTTAATTTCTTTTGATCCATCACCCTTTATTATCTTTGCAAGGAAACCTTCTTCCATGCATTCCATCTCAACTGTTGCTTTGTCCTTAAAAATATCAAATAGGGAAACAAAGTAAATATTCCATAATGAGCAACAAAAAATAAACCAGAGTTGGAGCCTGGACCAGAACCAGTTCAGGGACCATACAGTTTCAACTTCGCATAGCACTTCACCAGGTGAAACTTTGTCACCCTCTTTCTTCAACCACCTTGCTATATTACCCTGAAATTTGGAAAATAATCAATTAACACATTTAACAAGCAAAGGATCTTTTCATAAGATGCAGAAAGGTGCATGCCTCTGTCATTGTAGGTGAGAGAGAAGGCATTCCAATCGCTTGGTGTGGAGGAAGACCTGCAACATATTTTGAACAATTATCTCAGTCAATCAAGCAGAGATTTACAATTATTCATATTAAAACAAACGCAACCAATTTTGAGGACAAAAAACAGAACTCACAATATGTTTATCAGAACTCGAACAACATAAATAATATATATGTAGATATAATCATAGAATCTACCTGAATCAGATGAAAATCCTCTCCTTGACTGTACCTGTGAACTGAAATGTGAAAAAGAAAAAGGTAGTTACAATCACTGTGAGAAGGGATAGACAGAAATTACAGGACATACCAAGAAAACTCCTTCGAGAGTAGAGGTGCAGCCATCGGATTCCCTACTTGCATTATCATCCTAGAAGTATTTTTCTTAAATGCACCAAATGATGATACCTACAAAACAAGACATATATCTGTAGCTTTAGCCATATGATTCTCACTTCAATAAGAACAAATAGTTGATTGATGCTAATTGGAAATGACTACAATGTGCAACAGGAAGGCTTCAATCAAAGTAACTTGCATTACACATGCTGATCACTGAACAAAACTGGTAGAACTTACAGTGGTATTAGCAGTGCTGCTAGAGAACCTCATTTTTTCAGCAGGCATAAGGCCATGGTGACGAGCATTCCCAGCATCTGGAAACAACAAACTAATCTTATAGCAATATAAACAAAAGTTTATTGAAAGTGACACATTACATATCTTAGGCTAGAACCATGGACTAAAGATTCAAATTTCTCCCCAATTTAATGCTACAAATCTATGATAACCATAGAGATCAAAATTTGGAGGGTGCAACTCTTTAATGCCACAATTCCTCACATTGATTTAGATTACTGCATCTAGTGGCCATTCCGCCCATGGGATGCCTTATAATGCGTTGTCCTTCTCCTTCTATTCAAAAACCGATCAGACGTATGAACTTTTCTCACCACTCATCTTTCATCATACGCTGTAGAAATTATATATCAAGTATAGGAGGTAGGTTCATTGGTTGCTTAGAATGCTTTAGACACTAAATGGAAGATCTCGGACATTACAGTTAACCATCAACATTAGTTTATAAGGCTTTGTAATGAAAGCAATACCAATATCACAAAAATATATAGGCACAAGCCCTTAACTATGGTTATCCACGCAATCCAGGTTAGATCAAACAGAAAAAATCATCAAGAAACACATTGTGCAATATTCTTTCAAGTAGATTAATCACCCCCTCGGGCTTTAGAAATACAAAATAGCAATAACATGAAGATACAAATAAAAGAAAACCGTTATTAGAAGACAGCAGCAGAAAGTAAAATCAATTAACCAAGAGAAAACCCCAGAAAAAAAAAAAAAAATAAAGACAACAAATTTTGACATTTTCCACAGCATTCTCCCTTTACATGAAGCCAGAGGCATAGCATTTGCTACGGGGCAAGCATTTCAGTTCAGGATGGGGTTGCTAAACCCTTCAAAGAAACTAAAGGTGAGCCCATCCTATTATCTCATGCATGTCTAGCTATATATTTATGAGCAAGTTTGCACCATTGGCGGTCATGGAAAGAAATAAATGGCCAAACTTACAGAGAAAAAGAAAAAAATATCATGTTTGCGAGAATGCATATTTATCCTACAATACACCTGCAACAAATGCCAGCTAATGCAAACACACTGGTGTTTTATCATAACGTTGCCTTCGATAAATGCAGGAAAGCTAGCAAAGAGATGCATGTTAATTATGGATAAGCTAGTATGGCAATGTCATTAGCAAAAGTCATTATTAAATTGCAAAAGACCAGGAATAAGAAAACACAGTAATTAACAGCAAACGAGATCGGTCACAAGATCAGTTACTGACCGTCCTTTTTACTGACAGAGAAGCGAGTGTCATTTGAAAAACACCGAGCCAAACTAGCATGCTCATGTCGCAGTAAGTTGGAAACATTTCTCAACTGCGAAAAGCCAAAAAAATTCAGAAAAAAGAGTTAAAATTATGACAAAAGCACTATAGTCTGCCATTGATTAATACTATTTCTCCTATCTGCATTCTCCAAATCACACACTAATCCAATAATCAAATCACCGTTACGTCGTATTACAGTGAAATTAAACTGAAACGAGCTTGAACACAGAATTAGAAACAATCAATTAATCCAATAATCTTGAAAACAGGATCTAAACTTCAAGACAAAATTCAACAACATAAATCAAAAATAGAAACACACGCTCAGAATTGGAAATTGAAATAGGACAGCACCTTTTTCGAGTGATTGATTGCATGAGATGCATACGCCATGACTGTATCTTCAAACAAAGTAATCAACTAAACGAAGAACAAAAATAATAAAATTAAAGAAAAAAATATTGGAAATAGAGACGGCTGAGCCAAAAAGCGGTATTTATTTAGTTTATTGAAGAGGAATTAGGACTTTTACTTTTCTTTTCTTTTTTATGAATATCAAAACAGATCTCGCTCGACTTTTGCTTATTTATTTATTTATTTTCCGGTTTAATGCTTCGTTTTTCGGTGAATTTTTCTGAGGGTTTTCGAGTTCTACTCAAATGCGGTTTGCCTATGTACATTTGGATTCTATATGAATAAATCTAGATAGTTGTAAATGTGCTCTAAATGCATCGGACGGTCATCGTCAGCGTGTCTAAGACTTGTTAGTACTTACTCTTATGTAAATGAAACTACGCCGTTGACTATGTTGGTTTGAGGAAAGATAGAAGGTGCACTAGGGCTACCATAGGAAGGTAATGTAGAGGATTTTGGGACCAACAAGGAGTTTGGTGAAAATTTGGGCTGGGCTTGTTAGGCGCCCACATTTTTTGAATGGCCAGTAGGCTTTTTTTTGTTTTTTGAGTAGTAAATTGGTAAATGCCTTGGTAAATTATTTTAACTGATTAAGTTAATATATTAATCAATTTATATTTTTTGGAATACATTTCCTTTTTTTTTGAAATTAAATATTTTAGTTGTTATATTATTTATAAAAAAAAAGTAAAAATTATCATTGTTGCAAGTGAATTATATTTTCTTTCAAATTGTTTGTTTAGAATTTATAATTTTAGGAATAATATATAAGTGTGTTTCTAACTTTTCTATTACAATTAATGCAAGAATCACTTTCTAATAAAAAATAAAAAAAAAACATAAGCCTTAACCAAGAATCAGAACCTGATAAATTAGGTATTGGAAGTTAGGAACATAATTTAATAATTTATTCATAATTGGAAAAGAATAAACGAACAAAAACTTTAATTGATGAAAAATATGATAGGTAACAGAATCAAAATATATGATAGGAAGAACAGAAATACAATAATAAACTAATTATAGGAAAGTTCGATCACAATTGGACAAACAATGCCACGTCCAATATATATGAAATACAAATTCTAGCTGCTAATAATTATAAAAAAATAAAATTTTTTGATGTTTCTTCAGCTCGAACTAAAGAGGTGTAGGCCATAAAGGTGCCACAAGCTGAAAAAAAGTCCTGCGATTAGTCCGCTTATATGTATGAATTTCGTGGACTTTTCGTACTTGCTGGTTAAGGTTACACGAAACCTCAACATTACCAAAGGCCAGGTACACAGTATGTTCATCGCTTGGATGGAAACCCAATCCCAAGGTGGAATGATCCCACTGATCAAGTTCCGTAATCTGAATACCGTCGGAAATCATAGTACCAAATAGTATATTGTGCTCCAAGCTCCATGTACCTGTTTTATAATCCTTGAGCTCCCAAATGCGAAAACTACTAGCTTCAATGTCATCTTCAATGGACAAGTGCATTGCCATCATCCGCAAAAAGCCATTGCAAACTCCAATAAAATGATTGCTCATCTCCTCAAGCCCTTCAGGGCCTCTAATGAAGTAAGATTGATCGACATCGAATGGATCATAAGCAACAATATTAGAACCATTGAACCAGTGCAATTTCCCTTTATATGCAATAATATTACTCTGTATTCTATAATTTGAATCGAGAACAGAAAAGTTCCATTCACCAGTCTCAACGGAATATGTACTAACTGTCATATCTTCAGTAAATTCATGAAACAACACCACTCTAGACTTAAATTTAGGATTTATGATGTATTGATCTCCTCGTATAGAATAAAATGGTTCGCAAATAAATCCAACATTTGTAGTGTTATCTTCTTGTGATGCATTGGCAGGCAAAGAGAAAGCAAGCACTTGAGTTGTTATTGGATTGTAGATGTAATAGTTTTTGACAGCATGAAATGGTTTTAATGCAAGCTGGATTAAAAGTAAATCATTGTATGATGCTACTACACGAGAATGCATAAAGTCTTTGTGACGATGGGGAAAATTGAAACGGAAATCCAAGGGAGGTTTGGATTCGAAAGGAGGATCGAAAATGAAACAAAAAGAATTGAAAATATGATCAGGTTCTGGTAGACACGACTCGGTTACGGTAATAATAATTTGCGTTTGGTAGTTATCATGATATGAATGGTGAGTTACAAACTGACGCACAAAATAAGGACTTGATATCAAATAATTCCAACGCTTAGCCACCAATTTGCAACGAGCGGCGAATTTTGCGGATGGTAGTCGACAGAGAATTTCGATCAGTAAACTGTCTTCTAAACCTTTCAAGTTGAAAATGGAGGATTCATCCGGTGAAAGAATTTTTTTGGTTTTTAATTTATTTGGACTGGTTGTGCTATCGGCCATGCTAAGTTTTCAGATTTGACGTTTGGATTTTTTTATTGTTGAAATGAACGATGGCTTGTTGATGCGGTTTCACGAGAAATTTTAGAAGCTATTTATAGATAGATATAGATACCTCAAGCGGTTTATATCAATATATATGTATATAAACGAAATAAATTGAAAAAATATTTATAATATTTAGCAATTTAGTATACAATTCAAATATCAATTTATTTTCGCATAAAATAACAAAAACAAAAGGTAAAAAGGTGCAAATTGAATGATGGATTTCTAATGTTATTAATTTATAAATGTTAACATAATTGTTGAGAAAAATTCTGGCTAAAATAAAATATACAAGTGTTAAATTGGTTTAAAAAGTGAAATCAGATTTTTTTTTTTTTAATCTTATTATATAATTTTAAAAGTTAAATTGACCGAAAAGATAAAATCTCTGACCTTTTTTATCCTGTTAAACAAGTTTAACAACCAAATTCACATTTATTCCAATAAAAATTTTCACTTTATCTTTTTTATAAAATAGTTATTTTTTCTATTATTAGGTTATTCTATTAATTAATGTACTACAAATATTCATGAAATTAAATTTATTCTAAAGCATAACAATAAGAATTCATTAAAAATTACCATCGTCGTTTGTAAGTGCCAACGGGCAAATTTGGAAACGATGAATGCCATATATGTAGAATAATACTTCCAAATTAAGTTTCATTTACTTGGCAGGTTCTTTTTCGTTTGGTAATTAAGTTTATCGTAAATTTTGTTAATGACATTAATATATATACAATTTAAGATTTAAGGCAAGAAACCTGTGAATACCTAAATTAAGGGTAAATAGTTAAAATTTAAAAGACCCATAAAAATTTCTATGGGTCAATTACTGATTTACTTTATCTAGGGATTTTCTTGCTATAAAAGACATAAGCGGAAAAGAAAAAAAAAAAAAAAGAAAAAGAAAAAACATATCAAACAAGATGTTATAAAATGACGGAAGCACTTGAAGAATGTAAAGAAATAATAGAGAGAAAATATATATCGATAGGTGAATATGTTATATGAGGTTATTAATAATTAAAAAATTAAAATGTTTCATTCATAAAATAAATTTATTGTTTTGATTATTAATTATTAAAAATAAAAAGCTCTTTTTATCAATATAATAAAATTAATATAGCATATATAATTCACTTACTATATACAAGTAACTAAAATTTATATCTCATGACTTTGAAATGTAATGATAAGAACAAAAAAAATACCAAATTTATATAATGTTATTTAAATTTTTAAAAATAAAATAATATATTTGCATCGTATCGCTTAACGTGCGTGCATATGACTAATTTATAGATGTTTATTTGCAACTCCTACACCAATTAAGGAATTATATTAAATAGAAAGTTTTATACAATAATAATTTACAAAGTTTAGTCAATAGTTTAGTTGTTCTTTTTTTTTTTTTTTTTTTTAATTGATACATGGAAAGCCCAATGGCCCGAAATAACATTATGAGCTATATAGTAAGAGCAGCCCTTCCTTTTGAATAACATTCACTAGATTGGCGATGACTTTTGTGATGGAAAAAACTGGAACTCGAGACCTCTCACTTCCTACACCTTCTATAATAAATAAAAAGATCAATCAAACTACACCTGATTAATTATGATTTAATTATTGTTTATAGTCTTTAGCTCTGAATTACTTGTCATCCATATGGATTTTTTTATATCACGTCCTTTTAGATGATTTGAATTTTGAATCATTTATTTTTATTAGTTTTATGCACGTTAATTAAGTTCATTCTCTATACTTGTGGTTTAAATTTATTTTATATGATTTTTATTAATTTTTTAACGATAAAATTGCTAATTATTTTTAAATAATATTTGAAAGGTAAGATGAGATGACATCATCAAAGAGATCTCATTTCTCTTAATTAGAGGTTTTGAGTATTCGAACACTAAGAATGAAATTCCTTTAAATACTCAATAGAATATGAGAATAAAGTTCTTTTAAACACTCGTAATAGATATATCACCTTCTTTACTTCGATTGTTGAAAATTACTTGTCATATTTTTTAAAATACATTTATACCACCTTCTTATTCTGACATTGGATTGGACCGCCTCCTATGGCTGATTGCTAATTAAATTGAGAAGGGAGCAGGAAGGGAAAGGGGAGATATACTATTGTAAAACAAGAAACCCAAATACAGTAAACTTGTTTATTATATGAAAAATGCTTAGTGTTTATTAAACAACTTAAATATAAATTAATTAACTAGCTATTAATAAGAAAAAAATTTATAAAATGTAATTAATGAAATTTACATATCTCTCATCAGATTAACTGTTATCATTCAGTTCTCAATTATATTAATTAATACATACCGTCCAAATGTATTATAAAAAAAATAAATTTTTTTTTTTTGAAAGGAAGAAAATTATATTTATTTTAATAGACATAAAAATATGTTAATACTTCTTAACTCCTAAAAATATATTTAGATACACAAAAATTATAGTTTCAAAAATTATTATATGTTTCTAATAAATCTGTTATCTCCTTATTAAAAAAAAAAGAGAAATTAATTATATTTTAATAATTATTTATTATCAATAGTAACAATTATCGTTAAGGGGAAGCGGGAAGGAGACATAGGGGCCTTCCAATTGAAAACCGAAAAAAAACAAGGGAGCAAAACAGACAAAGACAAACACACAGCGAAAGTTCGGACTCCCATATTAATCTCTCGGCTGAGAGAGAAACAAACAGAGAAGAAGCGGTCCAGGCCAAGGGTAAAATGGGAAACCAGAAGCAAAAATGGACGGCGGAGGAGGAGGAGGCGCTGCTCAACGGAGTGGCAAAGCACGGCCCTGGAAAGTGGAAGAACATTCTCAAAGATCCTGATTTTGCTCCTTTCCTCACTCAACGCTCCAATATCGACCTCAAGGTTTCTATCCGCTCACCTTTCTTGCCATCTTTCTTTCTCTCTTATTATTATATTCACGCGCATATTTCTTCTCTGTATACCTGTATACTTTATAGGTTTTTAAATCTCTGTCACAGAATTTGGTGAATTTAGGATTGTTTTTGTGTCGGAGCAGTAACTGTTGAAATGTATTCACTAAACCCTAGTCTTGTGCACGAATTTAAGAAGCTACCATTTTTTTGAGCTCTAAATCACCTCTGAATTGAATAGTTTCTAGATAGTGAGTCGGTACATTTGGGTTTGATAATTTTGATTATTAGGTTACCACTGGTAATTTACCGTCGCAAAGTAAAAAATTAGGTTACAGGTTCAACTCCAACGTCCAATCCAAGCCTAGTTAACCATAAAAAACAGCAAAAAAGTAGCTCAAATATGATAAATTGTGAACTTCTCGTCAAATTTTAAGGGCAAATTCAGCTTAGAAATAACTGAAGAACAAAATAGGCGTGTAAGTGAGTCAGGCTACTCGTGAGCTATTTGAACCCAACCCCTAAAATATTTGAAATCCAAAGTAAAAAGATTAGGTTACAGGCTAATCTTGCTGTTTGGATTCATGTAATTTAAGTTCCTGTAGCTATTTTGTCATGTTATTGTTATATAGCTAAAGTTCGGGGAAACCTGTTTGCTATTCAACTTCTCATTCATACTTTTATACACAGGACAAGTGGCGAAATTTAAGTGTCAGCAATGCTACACAAGGTTCTAAGGATAAATCAAGGTTACCTAAAGTTAAAACCCTGGCACTTACTCTGCCCTCCTCCAATGCTCAAAATTTTGCACATGCTGATACATCTGCAGATGTCCTTATGGATGATCCTTCAAGCAATGCAGTGGATGGAAAAAATGCCCCAAGGTTGTCAAGTCTGTTCTCTCTGATGTCACTCGTTTCTAGTAATAGATATGGTACATAAATTTCAATCCATGCATTAATTTTTGCTTCAGCCTTTCAGGCATCAAAGCATTGAGTCACACCTTTCGTATATATTTAAGATCCGGTTCTTACTTTAAAATTTATAATAGTGGCTGTTCAATGTTGTATCATATGAATTTATTCTCTAGAAAATATATACTGACAGAAGTTTTGTATATTGATGTATTTTATTGCTGATATTGTTACCTTTATGTTTTGTGCCTTTTCAGTAAAAATATATTTAAATTTTTCTTCAGTGTGGTTTTTACTACGTATTTTGGTGACTTATTATAACGAATCTTGGATACTCTAGGATAGGTCATTTAAGGTTTGGATAAAATAAATAAATAAATAAATAAATAAATTTGAAGTTCACATGTGTAGGTTTCGTAAGATGTTGCAAATATGATTATAATATCAGCTGGCGGCCATGAAAGGGATTAAGGGAGTAACTGAGCAGGCAAACTGACCCCTGTCAAAATCATTTGGATAAAGATGCTAAACTTCATGCGGCAACATATACAGTAGGAAACAAGTAGAGACTAAATAGTCAATAGAGGATAGAACTGCCTGATTTCTACAATTATTCAATTTGGCAAATTTACATTTCATGTTAAAATTCATGTTGCATTTTATTTCATATGGCCAGCAGGAATGAAAAGTATCGCATTATGTTGACAAACTGATTTTCTTGATGTTGTTGACATATCTAATGTTGGATAATGGTCAAGTTGAACCTTGAAAATTATTATGTTGGTTTTCGCTTCTTTTCTTTTTTCATTTTCCTATTTATAGGTATTTGATAATGTTGTTCTGCCCACCAGGTACAACGCAATGATTTTTGAAGCTCTTTCAGCCATAAAAGATACAAATGGATGTGATATTGGTGCTATTGTTCACTTCATTGAGGTAAGATGGATGCTTCTTGTAATTTCTATGCTATTTATGTTCCCATTGTACCTGCATTTGAGTGGACTGGAAAACTCTTTTCTGAGTAAGAAAACTGAATATCAAACCTAGTGCTTGAACATTGTAAAGGATATGGAAGTCGGTTCATTTTGGTTTCTGGATGCATGATTGCTTTTGAAATCCCTCTATCATTTGCTCTTCACAGCTTAAAGGGGAACTAATTCCTGGTTCTGATGTCAGAACTTCGTGAACATGATTTTGCCATGGGAATGCTAGTGTTGTATCTCAAAATACTAGGAATTTGGAGGTCCTATAATGTTATTGCATGAGGTACACACTATCATTGTAGGCTGAAAGGACAAACTGATGGCAATATAAATAGCACCTCCATAGTATACAATAAAAAAAACCAAGATGATATCCTGTGGCTCTTTTGTGCTTGTGTGTAACACTGGTTGAAGTTAGAATTTGACTAGTTTTTTCACTCCTTTTTTTCTTTTTAGGGAGTTGAGGGGTTTAAGATGCCTGATAGCCAAGGATTGTCAGTGTGATTTGCTTGTCAGTTGAAGATAGAGATATATGAGTGATTTGAAATTAGAGGAAGCGGCACCCATATTGGACACTAATGTTTGTGTAATAAGCCAACTAATGAATTTTACCTTTGAACGTAAATCAAAATTTAACTGTCATTGAATCTTGGGATGTTTTTGCTTCCTTCTTCACTTCGCACAAGGCTATAGATGTATGTATGGAATGATATGTTATGGTTCCCGGTGGTAACCTTTTTTAATTTATTCTTTGAATCTGTATGTTTTAGCATCCCTATTTATTTTAATAAGAGTTAAGATTATGACCATCTTCATAAATGTGCTGCAGCAAAGGCATGAGGTGCCACAAAATTTTAGAAGGCATTTAAGTTCAAGGTTGAGAAGGCTTGTTTCACAAGGCAAACTGGAAAAGGTGAAAAGCTTTATTGAAATTGCCTCTCCTTTAATTTTTATTTTTCTTACTCATCAAATGTGCACTTGGAATCTCATGGAATTCACACACACAAACAAAATGAAAGGAAGAAAAAGAAAAACTTACTTCAAATACATTAGATCAAATAAAGGATAGATGTTTCTTTCATATCGGAATTTTGTTCTATGGTTCTTGATTTGGTACACTGTTTATTCTATTTTGTTGTATTTTGAAACACTGTATATTTGATTGCTTCTTACTTTCTGTGCCTGTCATCAATTTGCAGGTTCAAAATTGCTATAGAATCTGCCAAGATGGCGCACTGGGAACAAAAACACCAACCCCCAAACAAAAAGATATCAGGCCCCGGCATTCACAGAACTCTATATTAGCATCTGGCGAGTCAGTAGAGGAAGCAGCAATAGCTGCTGCTTATAAAGTTGCCGAAGCAGAAAATAAATCATTTTTGGCTGCTGAAGCAGTTAAGGAATCAGAAAGAGTCTCAAAGGTAGCAGAAGACACAGATTCAATGCTCCAGTTAGTGAAAGAGATTTATGAACAATGTAAGTGCTTAAATGTCCCAATTCATTTAAATGCTTTTATCATCGCAAAATCAAATTATAAATCTTTTTTTTTTTTTTATGAACTTCTGCAGGCTCACGAGGTGAAATTGTTCTATTGGCTTAGAGTTATCGTGTGTACAATTAGAAAAAGCAAAATTCTTGGTAGTTCTCAGAACCTGGTGTGTAAACCCATTTCGTCAGTGCCATGGCATTTTCTGAGTTGCACTTTGTTTCTTTCTTTTGCCTTTTTAGTTAAAAGGCAAATACGTTTTGACAGGTCAAACATTTCTCTTGTACAATTAGGAAAAAACAAAAATATCCATAATTTTGGAACATGTAAATTCATTGAATCAATTGAACATTTTTAAGCCTCTTGCTTCTAGACAATAACATTTTCCTTTTCTTTTTTCCTTTTTCTTCCAAATTTTATTAATGCAAACTATATTTTGACAAGTAAATATCGGATGGTAGGTCACAGACAAAACTAGTTAGACATTGAACGACATTTTTATTATGAAAACGGCAAGTATATTTCGGGAATTTTAAAAACCAAGGATAATTACGTGTCACAAGAAAACTGACTAAATTTGGTTTGTTTAAATAGCACAATGAAATCTACAATCTAGGTTTGTCACAGTTATCACAAGCTTACAAGCAAAATTGTAAGCAAGTTTTACCGAAAAAAGGTAAAAAATCTATGAAGAACAGAAACCTTTGATTGGCCAATGCAACAATCAGAATTCCAAACTATAGAAGCACAAGACCAAGTTCTGTGGGCTTCAGCGTTTGTCTAATCCGGTAGTTGTATAGATAATAGTGAAGTTTCCCATCACCAGGTCCAAATTTCAGCTCCTTCAAAAAAGATTCATTTTGCATGACATCGAGCGCGTTGAACACATCGAAGTCTTTGCGTTTTGCAACTATTAGAGCATCATTCATCAACTGAATCAAAGGAGTCTTTGTGGAAACATTGTAGTACGAATAAGCTGCCTTCAGCGCAGAATAATTCTGGTTGCCAAGGATAGAGGAGGGAAGCGTGTAGAAGCTGCAAAAATCAGTGATCTCACGGGTTTCTGGACTTTCAACCAGATAGCTATCAACAACATCTTCTTTTGGCAGAAGCCAGTGCTCTACATCATTTTCATCAAAATCAGGTGCAACAATAAACTGGCTCAAGTATTTCCTAATTAGTCTAGTAACTGCAGGAACATCACGGAGCTCCATCTTTCTAAACCCCGGAGTAGCAGTTGACTCCGGTAGCTTGTACAGCTTGATTGTTCTGCTCATAGTCATTCTCGCACCAAGCCTAGAAAAACCGACATCAATCAGTTTCTTAGGATTCAAAGATCTGTGCCAATATTGACAGGTTGCTATTGGTGTTGGAAGAACCACTCCAGCAGTATAAGCAGCTTGCCACATATTCTCCAAGTGAACTCTTCTTGTCACTTCCTTAATCATGACAGGAGCAAGTCTTTTTGATCTTAGCTTCTTATGAACACATAAGAAATTAATTTCTGCCATGTTAACAATCTCATTACGAACTCGGATTCTTGCAGGAACGCCAGTGATGAAAGCAACTAACTTCTTCGAGCTCTTGACACGGACACCAATATGCCAGCTCTTGAAATAGCCAGGAGGACGAAGAGCCCAGCGAAGAAACTCCTTAGAATAGTTAAATCTGAACATGTTCTCATCATCCTCGACATAATTATTAGTCAAGAGAATGTAAACTTCAGTACACATCTCTTCAGTGTCAATATCACAAGTCACCCATTCATAAAGGTTGGGGAGGTTGTATGGTTCTTGTTTTACCTCAGATAAAGGTGTTGGAGGTTCAATAGGGCCTTCAGGCAAACTGGTATCCCCAATATCCTTGAATTGCCCTACTGGTTGAGTTTCCCAAAATTTATGTCTTGTTCCAAGAGTAAGTGATTCTTGAACCTTTCTAGCTATTGTATCAAGTGCAAGATCACTATCTGAAGGTGCATTTCCATCAGGATTGGGGTTGGGAGTTTCTTCAGGTGAACTAGAAGATGCATTGCTATCAGCCATTGTGGAAATTTCTGAAGAGGCAGCCCAGAAGAAAACAAAAAAACTTATCAATGAAATGTTCATGTAGAAAAATTACCGAATAAACTGAAGTTGCAAGTTGCAGTACATTGCCACAAATGATTCTAAAAAACCACAGAACTTAGCTTGTAGACCTATATAGGCTTTATTCATCCTTGTCTATTCAAACTTCTTCTCAGTGAATTAATTGTACAATAAAGAGACCAACAAAAAAAATTAAAAAGAGAGTAGAGAGAGATAACAATTCTTTCCATCACTTGTAATCCAAAATAACTTCAAATAAAAAGAGTCATATTCCGTTTCCCCTCTGGAGCCAAGTATAACAAACATTTCTACTTCACTAAAACACCACATTGTTCCATTTTGAAGAACAGAAAAAAAATGCCAATTAAACCAATTATCTTCTTTTAAAATACTCAATGTTTCTTATGGAATCAAATAATCAATAGTCATAAAAATTCTTTCTTTTATGCTATAAATGATTCAATATATAGTTAAGTACATACACACTTCAACAAAATCAACAGAGACAAAGGAATATAAAAAAATTCAACCCTTTTTCCCCTTTGATTTTCTCAGAGACGAAACAAAAAGCAAAAACAACATAAACTCATTAGGATTCACCGAATTTCTAAAGAATCTATTGGGTACAAACAAAAAAACGAAATTGATGATAGATACTGTACAACTTACAGAAGCTACAGAGTAGTTACCTGTAGAGCGAAACAAAAGCTTCAAAGTTATCTCTTTCGAAGATCTAGGGTTTCATTGAGCCTCTGTCTTCTTATAGACACACAGAGAGGCACAGCTTTGGAAAGATCGAACAAACCATGGCTTGCGGGTGGGCATCGACGCTAACTTTTTGGGTATTTCAGATAAAGTTCATGGGTGTATTTGTCAATCCCCTTCCTTGCAATTCTTCGCTTTTACAGTTGCTTATGTATTCACGTGTACAGTAGATTTCTTTTAAACGCGATTGTTCGACGAAACGACAGGACGTGTTTTAAACGTAACGACTAATCAATTGTCGTTTGTTTGAAAGCCCACATTAATTGTTGGGCTTGAACTGTTGAGCAACTTAGCTGGGGTACTTTGATCACCGGATCGGGCTTTACTGCAGCCCAATTTGATATTGTCCAAATCCAATTGCATTATTATTGTTTCCAACTTTTTCATTATTTTTTTTAAATAACTTTTATATTGATTAAGAATTACACTTTTATGTGAAAAGAAAATTACATTTTAGGTGTGCAATATTATTTATGAAAGACTACATATATTTTTACAATTAATATTACAAATAAATTATTACATTTCTTTACTATCATGAGATTTAAACTTTGATATTTTCACATTAATATTTTAAATGTGAATTATGAAAATTTTCAACAGCTTACAAATTTAGTAGTCAATTTAGGACTTGTAGTAATTTTTTAATTGTTTTAATCATTTTGGCCCTCTTAATTTATGTGTTCGAAGGTTTATCCTATTATACTCAAATCTTGGTTTTACCCATTTGTAAATTATTTCTTTCAACATATATTAGAATCATAACTATTTTTCCCCCACCAGTCTATGTTATATTCCAAATCAATTTTTATGAATTTTTTCTAGCACCAATCCAATAATGAATTCCCCCCACCCCCCCCCCAAAAAAAAAAAAAAGAAATAACAGGAAAAAGAAATTCTTATATTTTATTAAGGGTTTATTTGAAAAAATTAGCTGTTTGAGTAGTTTTCATGAAACGTTAAAAACTAAATATTATATGAATTAACTTTTCATAAAGTGTTGTCCTGAATTCTAAAACCCAGTTCAAACGTTATATTACCGAACAATTTTTTAAAAAAAGTTTAGCGATGTTGTCAAACAGAGCACAAGACAACTTTAAAAATCCAAATAAACAAGTCACAAAACTTAATAATAAATGAGTTGACTTTTCAGAAATATGTTTTTTTTTAGCGGATTTCAAATGGAATTAGAAGTTCAATATATAATAATAAGAAGTTAAAAGGAAAGTGATAGATGCTTAATAAGCTAATATGATATTATATATGGTTGCTTAGGCAAGTCTCAGACTTGTATTTTGCAGCTTCGTTTTTGAAGTTTTGTTTGAGAAGTAACTAAATTAAAAACAAGATCAATAATTGCGAAAATGGGTCAAAAAGCTTTTTACGAATTAACATTATCCAATCAAATGCCAAAGCTCATGCGTGGATGGATATGCTTTTGCCCTTTTGCTTTGCTTTATTATACTATGCATGAACCTAATGTTGCTCTTATCGGAATATTATTGGGTATTTTTCAACACAAATTATATATTTTTTTAAAATTTATTGACCATTTCCACATGGTTTGTGAATCAAAATTAACTCAAAATATTAAAAATTAACTTACAAAGTTAAAAGCGTTTGATTGTTAGGATCATATGAAAAATTAACTCGAAAGAATATGGTAATTTATTAGTATTTGTTGATATATGAACTTCACATTCAAACAAAATTAGATTCTTAATATTCATGAACAATACAGATTCTACCTGGTAAATTAAATTTTTATATTTGTAAAATTCAAATCTACTCGAAATAATATCTTTTAAAAGATGAAAAATTTACATTTCCCTATTAATGAAAAATAAAAAAACATTGCTACCTCATTAATTAAAGTATTTCATTGATTATTTTTGACAAAAATTTTTTATAGACTTTCATTTTTCATGGTTGATTTAAGGTGATATTTATTACTTAATTTTTACTTATATTTCATATTATAAATTCGCTATTAGAAAGAATTTTATTGAATTAGTAGTTATATTTATACGGTACAACTCTAGAATATCATGTAAAGACCGTATATACATAAATTAAGAGTGTTACTATAATTTATATATATATATATATATATATATATATATATATATATTTGTAAACTCATTAGACAAATACCCTTTTAAGATTATTCCATAATAATTAAGAAAATCTTAAAAAAAAAAAAAAACTTCAATTATTTTTTGAAAAGAAAAAAAAACTTAAATTCTAGAAAAAAAAAAGATTAGTAGCAATCCATAAAGCTGCACTCGAACAAAATACTTTATGCTTTCAAAACAAAAAAAAAAAAACAATTTATTTTAGTTATTAATATTTGAAATAATAAAAAGAGAAAATATTTGTAATTATTAATATTCAGTAATAAGAAAAAACCAGACTGGAATAATATTTCTATGCAAGACATTTTTTTTTCTCCAATTATATAATTTTGAATTTTATATAATAATAATAATAATAATAATAATAATAAATTTCCAAATCCCACTAGTTTCTTAAAAGTTTCTTTCTTCTCCACCACAATTAAAATCTATATTTACCGACCAAACAAAGCCTGAAGTAATAGAATAGAAATTGAAGGGGCAAATTCGGAAATCCGGACAAGAAATTGGCACAAAAGGGTTTTTGTAGAGTAAGACCTAACAACATTATAAACTATCGCAAGTCTCACACGCTCAGTCTCTTCCCCTTCAAACTCCAAGGCGCAGATCCGAGGAGTTTGGGATTAGAAACCCTAATTTCCTCTCTCTACTTTCTAAAAGCCTCCAATCGCTCTATTTCTCTATCAATCTCTCTCTCTCACTAGCAGGTCTCTTTCTCCTTCTTTCCTTATGTTTCTCTTTTTATCTTTATATGTACATGTATATCTGTGTTTATGTATGTATGTTATTAGCTCGTTTGTTATTGCTTTTTTTTTTTTTTTTTTTTTTTTATGAAGAGATCTATATTTGAGTTTATTTTTTTTCATGTGGCCTTCACCTATTTTTTATTTGGGTATTGTAGCTGGTGATATTCTTGATGTTATCTAGCTTTTTTTTATCCTTTTGGAGGGTGATTTAGCTGTGATTTGATGCGATGCTTGCTGGTTTTTTTCTTGATGGTTTTGTTTGGGATCTGGGATTGATCTGTTTGCTTGTGTTATAGGTAAAGTTTTGATTTTTATTGTTTGCGATGACGTAATTAGTTGAGTGATTCTGAGGTCTAGTAGGCATTAAAGCTTTTGACATTTACTGGTTTGATGGTTAAGTGGTCCTGATTGAAGAACAGCAAGATGTTAGATGAGACCAGTAGTCTATTGAAAGCTTTTGGATGATCAATTTCTCAATTTGGCCTTGATTTAAGCAAAAGAAGAATAGACGATTTCTTGATGTAATCAGAACAGAATGTAATATTGGCATGTGAATCGGAAGACTGCTTACATCGGTGATGTCTTGTACTAGCATTTATTTTGTTATTATGGTTGTCTAGTTGGATACTATTTCGTTATGTAGTAGTATGAGAGTTTATTTTTTCGCTGTTTCTGTAGCACAAAAAACACTAGTGTCAATATTGGATGGATATCTCATCTATGCTTGTTTTACTTGTTGATTTCCCATGTGACAAGGCCGTAGTCTTCTCATAACATTTAGTGTAATTCAGGAGTTGGAGCTGTTAATCTTAAATTTCCACTGCTTTTCTTAATTCATGGAGAGCTGTCTTTTTTTTTACATAGGCTATGAGGGCTTGATTTTTTAATTTGATATTTTGGAGGAGTGGGTGAAACAGTCTGGTGGTGAACTTCAAAAGTATCAGAAACCTGGCTGCCCTTTGTATATCTTCTCCAGAAAGCGAAACAGAAGTTTAATGCTTGTACTCCTCTTCCTGTTTGGTTTGCAAGTTTGGCTCTTCTGTGACATTCCTTTTGTTTTCTTAGCATACAATATTTAGCAGATAACTCTGCGTCCTAGTGGATGATTTTCTTTTTGTATTTGCTAGTTGTTTTTATATAGTTTTATGTAATAATTAATGAGGACATTCCATCCTGCAGCTTATGTAATATCTTGAAGGATGAACTATAATATGTTTTATATCCTCTACCTGCTCAGTTTTGCAATTATTATATTAACTCCCGTTCTAATTATGGTTTTCTTGTGCAGTCATGGCAGGTTTGGCACCAGAAGGATCACAGTTTGATGCTAAGCAATATGACGCCAAAATGAATGAATTGTAAGCTTACTGTTTGCAACCTTTTGCTTGAAAGCATGAATTATTGAGTGTCGTATATTGTGTTTTGATGTTTATTTATGAGCCTTTTTGAACTGACTTTGCAGGCTCTCAAGTGATGGACAAGATTTCTTCACCACATATGATGAGGTTTATGACAGTTTTGATGCAATGGGATTGCAAGAGAACCTTCTGAGAGGCATCTATGCTTATGGTATGTTTTTTTCCTCATATTCTATTGCCTCTACATGCTAGTATATCTTCAAATTATCTTAACAATCTGCTGGTCATACTTAAAGCTTATTTTATTTTTCTGGAGTCAATTTTTACTGGATTCTTTGCTTGTCAGTTCTTACATGATGTGACTAAATTGACTGGTTTGTGAATACTACATAGTCTCTATTAAATTTTTGCACTTGCCCAAGTATGCTAAATTTTGCTTCGCTAAATTTCTTTTCAAGGTTTTGAGAAGCCTTCTGCTATCCAACAAAGGGGAATTGTTCCATTTTGTAAGGGTCTTGATGTTATTCAGCAGGCCCAATCTGGAACTGGAAAAACGGCAACATTTTGCTCCGGCATTCTGCAGCAACTTGATTATGCTACAGTTCAATGTCAAGCGTTGGTGTTGGCTCCGACTAGAGAACTGGCACAGCAGATTGAGAAAGTTATGCGTGCCCTTGGTGATTATCTTGGTGTGAAGGTTCATGCTTGCGTTGGTGGAACAAGTGTTCGTGAGGACCAGCGCATTCTTCAAGCAGGTGTTCATGTTGTTGTGGGCACTCCTGGTCGTGTGTTTGACATGTTGAGAAGGCAGTCTCTTCGCCCAGATTACATTAAGATGTTTGTACTGGATGAGGCTGATGAGATGCTTTCACGTGGTTTCAAGGATCAGGTTTGCAATTGGACCTTCTTTTCTTCTGTTTTCTTTCTTAATCCCCCCTCCAAGCAAATGGTTTAGGCACTTTTTGATGCCTTTTCTCGTTCTAATATGGTTTTTTGTCTTTCAGATTTATGATATTTTCCAGTTGCTGCCAGCAAAAGTTCAGGTAGGAGTGTTCTCTGCTACCATGCCACCAGAAGCTCTTGAGATCACAAGGAAGTTCATGAACAAGCCTGTTAGGATCTTGGTTAAGCGTGATGAGCTTACCCTTGAGGGTATCAAGCAGTTCTATGTCAATGTTGAGAAAGAAGAATGGAAACTTGAAACACTCTGCGATCTGTATGAGACCCTAGCCATCACCCAGAGTGTCATTTTTGTCAACACACGGCGCAAGGTGGACTGGCTCACTGACAAGATGCGTGGCCGTGACCATACAGTCTCGGCCACCCATGGGGATATGGACCAGAACACCCGTGATATCATTATGCGGGAATTCCGTTCTGGCTCTTCTCGAGTTCTCATCACCACTGATCTCTTGGCCCGCGGTATTGATGTGCAGCAAGTCTCCCTTGTGATAAATTATGATCTGCCGACTCAACCTGAAAACTACCTTCATCGAATCGGAAGAGGTGGACGGTTTGGAAGAAAGGGTGTTGCCATTAACTTCGTGACAAGGGATGATGAGAGAATGCTGTTTGACATTCAGAAGTTCTACAACGTGGTTATTGAGGAACTGCCGTCGAATGTTGCTGATCTTCTGTGATGCGAATTTTTGGTGCTTGTTGAGAAAGGGTTTCTTATTTTGCAAGTACTATTTAACGTGTTGTTTTCCATCCTGTTTAGTGTCTTAATTTAATATTTTCAGACATCTGACAGTTTATCTCATATCAGCCTTCTCAATTGCAATCTGAAGGGATTGTCTAGTTCTTATTTACTTTTTATTTTTATTTTTTGGGTCCTCTTGGAAAGTTTTGCTTGATGGGTTTTTGTACTATATACCCTTTTTACCTTTCTATAAATTATTGTCATATTGTTTACTAGTCACTCAATTTTGCTTTCTGCAATTTCTTTTTGTTAGCCAAAGCATACAGAGATTCGTGCCAATGAAAACGGTCCATTCACCTCCTAAATATATATATATTTTTTTGATAGGACATTCACGTCCTGAAATTAATAACCAATGAATGATGATCTTTGTTCCAAACATTTGATTGTCAATAAATGAAATGATTTCATTTCTCCATAAATGTAAATTGGATTATTGGAGACAGAACAAACAAAGAAATGGCCTTATGGATGATTTCTTTTTTTCTTAAACCAAATCCTATCGTTATCGTATTTTATTGCATGAGATGAGATATGATCAATGATTAAATAACACATATCATATGGCCTGTCCATTTGCAATTTGTCCCCATCCATTTTATTTTATGCTCACTTTTGATAAATGACAAAATGGCAATCAAACTATTATTTTTGAATTTTTTTAAAAAAGATTAGAATGCTTATAGTCTTTTTCATAAATTATTAATACAAGGAAAATCGAAAACTCCATACCTGGTTAAGAACATTTTGAACTTATTAATGGTGCAGTTAAAATACATGTAAGAAGGAGTAAATTGAATTAATAATGAAAATTGAAGAACCATTTTGAATTCTTAAAAGCTCTTGGGTCCATCTAATGTCAAATCAAATAATTAAATTCAATGGTACATTGGACCCATGGCGAATGCGACTTTTATATAATAGTTTCAGACATCTACTGTTCGAGTTATATGAATTGAATGGTTTCATATTTTCATTCTATTTATTTATATTTTTTTTATGATATTTTTGCTGTTAATTTATTTATTAATCTTTCCCTATTGATAGTTGGCAATATCCGGTTTTAAATAAAAAAATTGAATCGAAATCGCCTTAATTCAAAGATTGTGTTTCATTTATTTTCATATTTAATACAATTTATAAATTTTTTTAAATAATTAAACCAAATCAAAATAAATTGAAGTGAATCGAATCAAATCAAACTTAAAAATATTGTATTATTTTTAATAGTTATTTTTCTTTCATTTGCTTCAAAAATAATTTTTGTAATACATTACAAAATCAAATAAAATCAAATCAAATTGTATCCTACGCTCAATCTAGAACCAAAATATTAAGTGAAAAAATATGGCTAATAATGTAAATAAAATGAAGAATTTGAACTAAATTACACATTTTCATTTCAATCATTAAGTTAAGTTTTTTCCTAATTTTCTTTGGTTAATAAAAATTTTTTTTATAAAATAGATGGAATTTAAATTAGGCTTAACTATACAATGATGTAATTTTTCTACTACTCTTTTTTCTTATCTTGTACGTCTCTTTTAAATATTTGATTTGATGGAAAGAGAATTTCAAATTTACAACTTCTAATTCTCTGTATTTTAAAGGTCCTTGACTAGTGTTTGTCTCCTAAAATGGAAGATCAATGCTTTAGATTTAATTCTAATAAATCTACCATGATTATCCTCGGAAAATTTCTAATCTTAAAAACCAAGACATGAAAAGACCAAGTATGGTTAGGAATCAATAAGTATGTTTCTAATGTTCTAATGTTAATTGAGATAGAACGATTAAAATTCCTTTTCTTTTGATCAAAGATCTCGGAATTAAATTTTAATCGGAGCCCAGTAAATTTTAAAATATCGATAGTTGTAGAAAAAAATAAATGATATTTTAGTGCTTGTATATAACTCAAAAGGCAAAAGAAAAGTATTACAGTAAAACTTTGCATCAATATATCAATCTAATGTCAAAAAAACACATTAGAATTGTCATAATCTATGAGCTCCCAAAAATGGTTGCAACTGTTAACTTTCAATAAAGTTATAACTACTCCTCTAAATAGCCAAAGCAAGATTTTCTTTCTTTCCTTTGTCCTCTATAACCTAACCTTAAATTCTTGAATCTATCAATCTTCTGTGTAAGTGATTCTTTCTTTTTCTTTTTCTTTTTCTTCTTTCAATGGAAGGTTTTAGATCCAAGTCTTGCAGAGATGGAAGGATGCAAATAGAGGAATACTATGGAGGCAACAGCAGCAAAGCAGCACCCACAAGCATGCAAGATTTAAGGTCTTATAGTGTAAGCTATGCAGGTTCTACAGTACAACAACCAAATCCGTTTGGGAAAGAATTGAAGATCAAGAAAGGGAAAAGCAATAATAATATTGGGTCATCTTCAAAAAGCTGGAGTTTTAAGGATCCTGAATTGCAAAGGAAAAAAAGAGTTGCTAGCTATAAGGTTTATGCTGTGGAAGGCAAAATGAAAGGTTCTTTAAGAAAGAGCTTCAGGTGGATCAAAGACACATATACTCAAGTGGTTTATGGATGGAGATGATCGAAGTTAAGCATTTCCACATTCCCACATTTCTTGTTCAAGAAAAACAAAGAAAAAGAAAAAAGAAACACTTTCTTTATTGTGTTTTTGTGTGTTTTCTTTTCTTGTAATGGATATTGGGAGAGGCCAAGATCTGATGTATTTCTCTTATTAAAATCTATAAATGTTACTTAAGTTTATAGTATTGTTGTTGATTTTCTTTCTTGTTCTTTAGACTTTCAGATCTGGAAATTGGATTCTGCTATATATGCCATTGCTTGGACTTTATAGTTTCTTTGATCAAGATCCATAACATATATTAACAATTTCACATGATTTTTTAATTCTAGTAAAATTCTCCAATCCCATCAGTTTTTCTGTTCCAATTTAATGACATCAACGAACATTAATGACATCAATCTTGCACCGTTAGTTTTTTAATATTTTATACCCTACATGTACAGATTACACAAAAATTAGACATCTGTTAGTGTAAGATTGATTACTGCCTCATGGCATGGCATGACCCTATTGGGTACCTGAACATGTCATTGCTCAGGTACATATCCACCCATAAAGCTAGATGCTACACGTTAAAAAGATGGAATATTAACGATCTAGTCAGATAGATCATATCAACCAAACCAAACTCTGAGGAGAGTCAATAAGCAATTACAAGCATAGAAATAGAACTTCTTCGGTTCTTTCTAATAATATTCATTTTAAGAGAGTAAAAATAGCAACAAGCTCTGTTGTTCTATTATAGAATTTGAAACTGATATTGGCAACGTGTTGCTATACATATTCTATCAGTTGGTACCTCAACTCTATTATATCTGTGCTGATGTATCAAATTCAAAACAAGAAACCGAATTAGATAGCATATGCATTGTGCCGGTTAGCAGCTTGTAAACATATGGAGAGAGATAACACATTCCATTTTCACATACGTGACAATAGTATACGATTCTAAATTTACAGCCGGAGAGTTGAGATTGGGGTTCGCTAATATTGTATCCTCTCTTCATTGTTGAAGTGCAGGCTTTCAATTCCTCGAAGAGTTGATTCAAAAGTTTTTATATTTGTCGATGTTCTCCCAGAAGTCGAATTCTTTTGCTCTGCAGAAACAATCGGTGAACTTCTTTGACCACTGGAAACTTTAACTGCAGGGCTTACATCTGTTGTCCGAGTGCGAGTTGGTTCAGAGTCATTCCCTATAACTGCTGCATCACGACTACTAGAAATGGCAGGTCGCCTTGATGTTCCACTTGACCGCAGGAAATTTGAGCTGGATAACTGTGCCAGTCCAAGCATGCAAAACGAATCCAACTGATAAGTAACGAGTACTGATAAAAATCACCCCTAAAACTGATATATATTTCTAAATATGAGAGATCATAAACAATAGTAACTACCATAACGGAGTTCAAGACTGTTGCAACAAAACCCATCTACAATTACTATTGGTAATGGCCAATCATGAGCAGGTGCGTGTTGGAGGTACTTACAATAGCATCTTTGGACGAGGGTAGATCACTTGCAACAGGACCTTTTTGTTTGGATAAATTTCCAGAGGTTGTGATTGGTCCAGAATTTCTCCTTCTGGAGGGATCTGCTGAAGGCCAACCAGATCTACCTTCTTCCCCGCCTGTGAATAAATACAAAAATTACACGTTATGCATCTCATATATGTGAATATAAGAATACAAGCATCTTACAAGAGACTAAAACCAAAAAGCAGGGGAACAACCTGTCAGCCTGTCAACATTTGCACCAGCAGGAGGCATGCCAGAACTTGGTCCAGCACCAGGACCCTGGAAATAAATAAAACATTGAGTTACAAAGTTTCACGTAGAGCTAAAATTCCTAAGAAAGATAGTAATGACATTAATGCTTACAAGTGCACGAGTAGGAGGATTAGCAATCTGGGATTGCTGATATTTCAAAATTGTCCAATCGAAGACATAGTCAAACTGGAAACCTGAAGTAAGAAGGAAATCAAACTGATTTTAATGGCTAAGCACTTGATTTTACTGCTGCAGCAGGTAAAGTCTGTATAATATCTGAGAGCAAAAAGGGACAAGTGCAAACCTTCACGAATAAAAAGATCACGGAAAAGCCTCTTCAGGTAAGCATAATCTGGCTTGTCATCAAAACGCAGTGACCGACAGTAATGGAAGTAGGATGCAAATTCTGTAGGATAACCCCTACATAAGGTCTAAAGAGCATAAAGTGCAATTTTAAATCAGTTCAATAAATCAGGACAATATTATAAAATAGACATACTATTTTAAGATACAAGTTTACCTCAATAGGGGTTGACACTTTCTTCTCACTGATCTTTTCATACTTTTGCTTCTTGGTGCCTGCTTTAAGTCCTTGCCAAGGAAGACTACAAGAACAAACTTACTTGTTGTCAGAACCAAAAAACAGAAGGATAAATTTTCTGATATTGGTGGATAGGCGTGTTTACCTTCCTCTTAAAAAGTACATTAGAACATATCCAAGCGATTCTAAATCATCCCTGCGGCTTTGTTCTACAGATTACATATGTATTATATGGTTCATAATCAATTAGATATTACATCATGAAGACAGCAAGGAAACTAGAATAAGAGTAATAATATACCAATTCCAAGATGAGTATTCATGCTAGCATATCTTGCAGTTCCCGTTAAATTCTTATTTTCTCTGCAATTTACATGAGCAAAATTTTGCTTAAGTCAGGCCCAAGTAAGAACATCACGTTATTTGAACTTAGGTCAATAATAATTGGCAAATGCCTAACAAACGACTTGATAAAGAAATCGTAAAATAAAATCAAGGTTAAACCAATGAAAAACAAGATTTCTTAACTTCGGCAGTACTGAGATGTAAGAAACAAAGAACAAACTAGGAACACTACGATTGCATGTAACCAATGTGGACAAGTATAAGAAAAAGGTAATAAGTCATTGAATGATAAAGCAGATGTAATCCAGTCTATGATTTTTGAAAAAAGCAACAATAACAGATGTTAGATGCTAAACAAAGCAAACATGCAAAGACAGTGGATTCCATTCAATCTAATCCACACAGACAAATCGTAAATATTGCACAAAGCTAGAAACAACAGATTGAAAAATGAGATTTAATCCCAAACAGCAGAAATTAAATGAATTAGCCTAATGAGTAGTTTAAAGTTGCTCACCTATAAGGTATATGCTGATGAGTTGAAGTGTCTCTGTACTTCTTAGCCAGACCGAAGTCAATGATATACACCTGCATTCAAGTGGATATCAAGTAACATAGACTAAAACACAACAAGATAAAAAGAGTCAACAAAATGAATTAGTATCAAACTGAGACCTGATTTGCACGCCTCCCTAAACCCATTAGGAAGTTGTCGGGCTTAATATCTCGATGGAGAAATGATTTGGAGTGAACAAATTCAACGCGATTAATCTAACAAGGAAATCATAATTGAGAAAATAAATGAAACAGCATAAAATCATGACATAATAAATTCATAAGAACGTAGCATTTTTTAAAATAAAAATCCTACCATTTGGTCTGCAAGCATCAGAACAGTCTTGAGAGACAGTTTCCTACTGCAAAAGTTGAACAAATCTTCAAGACTTGGTCCAAGTAAATCCATCACAAGGACATTATAGTCCCCTTCAACACCAAACCATCTAACATTTGGAATTCCAGCTGCCAAGATTCCGATAAGGAGCAATAAGCACGAATTGCAAGAAAAAAAACTAACAGAAAACTAAGACAAATTGGAACCCAGATAGCAACTAATGGTAATTACTTCCTCCTTGCAGAATTTTATATAGCTTTGACTCATACAACAATTGAGGATGCTTTGTCTTGACATTTTCCTGAGCAAGAAAACGACAATAAGAAGTTCAGAACAAATCCACCAACGACATGTAACATGATAAACAGAAACAAGCCACTGCCGTTGAATAGAAATTTAACTAAATTAACAATTTCTGAACTAAAAACCAAAATGATTAAAAAAAAAAGTAGTTCAAAAAAGGAAATAATAAATAGACAAAAAATAACTCACAAGCTTAATTGCAACTTCCTCATTTGTTTGAATATTAGTACCTAAATATATTATACCAACAAAAATAATTTATCAAAGATCAAGAGATAATTAATTAAAGAAAAAGAGCTAAAAAAAGTAAAACAAACCAAGATAGATCTCTCCAAATGATCCGCTACCGATCTTGCGACCGAGACGAAACTTGTTGCCGACACGCGGTTCCATAATATCGCAAACCCCAAACTTTCTCTATCTATAGCAATCAAAAACCCTAACCCTTTAATGGCCAAGAAAAACAAAAAAACGAAAAATTCCCTCAAAAATTTTTTATAAGAAGAAAAATTAAGGGCCCTACAGCTGTCGGTGGCGACGACAATGATAAGGATGAAATCGACGGCGGAGAGAATCCCGGGGAGCAGAGAGAAAGAAATGGATAGGATATAGATGGAAATAAAGCTTTAACTTTCTCTCTCTAGAGATTATTACTTAAGAGAGAGAGAGAGAGAGAGAGAGAGAGAGAGAGAGAAGGCATCGTTTCAACTCTCAAGCTTTGCTCCTGTTGGTGTGATCTTTGATCCAATCGAGAGCGGACTTTCTTACAAGGCTATCTAATCGCGTTACTGCGACTTAAACGATGTCGCTTTCTCGTCCTTGAGAAAACGACGTAGTTTGGCATATTCCATATGTGCTGCTTCTGCCAATGCAATTCTTTGTTTTTTGTGAAGAAACAAATTAAATAAACAAAATAAGAGATAAAAAAACTACTACTATTTAGTTTCTCCAATTTTGTTATAATTACCTAAATGCATAGGTTAACCGTTAACACCTACTTTTGCAGTAGTTAATAGAAACCTGCTTTCATGTTTCGGTAATTAAGTTGCAACAACCTCTAAAACATTTGATAACAACAATTATCTCATAAGCATATTTCTACGATGCTTTCAAGTCCTACAATTATGCATTCCTTGATTTTAACTCTTCATTAAGGGACAAGGACCAAGTTGGATTGAACACAATGCATGTAGCGTAGGGTACCACTGACTTAAATTTGCATTCAAAGCTATTATTATTTTCGTGTTAGGTGGTACTTAATGTTTAAGATAACTACTACTGCTACAGAAAAGATTACTTAAATGAAATATAACTTCAACAGTTTATAATATAATCCCCCTCCATTGCCATAAACAGAATCAAACATGGGAAACAATGTCGTCTTCGATCAAATAGTCAGAAAGAAATGGGGGAAAAAGAATAGCAATGTTACATATAAACTATTTTCACAAGCTGTTAACTTCTTAAATGTTGTAGGTAGTGTACATACAAAGGGTCGAATGCTTTTGTATAATGAATGGGACTTGAACAAAGTCCACTTAACCAGATAAAAAATTAATTGCAAAATGAATGGTTACAGGGGCCATGATAGAAAACTGCAAACGGCTAAATAACCCTAAAAACTTAAAAAAGAAGAAGAAAAATAACTGAAAAATATTAAACTATGATGGTGAGGATGCATAACTAGGCGGCAACGTTGAATGTTTCTTATGCAGCCTTCCCTTTAACTGTCTGATCTTTGCATCCACTCTTGCTGTGAATCCAATCTTGGTTTCTTGTCTTGCCTTTGACCGTTCTCTTCTCCACATGTGTTGATCCTCGACGTCCTTCCTATAGTACTTGATTTCTTGGATGATATGATGATCCATTGGATGGATACATCTTTGAAATGATATGTGAACCAGGTAAGGCAAATTACATGTCACTGTTACTAATAAGATAGAACACCAGTATAAAGGTGCTGGACCAAGGGCTTCCACTAAAATTTGGTAGGCATTCCCAGAATAAATTGGAGATAACATCCCATAAAGCAAGAGAAACAAGAACCAAGCTGCAATGCTGCCCCAGACGAAAAGGTGTTGAATCCATGTGAAGTGGCTCATTGTAAGTGCAATCTGGAAATTGACAGCGCAGATGATGCAAGAGAACATGGTGGTGCCCACAGCAGACATATCAGCAGTTTGACCTTCAGCGCGGAATGGTTGCTCAAAGAGGATGATAAGATTGAGGAAGAAAATAACAAGAGAGGAATAGAGACCATTGCCCATCCATCCCAGTATCCTATACCAGTCGAAGAACAGATTTTTGGGTCCTTGCTGATACAGTGCTGGGAACTGCAAATTGAGTGATGCATGTATTAGTATAAATGTAAGCAGACATGGATCAGATGCTAGTCAAGAGTTAATTAATCAGACAAACCTGTAAGCAGACGTCAGAAGAAACATCTTGTTCGAAAACTCCAAGTGAAATAACAGGCAGTGAGGTAAGAACGACATTGAACAGTAACATGAACCAGTCATCATAAATTGATTGCCCAGAAAAGGCTGTGAATGCCTCGAAGTAAAACAGGGTGAGACCAAATGCTATGTTTTTGTAGAAGAAATAGCAAATCTGAATGTCAAATATCCAGGTTTCAGTAAAGATTAACCAATTTTTTTATACGTGCATCTGTGCAGAGGATATTATGATATTGAATTCATGAAATAAAGCATCAAGCTCGCTAACTGTTTGATTATTACCATCTGAGCAATTCTCTTGTAGCACCAGTGTCCATGGACCACAAGAAGTCTTTCCAAATACCGAAACTGGGAAATAGAGAAATCACTAGCCATCACAGCCTGTAATTGAATTTGAAAGGTCTCTCAGCTTCAATGGAACATCATTTAGCACACACAGAAGGAGAAATACGCGCTTTTTTTTTCTTTTGAAATTGCTAATTGTTTGATTAAATGGAATTCCTAGTGTAGTGTGTGCAAAACTATTAAAGAGTTGAAAGTGAAGAAAAAAGACGGTAAAATTGCTACTAATGTTCATGCAGGAATAAGATACTATACTGACCTGCATACCTTCCACTCCACTGATGCCAACCCCAATATCAGCTTCTTGAATCATTCCAACATCATTTGCACCATCACCTACTGCCAAGGTGGTTCTTCCAGTTCCATCTTTCACCAACCGTGTTACCTGGTACCAAAACATAAAGCCCAACAGAAGAAAAATGAATATCTAGATCTGCACTTAAGAATACTTTATTCATTCAGTCTTTTGAAAGAGAACTCCATGAGTAAAAAGGATTATACCAATGCCTTCTGCTTGGGAGAGACACGACAGCATATGACAGATGCACAATCAACTGCTAATCCCAAGAACTGGTGCTTCATATCATCCTCCAGAGCAAACGTCAGAGTTTTCCCATCAATAATTAATGCAAATGCTGCATGTGGATCCTTTTCTAGCTTAATCATTTGAGAGGCATTGGTGATTTGATTCAAAACATTATCTTTTGCAGCCTGTTAGGAAATAAAAAGCACAAAGATCTTAACATCAAATCAATTCATGAAAAAAAAAAATTACTGCTTTGCCAAGCAGCACATACTTGTTTGGAATCTTGGGCTATTGTATCTGAGTTTGTCACTGTAATACAAATCTGCTTCATTCCCTGGCGAAGCAAACTACAAGCATATCTGCATCATGGAAACAAGAGTTTTTTTTTTGGTATACTAAGATTACCAGAGAAAATAATATGTTGCAAGGACCTTATAGTAATCTTTGAGAAACCAACCCGATATTGATTGCAGTTTCCATCTTATCCCCTGTCAAAACCCAGATTTTGAGACCAGCTTGGGCAAGTTTATCTATGCACTGGGGCACCTGCAGAGGAATATTCAAAATAAATAAAAGAAAACCAAAATGAAAAAACATGCTGGTTATGACTATGAGGTAGTGATAATGAGTACCCCTTTTTGTAATTTGTCCTCCACAGCAGTAGCACCCACAAGAATCAATTCCCTTTCCATAACATCTGCCACTCGCTCAAGCATTACATCTCGATCAGCACCTATAGAAGTTTTGGCTTTAACAAACTCATTATTCCATGCAGTATACTCGGCCTCATCAAGCTTTTTGTATGCAAGTGCTAATGTCCGCAACCCAGCTTCACCATATTCATTCAAGTGTCTAGTAGTAGATTCCTCATATGTTCTTCCATTCTTTGCTAGCCGGTCAAAAATGATGCTGTATAATTAAAGCAAATGAGTATGAGCAGTTGCAGCGCAAGCAAGAAGTTTATAAATTTTTGTCCTTCCTGTTTTGGGGCATGGGAAGGAGGCAGCGGCAAGATGGTATTTCAGATGGCTTGGAGGCAATCTAGTAGGGATATTAGATATGACCCTCAAAAATACAAAGAATGATCAATAAATGCTGGAAATTCTAATTGCTTTAGTTATCATACTCTTCAAATTTATAAAAAGAAACAAATTAAAAGACAGTTAGGAATCTAACCTGTCAGCACCTTTGCAGAAGAGTAGAATCTGTCCATCCTCATCTCTCAAAATTACAGACATTCGCTTCCTTTTGCTAGTAAATTCCAACAAATTGAGAATTTTGAACTCTCTGCAATATTCCCATGAGACAGCCCAGTTTAATGAAAAATCAAAGGGACTGATGAACAAAAAGCCAGAGTAACAAAAAAAATTATTTATTGGCATCCTTACCTTTCCACATACTGTCCTGATCGAGCATGTTTTTCATTGATAAACACACTTGATTGAGTTCTTTTACAAAATTCAAAACCAAATTCTCTAGCTGCAACGAGAAAGGCCCCTTCATCAGGAGATTCTGCTTCATATGTGAAGCCTCCAGTGTCTTCATTGAGCTCTGGAACCGCACTCTGGCAAACTGCTAATATCCTAAAAAATAACAAAATCACATCTGTATTGGGCTCCTTCAACCAATTTCCATCCATTAAACGGCTGTCTTCAAAACTGAACCCCTTTATCGCTCCTTTCTGATCCTTTTCATCCTTAGAAGTAATGACAGTCTCCAGTTCAATTTCTGGTGCTCCACTGCTTTTCTCCCATGAATTACTATCTCGATTTGTATGCCTGGAACCATTAGCCATTTCTGCATCGTGCTCCTCAAGGTCCATGGCCATCTGTTTCGCTGCAGCAAGTTCAACTTCACTGGAGCGCACACCATATGCAATACCAGCTATGGAACACTTAAGAAAATCCATCTGATTACAGGTCAAAGTGCCAGTTTTATCAGAAAGGATCGTGTCCACTTGGCCCAACTCCTCATTTAAGTTTGATGTTCGTGCTTGAGCAGTATTGCCAGTTTCCTCGTCATACATGCTCCGGTCTTCATCAATAAACCTTGCTTGACAAACTTTCACAACCTCAATTGAAACATAAAGAGAGATGGGTATTAAATACCCATAAAGGATGAGAGCAGTGATCAGATGGGCAAGACCTGACTTGACAGGGGCATTGGGATCATACAAATTTTCAGGTTTTGACGGTTGCATGTACCACCAATCTGGCATTTGAAGCTTTATCTTCACTGCAAAACCGATCGAGCTTATTAATGAGATCAATAATAGGAGGCTGAAAAGGACGTATATAATTTTATCCATTTTTCTTTCTATTCTGCTCCTCTTTGAAGGGGACTTTGTTGAGTTCTGCATGACTTTGCTGTCAAAACCAGTGAATATAACAACCCCATAAACAAAGGCTGTATTCCTGAGTTTGGAATCTCTAAGGAGAATCTGACTAGGGTCAAGAGCATAAACCTGACGCTCATAATCAAAATTACCAATGAAGGTGTAAAGACTGGGATTTGGGTCTTCGCATTTTATCATTCCTGTAAAATTCTTGAAAACCTCATCATCATCAAGAGGCAAGGTTACCTCCAAAGCCCTCTTCGGCTTCAAGTTCGTCTCACCATCTAAATTCATAGTCTCCACATAGCAAATTCCATCTTCATAACTACTGGACAATAAAAGCAAATCAGCTGGAAAAAACTGATCCTTTTCCACTTTCAACACATCACCAACTTGAATCTGCTGCCATGGCTTAAAACCAAAAACCCCATCCCCTTTATGAACACTAGCTTTCCTGGAATTAACCTTCATATCCTGCATAAATCTACGCCAATCTTCCAAAGCTTCCTTTGCCATGCTGATACCAACAACAAAAGCCAAAGGAAAAATCATACTCACAGCAGAGAATGGGGCAACAGGTGTAAGTGAAAGAATTGCAGCCAAAAGAAAGTAGATATTGGCAACCCGCCGGAACTGCTCAAAGAGCGCCTTAGGCAGGAAGGTGACTGCATTATATTTTGTGGTGGATATGTAATTTGAACAATATTTCAAGGGCTTTTTCCTGTGCATACGGGGTTGGTTACAGTGAACAATTCTTGAATATCCAGGGCCTTCAATAGGATGTGGTCCATCATCATTTTCTGTTCTTGGTCTCATGCACGAGAATGGGTGAAAATGGCTCCGACGGAGCTTCGACCTTATCCTACTTCGTCCCATCTTTTAAATTTTTAACTCAGAGCAGCTGTAATTGACTCAAAAACAGCAGAAAGGGAAATCCACAGCCCTGCCTTCAATGCAGATATCAAAGGCGTCCCTTTCAAACAATTTCTTTTCTAAAGCCTAATGCAACCAAAAAAAAAATAAAAGGAAATTAACAGAAAAGGAAGATTCGATTAACAAATTGCAACATAAATAACATCATATATCATATAATTTGAAAACCAACATCAAGGATTAAACATCATTCATTAAATCATAGAAATTAAACTTTTATGCAATGAAGTTCGAAAATACCAAAGTACATCAAATGAATCATATTTCAAATTTGAAAACTTGGATTCAAAATCTAACACACAGAATTTTATGATGTTGTGCATCATGAGGAAATAAACAGCTAGTAAAATAAGAATCGATCAAAATGAGACAAACAAGTACAAATCCGCATTCATTTACAGCTAGAAAAGATTTCAAAGGAGCCCAATAATTGACCTTAATTGCCCACCATGTCTAGACTTCCAACATTATAAGCCGAAATCTCAAACCCAATTCCACATTTTCCAGAAACACATAGAAAATAAAGAGTCACTAGAATCAAATTAAAAAAAAAAAAAAAACATTTCCTACAGGGAAAAAAAATTGAGGAAGCAATGTCCAGCTACAACTGATAACCAAATCTTTATCTCAAAAAAATTTCCTTAACCTCAACAGAAACAAGTGAATAAATAAAGAAACACAAAAAAGCTCACGCCATGAAAAGCAGCAACAAGAAAATGGAGAAAATGAAAAATGGTACCTATCATGAGGCTGGTTCATCTAGAGCAAAAATTAGCAAAGACCCATTCGACCAGAGAGACAAAGAAACAAGAAGAACAACAGCTGGAGAGTTGCAGATCAAGAAAGGACAAAACAAAATCTAGAGAGAGAAACCTTGTTTCAGAGAGAGAAATTTGATTTTATAAGAAAGAGAAAGTGGAGGAGAGAATGGGAGAGAGAGAAGAGGAGAGAGAAAGAGAAAGACAGGGTTTTAGGCCACGGAGAGAGAAACACTCTTTCTCTATCTTTCTTTTCTTTTCTCTCCCTCCCTTTCTCTACGATGGAAGTCAGAACCAATGCCAGGAATTCCCGGGGTGCCTTCACTTCCCTTCCCTTAACCTATATTTTCTTTTTTCTTTTGTTTTTTCACCTAGTATAGTAATTTATATTTATAATAAATTTTTCTCTCTATTTCTTTATTTATTAAAAAATAAATAAATTACTAAACAAATGTTTTTACAGGATTCTTACACGTTAAAATGACCTGGCACGGGCCAAGGGTTTTTGATTGCCAGTTCTTTTAAAACTGGTCAGCGCGTGGGACCTATTTATCCTATATGGCAAGTTATAAAATCAGTTTTTTTGCACACGTAATCACTCGCCCCAAATAGTATTCAGGTAAAATATTAATTTTAAATTTTCAACTTTACACAGATAAATTTAGTAAATATTTTAACTGATTTATTAAGTATTTTTTTAAATGAGTAAAAAAATTTTAAAAATGAAAAGAAAAAACAAATAAAATTACAAAAAATATTTGTGATTTTAAGTGCCCTTTTACGTTTCTTGACAAGTGTTAAATGAGAGACATAAATTATGCCTGAAATTAGGAGTCATTTTCTTAGTACTTGTTCAATTTCTAGGCTTTTAATCTTTACTTTTTTACTTTTTACCGTCTATTCATCTGCAGTTATGGAGGTACGATTGATATCAATTCCATAATATTTATCACATTTGAAATATTAAGTTTTTTAAGAAAATCATTAAATTATAATAAATTATTGAATAAATTCACTATATTATCCTTAATTTAATACTAATTTTTTAAGAAAATCATTAAATTAAAGTAATAATTATTAGTCATATAAAAAGGATAAACACGAAAAGGAATATTTAGTATTCCTTGAAACCGTAAATGTTACGAGTATTTTAGAACAAGCTATTTTCATCGTATTGCCATGGAAATATATTAACAAATTTAACATCAAACAACAAATTTTAAAATGTAAATATATATGCATGCAAGAAGTGACACGTGGTAAATATATAGTAGACAATTTAAATACTATTTTGCTCATAATTTTCCTTTTAAAAGTAAATTTATCTGACCTATAAATTAAATTATAACAACACAAAAAAAAAATCTAAAAGTAAATTATTTTCCTGTTCCATATTATAGAACCTAATACCTAAACTCATGTTGTCCATATTTCATAATTACGTGAATTGAACGGTGCATGTCTATTTTATTTGATTTTGACGTTATACCATAAAGGGTAACAAATAATTTATCAAGCTTCTTCAAGAGCTAGCAATGGTGGAAGATTTTTTTTTTTTATTTATCATCTTAATTGTTCTGCTAATTCACACATTATTAAATTTAATAATATTAAATAAATATGTAGTGATAAAAGATTAAAATTTGTTAAAGGTGACTAAAAAATGCATTTGAAAAACTATTTTTCTGTCTTTCAAATTTTGAACAAGCCATTTCAAATTTAAAAAAGTCATCAGATCAGATGGCTGTAATTGAATAAAGAAAGGAAGAAGTGGAGGGTGGCGCCTACATTAAGGTCTTCCACTCCATTCCATGGGAAACAGTCAAATAGCCAACTAGAAGAAGCACATGTATAAATTCTATATTTATACATTGAAAATATCAAATCAATTTTTTTTTTTTTTATTGCAGAAGTGTTTTATTACAATAATGCAACTTTATTGTTAAAAATCTATTCAATGCATATGAGAAAATTTTAAAAATATATAAAGATTTTGATATGTACAAAATTATTTAAAGTAGGACATGAAATTCAAAGCAAGCATGTAGTAGAAATAGTTGGATACATCTATAAAGTTAATGTCAACTAGCCATGACCTAATTTGGACTTGCTTGAAAAGCAGAAAAAATATACTATTTTTATTTTTTTAATTTATTAAAATTTCAATCGGCTGAAATAACATTGTAAAATCTACAACTGAGGATAAATCTTTATGCACTAAATTTGTGAAAATAACTATGGTCAATAGAGACTCGAACTTGAAATCTCTCACTCCTTACATGAGTAAAAAGACTAACGAGATCATCACGTGATTGAAAGAAAAAAAAAAAACTAAGTTTCAACTCTAATGTTGATTAGAGGTTTGGACCCATTACTAGGAACTGTTTAATTGGACTTAAGACTTAATCACAGTTAAAATTCTTTGTCTCTCATTGCAAATATATTTAATGGGGATTGAATCCGATAGCTCTTTCCATATGTCCAATTTATGTTGCCAATTAAACCATATCCGTAGGTTAGGAATAATGATTTTTAATCATCCATTTAAAAAGAAGTCACCTGTCAAGCTTTCAAGTAGGGTCTCCAAACTTAAGTGGGTTAGTGTTTTTTTTTATTAATCAACAAATAGTCGTAATTTATTTAATTAGTTGTTGAATTATTACTAATATAAACATTGTAATGACAAAGAAGTTTTTGGTTTTTTGTGACCTAGCTTGTTCAAGTTTTTTAGGATAAGTCCTAACTTATTATAACATTAAGGTACATTGAAAGAGGATGACCCACAAATTAATTAATTAATTACAAATTAAGATTTATTTTTTTTAAAGTAGTATTTGACTATTGGGTTGATAATGGGCTCCATGTCATCATCACTCACCATCAAAATCATAATAGAGATTAGAGATTCAATGCTAGAGAGAGCTCAAGTTAATTAAATGTGCTGTAAGCAATTTTAGGAATTATACTATTGGGCTATCCAATTTAGTGGGTGAATTTTTTTAATTTTTAAATAATTAAGTGGGAAACCGTTAATTATAAAATATGTAAATGTACTATTTTGTTGGAAAAAAAAAAGAAGAAGCAAAGTTGGAATATTTAATTCTATATTAGTGCATACAAGTGTCATTATTCTAATAATATTTTTAATGGAATTTCGATTTTTCTACTAATATAAATATATATTATTATTGAGTAACAATATTATAATATTCAAATAAGATTAATTATTTGCAACATATTGTTTATGCGTAAAATTGAAATTAATTAAATATTAAATTAGAACATGTTCTTTTTGTTGGGAATTTTATTTATTTATTTATTTGCAATATATTATTATCAAATGTATTGATCAATGACCGTGGTTGGTTCAACAAAAGGCATAATCCACTAAAATTTGTTAAACTCAAATATAAATTAATAATTATTTTTAATTAATTATATATTACCTAACTCATTATAGTATATTACTATATAATACCAATTACAAATTAATACATAAATTGCATATCCAATGCAGATGATTGACCTACTGCTTGTAATTTATATTCACGATATACTAAATTTATCATCAAATAAATGAGAAATTAAAAAATTTCATGGATGGATATCAAAATGAATAAGTAGATAGCTAACCCTAAAACGTTTTTCACATTGAACAAAATGAAAATTCCTTAACTATTGACATGTTTTTTTAATTTTAATTTTCCATTTGAGGATGTTTGAACTTGAATGAGACGTTTGTGGAAATTCATGCGAAGTAGATAAAACCTATATTTGATGTGAAGTTTGAAAATATGAAGGCGGAGAAGATTTTCACTCGTTCAATAGGAAAAGAAAGAGACATGATAAGATGCACACTTTTTCTTTTTCGTTTCATCTTGTTTGTTTCTAAAAGGAAATACTTCTCATAGAAGCACTTATCATACGTGACTCTTATGGTCTTCCATGTCCTTATTACATTTGGGTACACACTCAGAATTCCAACTTGTAAGTTTGTAATTCATTAAATGAAATTTGAAAAGAAATTATATATTTGTCTTGTCAACAAATTTAATTTCTTTATATATAATTTTTACAATTAGACAAAACTTAATAAATCAAAACACTAAACCCGAGTCAATAAGTTTCTCTAAATACACAAAATCTTAATTCGGATGGGTATAAATAAATTCCATTTTAAATCGGATTATTTTTTTAAAAAATTAATATTAAAAGGATTTTACGCGGCTGTATTATCGAAATCCGCGTGTTTAATTAAAAAAGAAAGGAAAAAGTGCAGTTTTTTTTTTTTTTCTGAATAAATCCTAAATATTTGAAGAAGGAAGCAAGAAATAATCTGAAATTATTTAGATTCCTAAAGGATAAGAAATGATGATTTTGTTGGAAAAAACGAGGAATATTTCTCAATATGAGCAGTGGCAAATAAGCAAATAACAAGTTGCAAGCAAGCGTGTAATGTGCCGACGTACACCAAAGACCGTCCGACGTGTAGTGTTGACTAATTGTAATGATAAAAAGCTGTTTCCACACGTGCGTACAAATAAATATTAAATTTCTGGCAATTGCCTGCTCTGTACAGATCTTCTGTTTTCTTCTGGTTGGTGGCTGCTACAGCCTCTTCTTTATATCTGTTTCTGTGTTGCCCCTTAATGTTATTTCTTTGTTTGAGTATAAATATATAATTGGATTAACAACTTTTAGTAGCTTCATTGATATATAGATTTGGATTTTCATGGGCGATATATAAACGGTGGAAGATGTTAAATAAGAAAAAGACAGACCTAAAACTAAATACTTGAATTAATGAAAAGGATGAAAAAAATATTTCAGTTTTAAAATACTCCTATTACTATTAACAAATTTAGGGATTTAAGAAAGCCATAAAGCCTCGGAAGAGTAATTAATGAAATTTCAGTTTTTCCATTTTTCTGGTTCTTTTTCGTTTCAAGCTGTAGATATAAAATCTGAGCATCTTGACTTCAAATCTCGGTATTATGGAAAGTTCAGATATCAAAATTCCCACACAAGATTTTGGAAAAGAACATAGTTTTAAAGCATATGTCGGTCCAATAATATCCTGCTTTGTGCCTTTTTTACCCTTCACAGCCTGTCCCTCCAGTAAAAACTGTCGTCTTCATATTAATTTACCATTAATAATAGCGTGGGTTTAAGAGGAATCTCAAATCTTAATATCGGTAAACCACGTGCCATTAAGCAAACACAGAATTTTAGAAAGCAGTAAAACAAAAAAAGCCAACCCTTGCACACAACCTTTTAAAATTATTATTTGATGTGATAAACATAATCATTACAAGCCCAGTTGGAACTATCCTCGCTATTTTTAAGCCCACCAATAATGTATCAAATGGAATGAACTTCTACATGCCAACAGATTGGAAAACAAAATTTAACAAAGAATGAAATCTGAGATTTTCTCTGCCCATCCATGGAAAGCTTACTGAAAGAGCGTTCTCGTCAAATGTTCACGTGCCGTAGCCAATGCTTGGCTTATGGTCTACAGTATTAGAAAGGAAACATAAAGGTTACACACAGAAATTGGAGAGAAAATGCACTAGTTTAAGTGTATAACAGCAGTTGATCTCTGAACGTGTTATGTATTTAAATTAAAGAAAAAAGGGATTCCTCAGAATATGCAAAAGAGGTTTTTGTGGTTCATGTCAAAAATGTCTCAGTTGTTCAACAATTTTGTAATCCAATTATTTAGCATTGAGAAAATAATAGATAGATAGAAATCAAACCTGCTCGGACAAAGGTGCGCCAGGATCCATGCTATTTACTGCCACCTTTCCTGCAATAACATTGGCATCTGTCTCAAGTATCATCCTGCCAAAACAAATAAATAGAAAGTGTCAAATGCTTCTCGACCATAAGTAAAGAACTAAGCAGAAGCCATCAGTGCCTGTTCATAGAGGGCACCACTTGGGTGTTGGCTTGCATCATCGTGCAAGCTGAGCTGCAGATAAAGAGTAACAAGTGTAGAACTCTTATCATCATCCCACTCAGTGAACTCTCAAAAAATAAAATTGATGGATTCTGAACTATAGCAAGTTCAAATTTTAATTTATGTACACAAAAGTCTTCAAAACAGATCTTCAGATTGTTGCCATCAGAAAGATACATAAACCATCAACTCCCTTCATTAAACAAACTGCCATTACAAATAGGGCGCATGTCCTTAACAGGGAAGACTAAAAGGCAGCACAAAGTATCATGGATACTGAATTTTATATTGTATATTCCATTTTCAGTTCCTAACTAAAATGACAATTGCATAGCAAAGAAACCAACACAAAGTTCAAATGAGCACAAAAAAGGGTTAAGAAAAAGCATAACATTTAAATTTAAGAAGCAAACTGCATACCCTTTTTCAACAATCTCATCAAGACACAAAAAAATAAGATCCAAGTTCTCGAGTGCCTCCCTTTTGTCAACAGTACTCCTATAAACAAGAATATCAAAGGTAAATGAACGAGAAACAAGAACTAATTAATCATTAAATCAAGTTAAGAACAAAGGCTGAAGTTACTGCTACAAATACCTCAAAAGCAGGGAAACTGAATCAAAGAAACCTTGAAGAACTGAAGCTAAGATGAGTTCATTTTCATCATCACCTCCAGTCACATAGAAGTGGAGGTCCTGGATGAATTTATAGACAACAATATTGTTGTCGAACATTGTGATCTCCGCTGCATATAGAACATATCAGGAATGCAGATTGTACATTATCTCATAACCTTTGTAACAGATTAAGCATAATCTTGAAGGCTCTCTAGTTTTAACCTTCACAGAGATTTAATTACAAGGGAACATGGCTAATGCCACACATATATTAGATGATAATGCAGAAATGTCATACCCATTAGTCATCCTAATACTCGACCTGGCTATGTCTTCACACTCCAAGGATATCAATTTATTTTGACAGTAATTTGTACATGCATGGACCATTAAGGATGCCATGAAACACAGAAACAGACACACACAAATATACATACATATCAGTGGGAACACATGTATAGAACACAAATTTAACTTCAGATTTTAAAGAATGAAAATCGGATGTAACTTATTACCTAATATCCCCTGTTTAAATATTAACAAAGTATGAAAAATCAAGAATTCATCTATTGGAGACTGAACTAGTGCTTCCTATGAGCCAGAAGGAATAACAGGCGACTGTTTTATGTTCAATGGCACACAAAAGAATATTGTTCTTATTGAACATAAAAGAAGCCTGCTAATTTGTTTCTAATTAAGAATCATATATTTAATTGCGAAATGAGTGACAAACAGTTGATTGAATGAAATGTGCAGCATTAATGAAGGATTATGCATACAATTTATTCTATACGATCTAGAAGAGAACCTTGTTGGTCAGGAAGTGCTACAACTACTAAAGGGCACATTAGTAAATAATTTTGATATAATATGTTAACAACCAATTAGCCATCATGCAAATCTAAAATAGCAAATACAACTTATGAAGCAAACCTTCTGTACGGGCATTGGACTTCATAGTCTTTGCAAACAGTGACTTCTCAAAAGCTAACTTAGCATTATTAGTTGGCCAATCATCTGAGTAGTATTTGACAGCCACACGCTTCCCTTCAGAGTCTAGTAGAAGAATGTTCTTTACCGTGGGGCATGCATCCTGCAAAAACACAAAATTAACTATTCTCCATTAATGTTCACAGAGGCAAGTGTGGATCTTGAATCTCGTGTGCAGTATATGGAAGAAATGATGAAGAAATCAACCACAAAGGCCCTATTTGGCATAGATGAATTCCAAAAGAATTTCATGCACTCATGTTTGGCATGAAAGAAAATGTTCATTTCACTATCATGAATTAAACTTTATGGAATCCAATGTAATTAAAACTAAACAAATTACAAAACCATCAATTTACCATCTAAGAAAGAAAACTAGAACAATTCATCTTACAACTACTTAGATCCACCACAAAGATGGAAATTAGTTCATTGCAACTTAACATAATTAACTCATGCCTAACAGGCTAGGATCCATCTACAGCCATCTTGCACTGGAGCCAAATCTCACAGTATTAGCTATCTCCATCCAATACTCAGATGAATTAATTTCCATAAATCAAGTCTCCATTTCTAGATTCTAAATCCAACCAAGTATCCAAAATTACACTCAGCTTCTACGATTGAGTTAATACTATACTTGTGCATAGAAAATGAATATAACAAGGAGATCCGATGACCAAGGCCAATAATTAGTAAGGTAACGTCGAAAATTTTAACTTCGCTTTCCATTTCCCATATTTTCTTAGCAACCAAACAGAGCATATTTCTACATATCGTTAAATCTTTAGATCGAGATCTGGAATAGAAAACAGTTAAAGTGAATCTAAATTTGGCATCTTCACATTCTATAACTCGCACAGAGAGAGAGAGAGACTTACACGAGAGCCAGAGAGCGCCATCGACGGAATTGAGTGTTGGTTTAGTTGCAGAGTCTCTGCTTTCGATTCTGAGCAACCAAGGACCTAACTGTTTAACAGCTCGTCCTAATGGGTAAGGAAGACTGGAAGAGAATAGGCCTGACCCACTTTTTGATAGTCTAGGCCCATAGTTTACGAAGAAAAAAAAAAATGTCAACAGTTACCTATTAAAACGATATATCATGAACAATCCAGAATAGATTGGGCCTTAGCCCGCTTTGAGTGTAGCCCATATCCATAGTTTTTGAACAAAAACAGAAGCCTAATTAACTTTCTATTATTGTTTTCAGGTGATAAGCCCACACATCTTCATCTTATGATATATTATTGTTTTTTAACTGTATAGTTTTTTGTTTTTTACCAAAAAAATTGAGAATAAAGTCCTCATAAATTATTTTAATATATATTACAGTTATTTTTATGTTTTCAGAATAGAAAGAAAAAACAAATCAAATTATCCATTATCATAAAAGATTAAAGAGGCAGTCACAGTGACCTTCACTTCAGCATGTTCCATATAAATGGGTTAAAGAATAGCAAAACAAATGCTCTAACTATTGAAAGCCTGTTATCTAGGTACAGATAGAGACTGCCTGTTTCTGATAATAATATGAATGTGAATTTGTACAGAAAAGACAAGATTATCTAGCTAAAGCTTCAGCCTTTAGACATGGTCATGGGCTATATAAAGTAGGGCCACACTTGCATTTCCAACCCTCAGGTTCATAATTTGCATAATTGACACCAAAATGATTATGGTTCTTGCTAGTTGTAGGCACTTGAATTGCTTCGCATGGAGTGCAACCAAAGCACTTGTGTTCACAGCTTGGTGGACTTGACCCTATTTTGCTTAATCCTTTAGAATATGCTTCTTCTTCTTCTTCTTCTTCATTTAAACCTGCCACTCCGACTCCTCTCATGCTTTTAATACCCTTCAGAAGTTAAAAATCAAAAACTTTATCTAAACGATCTTGTTCTGGAGTTTGGACAAAAAAAAAAAAAAAAAAAAAAAATAAATAGATAAAGTGGAGAGAGAGAGAGAGAGAGTACCTGTTTAGAGTCCAAAGGAACTTGTACAGACTGTGCTTTCTGGCCTGTCATATTGTATCATATATGATCATGCATTTAATGATAGTTAGTGCTTAAATATGGCAATTTTGCAAGCTGAATAAGAAAAAGATGGGGTCTGATGTAAAATAAGAAAAGGTCCCTACTCCTAGGAAAATGGTAACTTAAGATTATTAAAGTAAAATACATCAGTAGAAAGTAAGGAACTTTTCACACTGAGAAAGGCTACAAGAGAAACTGTTTTCTGGGAAAGTGGAATTTTCTTTTTCTTAATGACTTGAACAGTCAAAATTTGAGTTTGTTTATGTAATATATCCTCTTTTCATTTGTCAAAGGCGAAAAAAGTTTGAGCCTAACGGTTTCTCCTTTCTAAAACTTTCAAGTGTATTAGAAAGAGGCAAATTGGAGAAAAAAAATTCTAGCAGTTCATCATCAGCAGTTCTGATATATGGAGAGACAGAAGCCAAAAGTAAGCCAATGAATGTGAAATCAAATATATATACATGTTTGTTTGATGTTAAAAAGGTGATGAAAATGAGATTGAAACTAGAGAGAGAAGAACCAACGAGGGGAAGATGGTAATTAATAGGAGCTAAAAAACCAGAAGACAGGTATAATCATTGCAAGATATAGAGTTTGTGATGGAAAAGAAAGTCCTAACCTGAGAGTTGATTGACACCAACATTGTCATCAGGTGCAAAAGGCCTGCTTGTCCCAAAAACCAAACACACTATTTGCAGTGCTAATACAAAACAACAAAGTCTTGCCTCCATGTGCTTAATTAATTAGAATTTGTAATGATGATAGTCACTGATTTGTTTAATCAAAGAGAGAAAAAGGAGAAAGCTTTTGATGATCACCCACACAGAATTTAGATGGCCATGCATTATATCTGCTTATATATATATATAGGTGTAAAAAGAAAAATTCAAAATGCTAACAAACTGAAAACCCACTTCCCAAAAAGCATTAACCCACAAAAACCTCCAAAGTTTTCTTGGATTTCTACTTGCTTCAATCCCTTTTCTTGTTGTACTGGCTAGTGATGTTGCTTAACAAACAAGTGATTCTTGTTTCTTGTCAATTAGTGAGAAACACCTGTAAGCTTCTCTTTCAATTGACAACTCACTTCACTTCAAAAACCTTATCCTCAATTTGTTTCCTTTACCTTCAACACAAGCCAAGCCCTCTTTCTGCTATATTTTTTTGATTTTTCTCTGTCAAAATCAAACTGTAAAAGAACTTCTATAAGATGGTCGATTTCCAAAAAATTAACAGCTCCTTTTTCTGGGGTTCCTGAGAAATCTGCAGGGACCCTATGAATCACTGATAATGATAAAAAAAAAGAAAATCTTAGCTCCTCTCCCTAGGCTGCAGAGCCTTTCTTTTCCCTGATAGTTTCATTCCCATAAAAAGGAAGATAAAAAGAAATCCAGTGGCAGAGACCCATTTACACAAAAACTAAAAAAAGCATCAATGTCTCAGACACGGCTTTTGATTCGGTACCCAAGGCCAAGACGTACTGCAACCCAACGGTGTTAAGAATACCCGGTTAATTTTAATCATGGTCGGGTGAATACAGGACCCGTTTGACTAGTTTAATTACCCAAACTATCCCTCCCTCCTCATGAAGGGAACAAGGAAACAAAAGGTTTGCCATCTAATTGATAACATTTCAATTGATCAATTTTTAGAGCAGAACATTAATTTTTTTTTGTAAAATTATGGTACTAGTAATGAGTGTTTCGTGTAATAGAAATCCCTCGGAATAGCATAGCAGAAGTCCTCAGACAGGCAGCAGCACTGTCACAAAGTTCTCTAATAAGTTAGTTAATAATATTAAATACATAAAGAGTACTACTACCCTAGAGGTCAACCTTTAACAGGTTGGTAGATGAGGAACATGCAAGATTCAATCTGGACCATTCATTTCAACCATCAATTATGATGACAATTAAAGACTTTTTGTTAAGTGGTCCTACTTTTGATTTTTCTGGTATCTCCAGATTTGCATATTCAATCAAGAATTTGATTCCATTCCATCACAGACTATCACTGCTTTATTGTACACTATTTGTCATTTACTGAATTACTGACGGTCGTCAAATGGACTGGTATATGTAGATGAGACTGGGCTCAAGCCCAGTTCTCCCTTAAGGACACGATCCGCTTCCATCCAGACCTTAAAGATTATCCGCTAACCTCATGCGTGTCTTACCGTTTTGAGTTTAAAACATATGCAAGTGGGAAACTTGTAGATAGTTTCATTTTACTATAATGAATTAAGTTTCCTGAATGATTTTACTTTTAACATTAAACCCATAATGGTAATCTGCAAGGGGGTATGTGTAGGTGATAGTAGGCTACCTGACAGGCACTGCAAGCTTGAGACTTGAGTTGTGTGATAGTCTACAATTGGGTATGTGAAGATGAGAGAGAATTTTCCCAGATGAGGTAAGCCCAGAAATGTTAAAAAAAGATTCAGTGAAAATATATCTTGAAGAGATGTAAAGGGAAAGTATAATGAATCTTTAATTAAAGAAATTGTGATGTAATTGGTCCAGGAAATACTCGTTGATTCTTGTGTTGATTTGAGTGATTTGATCATTCAATGTGCTTTGTACCTGTAAAATCCTCGGTCACCAACTTATTTTCAACCTGAAAACAGAGAGGGTAAAGAAAGTTGCTATGCTGTGCTTTTCTCCAGCATCAAACAACACTTTCTCCGAGCAAATTTCAGGGCTGGATGATTAAAATCAAACATCAATAGCATAATATTTTTTCAAAACAAAACTTTTTGTACAATGACTTGTGAGCATTAACATTAACAGCTAGACTGCTTGAGGACAGGGCCAACAAGAAAACCAAGCTACTAAGCTGTATTTTGGCCAGAATTTTCACATGCATATGACTTGAATAGACATGGTTAATCTAAAGATATTGAACTGAAAACCTATTAGTCATCATCTGCACATGAGAACAAACTACACATTTCAATTTCAGTTGAAAATCTAGCAGCATTGAAGCCACATAATAATTCACATGCAGACTAATCTATCCCTTCTCTAGTCAAATTGTACCAATAAATGCTTCTAATTCCACATTACCCCTTAGCAATGCACCTTTTCAGGCTAATCACTGACAAGTTCATGATGCACCGATGTTGTTATACTGGTTTTTCTTGTTCTAGAATTGACTGTTTTTTCAGCAATAAACTTCTATACACTTAATAATTCAATGCCCTGAATTTTTCGTCTTTAACCTAATGATTTAAGAAGACAAAATAATTTTCTTTGGTAAATCAAAACAAAGGTATAAGATGTAATCTTTTTGTTCATAATTCTGCAGCAACGGCAAATCGTATGCGACAAGCTTCCATCCGAATGCCAAACTCTTTCTCAAAAAGTACAATCTAAAATTAAGAAAGTGTGCTTTTTGAATCCAAATTTAACAACCATTAAAAAGAGAGACAAATTACAGTTTTTCAATTTCAAGATAACCAGTAGAACAAATGATACATATTACACCATGCCCAAGTTCATCTAGATAAGCAAATTGCAGCAAAAATACATAGGAAGTAAGCAATTGAAAATAGTCAAGAATACAACATCAATTTCCATTATTCAATCCCACAAAAATCATATTTGCAGAAACCTACTTGATTTCTCCATTAGGAGGATGCTTGTGATTCTCATCCTTCTTAGGATGAATTGCTTCAACAATGGCCTCGATCTCTTCCTTAACTCGTTCAAATACACCAGGTGCTTTGACTTCATCTATGGGGGTACTCTCATCAATGTCATCACTTGTTCCATGAGTTTCTTTATGATGTTGTGGAATATGAAATATTTCCTCAATCTCTTCCTTTGCTCTTTCAAATATATTTGGGGCTTTAACATCCTTTTCTTCTATTTCAACAAACAAAAAGAAAAAAGGAACAAAGAAAAATTCAAGACTTAGTTCTTCTGCTCCTAGCCCTCAAAACTCAACTTATGGTTCCACATCTCACTTATTCTAATTCCTTAAAAAGACTCACAATGCATATACCCAAATGCAATTTGATTGATAAAAAGATTAAGGTTTCAGTTGGTTACATTTCACTTGACACATCAACGCACAAGAAAAAGAAATCCCCACAATTTCTCTTCTCTTAACAGTGAATTAATATATCTAAATGAAGAATTTCAATAACTAAAGATTTGGTAAATGCAAAAGCTCATGTACAAAGCTCATAGCTTCTTAAAAGATGTAGACGAAGAAACAAACAGTAATAAAAAAAAAGTCAATATTCTAATAGAAAAATAATCATCTTTCTTTGCAAGTTGAGCAAACATTTACATACCTGATGGAGAGTTTGTAGGGTTTGGTTTCGATTCTGCCATGAAAATTACTCTGCTAAAGTTTTCTTCGTTCTTGAATGTTGAATCTGATTCAAGAATTTTGGATTAGCATAAAGCTAATTAGTAATTATCATTAAATATTCATCCGGCCCATTTTGCTTTTGAAGCTGGCCCACATACTGACGTGGACGGGCATATCTGTTAAACTAAACCCAGCCAGTGGGCTAGTGACATATCATGCTCATCTCACGTACTGGTGATGGAATAGTCTTTAGGCCTCTTGGGCTCTCTACCTCTTGTAGAAGGCCCACTATTTTATCGCCAGATAAGAAAATAATGTATATTTTTCATTTCTTTTATTTTTTCCATCATTTTCAAACAAAAAAAAAAAAAAAACATTTTCTTTTGACATTTTCCTCATATATTTTATTTCTCTAAAAAAAATGCTCACGAAAACCGTAAATATCTATTCTGCTTCCTTTAAAAAAAAAAGTTTAATATTCATCAAGAGACGGTGATTTATAAATTTATTATTCTAATTAAATACACAATGCGATAGCTTTTTCCTATTGACTGAATATATACAAATTCATAAATTTAATTATACATATTAATCAAAATTAATTATTACATATACACTTACTTTCATCTCCGCTTAATAGTAGGTCCAAACTAATTTGAATTTGGTGATGCTTGTCCTTTTACAAGTTTTTATTTAACTTCATATTATGGGCATGCTCGTTTTTCATGTGGTATTCTATTGTTTTAGAAAAAAAATAAAAATAAAAAAAAGATGCAAATGTAAATTTCTTACGTGTATATAAATATATAAAATTAGAGTCCTACAATCTGATGTGGCATTCTCGTAGATTTTTAATATGCTAAAGCGACGTGAATTGAACTTTATAAATGTTACAATAATAAATAAGTATAGATTTTATAATTAAATATTTCAATACCCATTAATTATGATAATTTATTATAATAATTAAATTTTTATTTTATAATTTTAGAATTTCAAAGTCACTAAACTTTATAATTAAAGCTTTGAATACCATATTTAATTTGGATAATAAATTTTCAGTTTATAATTTGAGAATTTAAAAATTTTTCAATTTTAAGGTTGATATAAATTTATATTCACACATAAATTTGCTCAAAAAAGATTGTAGTTCAAGAGTATTGGATGTTGATCATTTCAAAAGAAAAAGAAAATTCAAAAAGATATTGTTGAAGAGGCTTTTTCTAATACACCATCAATGTTACAATTAATGATACGATAGTTTATGAATTAATAATACGATATTCGAATTTACTATGAATTAATAATACCATATCTAATTTTCCCTCTCTTGCTTCATTTTTTTTAATGGTTTATTGAATTTTTTTTGATAATTTTTAATATTTAACTATTATAATAATATGAGCGTTGACAATTTTGAATGTTACTCGACTATTTGTGCACATTCCTCACTTATTTTATATGACTCGTGTTTGAATATTGATTTATTTACTAATTGTGATTCTCAGCAAAGAATCTTAATATTTTAGATATTTTATTACTCTAATATACTCATAATTTATATATTTTATATATATTTTTGAGTTTGTCATTTATAAGAGGTAACAGCGTAAACACTTTTTAAAAAATTTCTATATAAAATAATAAAATATACAAATATGTATAAATCACACATCACGTAGTTATGTGACTAGTTTAGTAATATAATTTAAGTTGCCACCGTCCAAGGAAGCATTTGTGGTTCCCTCATGTTTTGCATAATAAAAACATTTCATGCAAATGTTTTTATTTGGAATCTATGTACTAATTAAGTCAATTGTGTTGTAGCCAATTTTTTTTTTTTTCCCTTTTTTTGGTCAAATATTGCATTCCAGCTATTAGTACATTGCGAATTGAAATTAAAAGTTTGTATGGATGGTTCTTTTTTGTCATAATAATTAATATTAATATAATTAAGTTTAATTACCCAATAAGCTAAGTGTTTGGTTTCATATATGCACGTTGGTTTTGCAGGCGCCGACCACTAAAAATAAAAAATCCCAAAAAAAAAAAAAAAAAAATACTTAGCTTCTTAAAGTGCAAGGCACTTTAATGCAACAAATCTTACACTAAGGTTACTTCAGTTAGTTTCCCATTTGTTAATAATAAATATTTCTGTTCATCACCAGCGATTCAAGTAATAATATATATATATATATATATATATATATATATATATATATATATATATATATATATATATATATATATATATATATATATTCGTTCCGTCCAAAATATAAACTATTTTAGGTGATTAATTTTTTTCAAAATACAAGTTAATTGTGAGTATTTTAACTTTTAAGGAGTAATAATTTTTTTTTTTAATTTTACCATTATTTTATATTTTTTTTCTCGAATAAATCATTATTTTATATTAATTCAATATAACAATATAAATTAAATAACAATGTGAGATAATAAGTAATTTGATCAAATTACTCTTAATTTTATAATTTAAGAAAATTAATTACCTTTTCAATCCATATTCCATGTCAAAGCATCAATAATAAGAGAATAGTTTACGTCCATAAATTGGTTTGATTAATTCTACTTATTTTTTCATTATTGGAAGACGGATATTCAAATTTAGATCTCTTATCAGATTGGATATGTATTCACTACTAAATTATGTCACGGTACATTAATAATTGTACTTTTTTTTTTTTTTTGATAGTACCGATGATTCTACTTAATTATTAATTCAACAACATGACATTAACATGAGATCATAATCAGTTTATTTTCATAAAATTAAAATAAAAATCTTAAAAATGTTGAAAATTAAATGTAAAAATACAGTACAAATTAAAAAAAAAAAAAAACCATGATTTACATGGAGAGAATGTCTAAAGTTGAATTCTTGCACATGCATGTACAGTTATTTCACAAAATTCATAGCAGCAGAAGATAATTAATTATGGGTTTGGACAGTTGAACCATGTCAAAACTATAACACGTCAAACAAGAAAAAAACATATTAAGATTCACGCGTAAATATAGTCATTGTCACAATTAATTCCACGTGGCACGTCAAACATGCATCTAGTTGTAGATTAGTATTTTTATGACTAATAAAACAAGTCTCAATGAAAATCAATTACTCAACTCCTCAAGCAAGAGATAAGTGTTGGATTATTGTGAAGTGAATGGAAAAATTTTAGCTTCAGAAGTTTTAAACTTAAATTTTTACTTTTAAAATTTTTTATTTGAATGTCATTTTTAGCCCGGATATAAAAACACGTATAAAAATTAAGAAAAAGTTAAAAGATGAGTAATATGAAATATATTAAAATAAATTATAGTGAAAAATCTAAAATCATATTTAACAGATGCGAATATAATAAAGGTTGATGCAACTATCTTTACAGATGTTTTACATGTTAGTTTATGGTTTTTTACATTTTAGTATATATAATTAATAATAATATTCAAACTATTTCATCTACTAAATTTTTACTTTTTTTACCTTTGCTAAATTATTATTTTTATCTATTGTTTCCACTAATCAAATATTATAGATGGTTCCATTTCTATTAATGAATGAGAACGAAGAGTGAATCCCTCCAAATATGTTTTTGGTTCGTCACAAAAATGGAGGAAAATGTAACACTTTATTAGTTCTTCCAATGTTTGTGACATTAATTTCCAACGCCCGCTATGAATATGATCAAAACTTTGAATTTTTCAAGTTCAAACGCTGCTCCTCGTGGTACTTTTCTATTTCTCTTTTCTTTATTATTATTCAATGACCCGTACGTTGGCTACAAGATTTCTCTTTTCTTTTTCCCATTACGTGTTTGAAGGTGACTTTTTTTCTTGCTTTTCCGGACACCTATTTGCATATATGAAAGGAGGGAAGAGGCCTCATTCAGAAGTTGCCAATTCTCTTTCACAAAAGAGCTCTTGTTCAGTGTAAGAACAGGTAAGTTAATATTAATTAATCTTTCGTGTTCTAGAATTATTTACTTATTTTTATTAATCATTCGTTAACACTCGACAGGATCAGTTGATTTGTAAGAACTGAGATGAATTTATTTTCAGTTTTCTATTAAGTGAAATAGGTTCAAAATTATAGAAGGGTTTATTTTGAAATTTCAACAATTTCTGGATTTTGGGAAAATGTTATGGCAGTTTTTTATTGGGTAGATATTAATAAATTAATTATGGTCAAATTCAAAATACTGACTATTTTAGGGTAGTTAATGACAGCAATTAAAGTGGTCTGTTTAATCATCGTATGTTTTAAGTTTGAATGTTTCGTTGTATATATAAATAATTCCAAAAAAGAAAACTGGAGGATTAGGATATTCATGCATGTCTTATTGTTTAAGTATCTGTAAGAAACCTATAGGACTTTCTTTAATTAATTTTTATGTTTTTCTCATTATCAGAAACAAGAAATATGGTTGCAGCGAGATCAATTCATCACTTCAAATCAAAAGATGGAGATATAATGGTGAGAAATATAAGCTTCAAGAAAAGAGAATCAAACAATGTTGATGAATCTGGAGACCTTGATGATGATCTACTTATCCAAGAATCTATGCACTTCAACAAAAAGAAAAAGTTTTCTTCCAAGAATCTTAATCTTGTAATAAAAGGCAAGAAATGTGATTCGATCAACAAAGTGGATTATTCTCCAAGACCAGATAGTGAGATTGATGGAGCTGCAACGAAGTTACAGAAAGCTTACAAGAGTTATCGGACTCGCAGAAACCTTGCAGACTGTGCTGTTGTTGTGGAAGAGCTATGGTTTGTTTCGTTCTTCTTTTAATTACATAGCAAATAAATTTTGAACATTTTTAAGTCTTTTTGGCATTAACATTAATAATTTCTGTTTTCTACTTATATAGGTGGAAGGCATTGGATTTTGCAAGCTTGCGGCGGAGTTCTATATCGTTCTTTGAGTCTGATAGATCAGAAACTGCTGTTTCACGATGGGCAAGAGCTAGCAATAAGGCAGCTAAGGTTTACTTTCACACCTTTAAATTTCATTTTCTTGGAATATTTTTGCATATTAAAGATGCTAAACCTGTACGTATTGTCGTGTTGAAAAAATATATATTATACATATACATCATGCACATTGATATTATGTGTAGTCATGCACGTGCTCACGAGTTCAAACTTTCATAACTTTCCTCTCTTCTTCATTTGAAAAATAAAATTATTTTTGATTTGTATAATTGGTGCAGGTTGGGAAGGGCTTGTCCAAGGATGAGAAGGCTCAGAAGTTAGCATTAAGACATTGGCTTGAAGCTGTAAGTTCTCCTTGAAAGTGTATACTTGTTTCTTTTTTAATAATTAAAGTTTTCGGTTTTGCAATATTAATTAATAATATTATTACTGTGTGGACATGCACAGATTGATCCGAGACATCGATATGGCCACAATCTGCACTTTTACTATAATGTGTGGTTTGCTAGTGAAAGCTCACAACCATTCTTCTACTGGTAAAACAAATATATGAAAATAGTATCTTTTTTCGGAGCAATTTATTAAATTCCTTAATTAATTTTCTCATCTGCCATTAACTTGTTTCTTGGTAACTTCTTTGTGGAAATTAAGGTTGGACGTGGGAGAAGGGAAAGAAGTAAACTTGGAGTCATGTCCGAGGGCTCAACTACAACGTCAATGCATCAAATATCTTTGTCCGGTAAGCAAGCTATTAATTTCCTTCTTTGCTATTAAAAAGCTTATATTCACCGAAATATTTTATATAATGTAATTTTTATTTTTAAAAAATTTCACTTTACGTTATAGAAAGAGAGAAAAGCATACGAAGTGATAGTAAAGGATGGGAAGCTAGTTTACAGACAAGGTGAAAGAGCAGTGGAAACAGAGGAAGGGACAAAGTGGATATTTGTATTGAGTGCGTCAAGGACTATGTATGTTGGTAAGAAGGAGAAAGGTCTTTTTCAGCATTCTAGTTTTTTAGCTGGTGGTGCTGCCATTGCAGCTGGGAGATTAGTAGCTCATGATGGAGTTCTTGAGGTATGTTTATGTCGTCTACATTATAGCTATATGTACCAATTAAACCAAGCTAAAATATAATTAAAATTTTCCTTCATCTTCATCTTCTCTGATTAATTATCATTGTCTGGTTTTAGGCTATTTGGTCCTACAGTGGCCACTATCGGCCAACAGAAGAGAATTTCTCAGAGTTCATTACCTTCTTGCAGGAACAAAATATTGACCTCACAAATGTTCAGGTAATAAACTATAGCATTACGCTTAAGTTCAGCGAACAATCTTTCTAAGGTTAGAGATTTGACCTGTGAAGAAAGCACTCACAGAGAAGAGCGATTACGAACCCTAAACCCTAAAACGATATTAATCTCATACCTGGATACTCGTGCCGGAAAAAGAAATCATTTTTATACTTTTTTCCCCCTATGATTCCATTACTTAAGCTCTTTATATTTCTCGATGCAGAAATGTCCCGTGGATGATGACATCCCACCTTTTAAGAGTACAGATGAAGAAGCCGATTTCAATTGCATGAGAGAGACCCAAAAGATTGCTTCAACCATTAATGATATTGAAGATGTGGGTAAAATAAAAGAAGAAAATAAGGAAGCAAGTAGAGTTTTTAAGGTGCACAAGTCCTTATCATGTAAATGGAGCACTGGAGCAGGGCCTAGAATTGGTTGTGTTAGGGAATACCCTACAGAGCTACAATTACAGGCTCTTGAACATGTTAATTTATCACCAAGGGTTTTGCTCATGCCAGGGTCCTTTGCTAGTTCTGGCCCAATCCCTTCGCCAAGACCTAGCCCAAAAATCCACCTTTCCCCTGGACTTACATGTATGGGCCTTCCAAGCCCAAGACTACACATTCCTAACACTACAAACTAGATATTCATTATAAAATAATAAGGTAAAATTAAAAAAAAAAAAAAAACGCAAGAATTTTTGAATTTTTCTTTTTTAAATTAGGTCCAATTTTTAAGGTTCAAGCCTTTTTAGAAGTTTTTCTGGGTCTCTATTTCAAAAAAAAAAAAAAAAAAAAAAAGGACTGACCCAATACCTTTTCTTTTCATTATTTTTTTTTATTAACCTTCATATTCATATAGGAAATTTACACCTTTCTTTTTTCTTCCTTTTTTCCCCTTCTAGCTTCCTCTATGGATGGGTAATAGGTTGGATAACTCCTGTAAAATTTTTCTTTTTTGCCTAATTTAAATATGGTTATTTAAAATTATTAATGTCAATAAATTTTTAATTAAACATTTTCTTTTCTTTGCTATTTAAATATTTTGTTTAAATTTATATCGAAGTGTATATCTCCTCTTTGTATCCTCTTTATATGTAGGTTACCGTAAAAATATGGATTTTGATTAATCCTATAACCACTGTTAATCAAATTAGGCAATGATGAAAGTGTTTTAACAATTAAACTTTGTATGCATTAATTTACTTTTTTATTTATACAGTTCAGTAATTATTTTCGCTTTTCATTGATGCGGTAAATTCTTCGTTTTGGTAATTGTATGATTCATTTATGATTGCAATTCTTTTTAAAAAATTTAATAATTCATTAATAATGAATATAAGCTGAGTACATCGTAATAATATTTCGATAGAAATAAGAAATATAAATATAGAAATTGATTGTAATTTTTTTTTAAAACTTAATAATCCATGAATAATGACTATAAGTTAAATGAATCATAATAATATTTTGATAGGAATAAAAATATAAATATACAAAATTGAAATCTTCTGTTTGGATGTTTTTGATCTTGGCAAAAGAGATTAATCTTCTAGGTAAAAACTGATATATTTCAAATAGTACGACAAAAAACACTTTCATAATATTGTTCCAAATATTGTTTTTTCGGAAAATTGTTACAACTGAAGCTCGTAGAAGAGTTTAATGTACCAAATTTTAATAGAGGAACATGTCACACTACTAGATTCCATCGATAAAAGAAACTTCTCGAAGTTAAAGATCTAAAGTCTCAAACCACAAACAACCAACAATTCATCTTGTCTTTCGAACTAACTATCTGAGAAATAAAAGATCTACATCAAAACTTTCCAACAATGAAGAATAACTCCATGAAATGAAAGAAATTAATAATCTTACTAAAAGGATAACAAAAACACCCAAGATCTACATATCTGAAAGACTAAATCTAAATTTTGTTCTAAACGATTATAGGTTTGAAAATCATTAAAAAGAAAATTAAATAAAATAAAGAAAAATGATATAGAAGGATGAGAGAAAACCACTGTCGACCAAAGAAAGTCGGCAGTGGTTTAGAAATAAAATTTAAAAGAATACAAGAAAAAGAGAGTCGGAGAGAGTAACCAAAAAAAGAAACAAAGAAGAGAGATTCATAATTGCAATTTAAAATCTCATGAAAAATTTTAAATATTAGCAATTATTAAAATATATCCCTAAAAATAATATTAATAAATTTATAAGTAGAAAAAAAAAAACATACAATGACAAATAATTAAGAAAACAAGAAATAATTACATGCAAGAGTCAATTTAAATTTAGGAGGGCCCACAATTAATTTAAATGTGTCGGATTATTATATCACAATCCTTCTAGAGGCCTTCAGTTTTGGAACCGACTACCGAGCGGCAAAAAGTCCATATATCCGTTACAATTTTTTTTTTCTTTTATTCAAAGTTTCAAATTTCAAATAGCTCTCTCCCCTAATAACAACGAATAACTGCACACCAACCGTCAAATCCACTCGTAGGTCTCTCTCTATTGTTTTCTCGTCAGGTTCAATTGCAAATTTTCTGTTTCAAAAACAAGAAGTTTTTTCCAAATCACTTCTACTTTGAAGAATCATCAATCAATCCGTTATCAGCAAATGGGTTCTTCAGGAAAATGGCTAAAGTCACTAATCACTCTCAAAAAAATCCCAACAACTGACCAGGTAATCTTTTCTTTGATTTGTTCAAGTTTTGTATTTCCAATTGGCACCTTTCTCATTTCTCTTTCCGCTATTTACAGGAGAAACAGAGCGACACTAAGAGTAAGAAGAAATGGAGGCTATGGAGGAGCTCATCAGAAGGGTTTGGACCACCCTCGTCGAAGGGCCTGAAAAGGGTCCACATTGCATCATCAGAGCCGTCGGAGTCGTCCCTTGTCCTTGATGATGCATTCGCTGCTGCCATGGCTACTATTGCCAGAGCTCCGCCAAGAGATTTCATGGTGGTCAAGCAAGAATGGGCTGCGATCCGGATCCAAACCGCTTTTCGAGGCTTGCTGGTAAAACGGGTTCATTTTACTTCTATTTATTTATTTATTTTGATTCTCTATACGTGCAAGTTTGAGCTTCGTGAACTTGTAAAAATTAGCAGTTTTGTTACAGTTGAGCTTAATTTTTTCTGAATCGCCTAATTTTTAGTTAATGTGGAAATCATTCAGGAGTTGAACAACTTTTAGGTATATATTACAGTTTGGATTGGAGGGCTTAAGATTAGGTGCTTCTCATAGACTTATTAAAGTAATTAATGATTTGAATGGATAATGCCAAGGAAATTGAGAAAAGGGACAGGAAGATCATAAAATTAAATTAAAGGCATATATGGATTGGAATATAAGTGAACAATAAATATTTTAAAGTATGTAATTGTTTTTTTTAGCCTATTAAAACCAGTAAAGGATTGATCTTGGGTTATAAAAATTTTTCTTATCTGCTGTTTCCACTGATATGAGTTCAGACTTGTTTTCCTTGTTTGATTATGAAACTTATGAGCATATAATTACCATATGTCATGGGTTACGCTGGTTCAGTTTGCTGTTCTCTTGTAATTTGATGAAAGCTTACATCTTTTTTATTGTTTTGGTAATTACAGGCAAGGAGGGCTTTGCGGGCGTTGAAAGCAGTAGTGAGAATTCAAGCTATATTTCGTGGTAGACAGGTTAGAAAGCAAGCTGCAGTGACATTGAGGTGCATGCAAGCTCTTGTCAGGGTTCAGGCTAGAGTAAGAGCACAAGGTGTGAGAACCTCTTCAGAAGGCAAAGATATGCAGAAATTGTTGGATGTACAGAGCACATCGGATCCCTCAAAGCAGGCTGAGGTATTAAATTAAAGTCAAATCCTGATATCTGAATATTTTACCTGATTTTTCCATTATCAAGTTCTGTTTATAAAAGATGAAGAAGATGGGTGTTAACGTTAGTATATGAATCATGTAATCTTTCGAAATTTGCAGGAAGGATGGTGTGATAGTCTTGGAACAGTTGATGCAGTTCGAACGAAGTTACAAATGAGGCAGGAGGGAGCCATTAAGAGGGAAAGAGCAATTGCATACTCTCTCTCCCAACAGGTAGTTAAGTTGTTAAGATGTGAACTTGATAGAATTGCTTTGTAAAGAAAGATAATGTAGCTGTTCACCGTAATAAAACCGTTGTTTGGTTCACCTTGAAAATGGGACCGGATGAAAATGGATGCCTAAATCCAAGAATTCATATTCCAATATTTTTCTTTAAAAAAGATCAATAAAAATTTTTCTTTTTTGGCTCTCAGCAATCAAGATCATGTGCAAGCCCAGGTAGAAGAACAAAAAAATCAGCATTTTCTGTTAAGAATCAAATGTTGGATAATAGCAGCCCTGGATGGAGCTGGCTAGATCGGTGGATGGCAGCAAAACCATGGGAAAGCAGATTGATGGAAGAAATTCATACTGATAACTCACTGGAGACTACATTTTCCAGGAAAAGTGAAGATAACATCGCCAGTATTTATTCCTATTCTTCAATAAATGACTCGGTTAAAGTGAGAAAAAACATTGTTACAACAAAAGTTCTTGCTAAACCTCCTGCTGTTAGTCATATTAATTCCTCAGCTTCTGCTCCAAGTTCTGAATCTATTTATGATGAGAGTTCTGAGTCTACTGCATCTACAACTGTCTCTCCAATCCCATTGTCAAGCAACACAATAGAAGTGGATAGAGTAGAAGAGAGTTATAACAGAAAACCAAGCTACATGAGTCTTACAGAATCAATTAAGGCTAAGCAAAAAGTTTGCAGACATTATTCTGCAAATAATTATGTTATGCCAAGGCAAATGATGGAGGATCAGTTTCATACTATGTCAATGCCACTTACCAATGGAAATGCAAAGACTAGTGGTGATTCTAATCCTTCATTTACGTTTTGCAGGGATCTTTATCCTCCAATTCCTCTGGGTAGACATGATGAGCTTAGAAATCGACGACATTAAATTTGCATATTCAATTGATGAGTTCAACTGCTTGTTGCCCTTCACAATTCTGAAGCCATTCATGTGACAGAATAGATTGCTGCTTTATGAACTGAAATTTGCACTAGTTCAGTTATATATAGATAATTGTAGTATATTAATATTTGGAATTATCATGATCATAGAATTGAAGACCTCCAATTTGCATATTTTGGCTTGTGTCTAGCAAAATGAGGATTTTTGTGTCAATGTTTGTAATTGTTTGTGATTAAATCAAGGTTGAAGATTGATCTTAAGCTATCTGTAATATTGGTGACTGCTGATATTGTGTGCAAAATTATGCATTATTATTGGATTTCCTTATTCTATGGTATATCTCTCTCCATACATGAAAAAAGAAAAAAAAAAGATTTCTTTACATGATTGAGGTGGTAAAAATTAGTAGTGAAGCAAGAGAATCAGTTATCTATTTCCAATTTGAAATATGAAGGTTGAACCGCTATGATTGGTATATATGAGATGATATAGAGATTTGAGTGTAACAAACTCAGTTTCCTTATTTGTCAGATTTATATATTCATTTCAAAGTCATTCCTTTCAGGGAAGCAGTTGTTTCTCTTATTTGGAAATATGAGAAATAATAGTCAAGGACCCCATCTGCTCACTGCCCACCACTATTCATAACACACATTTAATAATATGTGTGGCAGAGTTCTGATTCACCAATTGGCAAAACAAATATCACAACATTAACTACTAATCTTTCAATTAGTTAGCTCCAAAATCTTAAACCCAGTTCATATGCAAAATTTCAGCAATCTAGTAATTAATGTTAGCTTAATCAACACAGTGCCAAAGTTGAGTGTTGGGTGCAAAAACCTTAAATGACAGAGGAAAGTGAACGGGAGTGAATAGCAAATAGACCGTTAATATGGCTTACTCCATAATCAAAATCCAATAACATTTTGCTTTTAGCAGTGGAGAGTACAATTCCAATGTCACAGACAAGAAACTTTGAATCATGTGTAGCAATAATCAAGTGTTTAAGAATGAATGATTATGCTGAAAAAGACATGATTAAACACACTAGGGAGATGATGGTGATTAAATATATATTATGAATAACAAGGTACAATAGATTTTGATTATTACTATATGGTCCCGCCATTCACGCTTAGTAAAGGACCACAAATATCACTGTCAAACCCTACCGGACGTTTTGCAAATAGTTTAATAATCATTTAAGCAAGAAGAAGAAAATTAGAAACCAAAAAAAAGAAAAGAAAATAGACTAATCCATAGAATAGTTAATGGGTCAATTTCAAAAACTGAAAAAGAAATTTTTAGACAGTATCTCTAATCCGTTAAAGACTGACTTCTGTGTACTGCATGAACTACGTGCTCATGATGAAGATATGAGGATTGCAGATTGAAGAAGTATTCTTTCCCATGTGAGAATATGCACAAACAAAGGCAAGAAATCAGGATTCTACCAGAAGTTGTAATTTCATGGGATATTTTTTTATTATTTGTATATTATCTTAAAGTGAAGTAAAGAAAAGGAAAATTTTTGAGTAAATTAGTAGAATTTCTTTCATGGGGATTGCCATGAAGATAAGGAAAGACAATGTGGGGGTCACCATTTTTCTTTTCTTCATTACTCATCTTTCTTTTGTTTCCTTACCTTTTATGTTCAGAATTTTCATTTCCTTTCCTTTTTACTTTGAGTTAAAACTTTTAAATGGAAAATGTATCAACTCTGGCCCTATACAGCAAAAACAGCTTTTAAAGCCGCGTTTAATTTTCCTCAACACATAATCTCCATTTTTCATATTGTTTGATTGTGTAGTATTTGTACTAATTTAAAAAGCTGCGGGTCTTCTAATTTTTAGTTAACAAGTGACGATTATTAGAGCAATCAATAACTACCAAAACAGTTAATATTGTCAAATACTGTCTTTAGTTGTTCGATATCCTATACTATAAAAACATGATTATTATTAATGTCCATGGAAGTACACTATCTTTACATGTAAAATTGGAATTCGAAACATGAAATCAACACCGTTAATATATCGCAGAGAGATTTGAATTTGGACGTCAGGTCATATCTGTATTTACTAGGTCAAATTTGGATCCCTTGGTGTGCAAAAAATAAAATACTTGAGGTCTACTCAGCATCGTTAGTTGGCAACTAATTTAATAACGTTTAACTGGTTGTTCGAGTAACTTTTTATAAAAAACGTTAAAAAGTAAACTTTATATGGTTATCTTTTTATAAGATATTACGTTAACCACTAAAAACTAATTTAAACGTTATATTACTGAAACACTATAAATGCAAAGAGAGCAGAAATAACTAAATATTGACCTATTTCTATTTCTATTTCTACATGAATCTCCTTGCCGAATGACCTGTTCAAAATAGGCTAGCAAACTACTTCTATTAGAACCTTACTTGAGAGTTTCCTACTTCTACTTCGATCGGTATTTTTTCACGAAAAGTTAAAAATTATTTAAAAAATTGTTGGTGAAACAACCTTAACTAGTAGGTAAATGATCAGTGTTTGAAGAAATTAATCACGTTTAAATTGAACAAAAAAGCTTTGTTCATTGTTTCGTCTTTTCATCTTCTCTGCAGTATATATTGTTTTCAAACTTGCAATATTGTGAAGAGTCAATTGGAACTTTTGTAATCCGTGTGATATATCAATCATATTTTAACATTCCAAGGGCCAACAGTGTGAAAATGTCTCTATAAGTTATTGTCACGCATTGAAACAAAAATCTCTATTAAGTGAAAGATTAGATGCAAAATATAAAATAATTATTTCATTTTTATTAATTAATTTTAACGTTTGTTTTATTCATGTTTGCAATATAAAATAATTATACGACGGAATATCAATTTGTTCTAAAGCTTTTTATTGGAATTAATTCCAAGTGTGAAATATTTTTTCCACTTTGCGAACAATTAAATTTAATATCAAGGTTTTAGACGTTGTATTTTATTTAATAGCGAAACAATATATAACCTCTGATTCACCTATGAATTTCTAATTTTGAATAATTTTAATGTGAAATTTATTTCTCAAGATGACATAAAGTTTAAAAAATTCGACCTGATATTAATTATGATTAGCTGTAATTTACCCAAAAACCAAAAGGAGAAGACATGTTTGCATCGTTTAAGGATTCTATTTTAACAAAGTTGACCTAAAATAGAAATCATGAAATTAATCAATATAATGGTTTTTTTTTTTTTTTTTGTGATATTTAAGGTCTTTAATTTACTAGCATACATTAATCTACATGTATATCAATGGAAAATTTTTGGGAGGAGTAAACCTATGTATAGGATCTATTTAAGGAGAGAAGTTCTGCTGCTATGCAAGTTGAATATGAGGTTAGTTGGTGTAAAAGGAGTTAAAGTGTTAAAACTTTATTTATATTAATTGTACTGAAAACATAGCTTTTATAATGGTTTTTAGAGGTTCGAGCGCTTTTTACGAAACGTTATCCACTTTAACTTTTATCGTTTCACAAAGATTAATTAAATTTGTTTGATAATCATACCTATTGTTTTTCTTATTTAATTCAACTAGTTAACGACTAATATCTTTTGTTTAAGTTAAACAATTCATTAAACAGTTATTTTTGTCGAACACTTTTAATAATTTAAACTTCTACATAATCAGCTATCAGCTAAAGACTGTATTCAGCAAAACTTTTAGCTTTTTGATGCTATTCTTTATGGTATTCAGTATTATAGCTTATGAACTAACTTTTGGAAGTATTTTAAAAAAAGTTAACTTGTTTAATATTTAACTTTTAGTAGTTTTATGAAAAATTACTAAAACAGCTAATAGCTAAATGTAATTAAAGCAGTTAATCGCTAGCAAAACAACCTCTAATTGGTAATAACTATCCGCTAATTGCTAACAGCTATTACAATCTCTAACAGCTGCTAAAACAGTTTTATATTACCCAAAACGCCTTTAAATTGGTGAAATTGAAATGTAATTTAAATGAATTTGAAAAAACATAGATAAAAACAAAATAAAATATTAATATTCCCTCAAAAAAATATGAGTGAAAATGACCTATACCAAAAAACCAATCTTGTATGAAGAGAGGACAAAGGCATGCATGCACTTTGGGTTTTGGGGTGGGGAAAAAACAAAAATCTCACAAAGCTAATGTCCTACAATGGCTCAACAAATAAAGCAAAAAGATCTGTTGCCATATTAATTGTTGCATGTGCAACAATTAATCAAGAATCTTGTTTTGGTCCTTTTTCTTCTATCACAAGCATTTCCCTCACTACTTTTTCTTTCACAAGCAAGAATATAAATTCCAATTTTGATGCTTGCTTAACCCCACTTTTACCCAAGTAAATTATGCCACTTCAACTTTATTCTTCTACAATTCAAACTTCATTTTTTTATCCTCCTCTCCAATTTTTAATTAAAGAAAATAGCCCTAAAATATCATCTTATATGATCTTTATTTATTTTATTTTATTAAATATTTCATTTTTAATTTAATAAAAAATGCTAATTGAGTCGATCAGGTGTGATATGATTGGTCTTCTCACTCGATTCTTCTCAATCATAAGTGTTCTCATCAATTTTTTGAGTTTAGGAGAAGACTATCTCTATTTTGTAGTCTGCAGTATTATTTTGACCAATCAAATCTCTTAGTGTTAATTAAATTCTTTATATTAGACTATATATATATTCACTAAATTGAAAAATTGAAAATTGATAAAAAAAAGGACCTTAAAAGTCAATATGGGAAACAATTGATGCTTTGTTTTATAACAGTTTGTCCTGATGTCATAAGGGCACTAGTCATATAATAGCATAATTTGAAATGGCAGAATTTATCACTTCATATATATATTTTTTGAAAAATAAAAAATTTTTCCCTTTCCTCTTGTTTTTTATTGAATGATGGATATGAAATTCTTGGCTCAATAAAGCTATTTCTCCTATATTTTCTATTTTTCTTTATTTCATAGTGATGTTATTTTAGGAAATTAAAGAGTGAAGAACTAAATGAATTTTGGCTTATAATAATACCAACATTGAAGTGTCAAGTGCTTATATTAATTAATAGTAATTCATATATATGAAGCCAATGGAAAATCATTTTCAATTTTTTTTATAATCAAGTATAATTTATATATATATATGCTTTTTTGAAGGAATATATATATTATAGATATGCCCTAGTCCAATGAAGGAATCTTTAATTTGTATGATTTGGGTGATTATATGCAAAACCTCGATTATGCAAAAAGCTTAAAATAAGATTCTCTCTTCTCTTAATTTGAACCAATCAATCCCCTTTTAATCAATCCCTTTGTCTATTCCTTCTTGTGAAACATATTGTTTGCATTTTTGCTTAATTACTTGTTAGCTATGCTGTAACTTTCACTTTTTGTTTGAATCATTATATATAATTAATGAACTTACTCTTCTTTTGTTGACACCTCAGCTTATTATCATTCTTATTTCATTATTATTATTATTAATCTCTACAAATTTAATTTAATTGGATGAATTTAATTACTTTAATTAGGAATTTGAGATTATATATACTAAAAAAAAGAGCTACCACAACTTGTGATTGCTATTTATATTTTGAATAGCTAATCAAAATGGAAGATTAAATTAGCAATAAGTTGAAACAAATGACAAGAAGCTTAACAGATTCATTCTACTGTCTTTATCCAGTAGCTGCACAACTAGATGGAGGAAAACACAAGTTACTCCAAAATAGGTTTGTTAGAACAACTTATCACTTTCACCTATTTTTGAACACTCAGTACCACAAGGAAATAAATACATAATTTTGGAATATTAATCCATTTTTAAGTTTTTTTATTTACTTACCAAACTTAACCATTTTACAAGATTAGGGTTTACTTGGGATTTCCATGACATAATTAACAATATATTTCATAGCCATAAGAGTTTAATTGCCAACTAACTAAGATTTCTAATTAAAAATCCTCTAATAAAAATGGATAAAAAGAAGATATATTTTGATACTTAAACTTTTGCTATATATACTTAAATACTACTTTTATTACATGAAGATGAAAGCATTACATAAACACCTTGTCAACGAAATATGAGGCAAGTGGTTGGAAATTTTCTTCTTCTTCTTCTTTTTTCTTTGAAAGTAATAGTAATGCATATTGACAATATTAGAATAATGCATTGAGGAATAATTAAGTGAATCCCTAAAGTAGTACCAAACTCCCAAGTTTCTTGAAGAAGAGAAAAGAATATTTGCAAATATTCTTTTCTTTTGTTCCAACTTTTAAATATGAGTAGAGGCAGATATTCCATGGGGAGAGAAGTATTGAACTTTTAGAAAAAGAAAAAAAAATATCCTGAGATTATTATAATTTGTGTTCTAGGGTTTAATTTAATTTTGTAATTGGGATATATTTTTTTTTAATTCATTGGAATGTCTAATGGGCCGAAATAATATTGTAGACTATACAATAGGGATAACATTCTCCTGAATTTACCAAATTAGTGAAAAACACTCGTAGTTAAGAGAACACCCATCAAAACACACTTGATTAACGTAATTAGGGTTAATCTCATGTTAATTAATCTTCAAAAATCAATTTCTTTGATGTCTCCAAACCAATAATATGACTTGGTAATAATTTGTAATCATCGATGCTCGTCAGTGAAATCTGTCATTGTCTTTTCTTTTTCCTTGCCCATTCCAGTGTCATATATAGGCTGCTGCTGTTGATAAAATACTAAATAATTAAAGGAGTTGATTGTAATTTGTAGGACTAAATATTAATATCCCATCGTCTTGTGTATAATTATTGAGTTAATGACTATCTTCATTATTTCAATAATCCTCTATTTGTCGAAAAATCTAATTAGAAACAAATAATTAAAGCTGCGATCAAACCTTACCAATATCCCAAAATCGCAATTACTGAAAACACACTTATAATTGTTAAATATATTGATTAATTAATTAGCGATAAAGCAATTGAAGAATATGTGAAGAAGAAAGAAATGGGGCAATGCAATATTCATCATTACTCATTAAAGTAAATGAAAATGTGTTGATTTATATTAATCTTTTTGACTTGCAAGTCAAAACAAACACTAATAGTAATGATTATTGATGGTAATGTCGGTTTCTTCTATCTAAAAATGATCCAATTTCTGTGCTTCTATGATCATAATTTCAGTGCCAAAATTATGAAATTTTGTAGCAGAAAAAGCATCTTCTCATAATTACTTTTTCTATGTGAGCGACACCCTCTTTATGCATCCATATGACCTACCTTCTCCATTCTTTAAAAACCAGAGCAAACCCTTTCATGTCCAATTCCATGTTTATATATATATTTCTATCCACTGAAAGAAAATTCCAGCTGTAAGCAGGCCCATAAGTAAAAATCAGATTCCTCATGAAATATTCAAAGCAATATATATATTCTTTGGGTTCCTTCACTTCCTTTAATCCTCATAATTTCAGGCAGCAATCACTCTCTCTCTCTCTCTCTCTCTGGGCATTCTTTAGCAGACTCAATATAGTAATACAAATATTTCTCGTGCATAAAAGAAGCAATATATATAATAAATAATAATTCTTATCAATAAATCTTTACGATCGGAATATATATATATATAGTAATAGTAGGGCAATTCATGTCTTATCATTTGCACTTTTGAGGTCTTTTGAAAAGAAAATCTGCAAAAACTCCTCTGAGATATGTTAGAAATTTTATATATACATTTTTATTTTTATGTTTCACTCTTTTTGTGAGGTTGGAGGGAGACATTAATTGGTGGGTTATTTGTTCAATACATAAGACTGTTCACACTGTTTTGTTAATCAGAATCTAAACTTTAATATTAATTTTTAAGATAAAGATGTTTTTATTTATGAATTCATAAGTTTGGACACTTACATATAATTAAGATGTTTTGACTTCTTTTTTATTTTAAATACTACATATATACAAAAATGTATATATCATTAATGAAAATCATGAGTCTTATTCTATAATAATGATAAGAATTCGATTTGAGAAAAATGATTGGAAAATTAAATTTCATATTAAAAAATAGGAAACATTTAATATTAAATTTCATATGACTTTACAGATTAATTAAATAAAAGATATTTAAATTATGAATAAAAATGTAATCTATTATTTTTTAAAAGACTTTTTCATAATTAAATCCAACGTAATTACTTAACTTTCTTGGAAAAATTGTTATTCTCATCCAAATAAGATAATTCATCCTTCAATATTAACTCTTCTCTGAAAGTAATTTTCTTTAGAAATGTTAAATTCCAATAATCGAATTTGTTGTTGAGAATGAAGGGTTACTAACATCTATCTAAAAGGAAGTGAAAATACTTGTGGAAAAACAAACTGCCAAATACATAAATATATTCGTAAATTTTATTATTTTAATTTTGTAATATCCTTGTATTTTAAAGTTAATTTAAAGCTACGAACTGAATTTAAAATTAAATTTATGTATCCCGCTAATAAAAAATCATGAAGTCAAAGCCATAAACGCAAAAACAATCGTCAGATGAGATGACTTCATCATCCACTTCGTTGTAACCAACAAGTAGACAGGTAATCTTTTTATCTGAATATATACACGTGAGATATGTATATGTATGTATATATAATTTTTTTAATGATGTTACATTGTTACTAAATAATATAATAAATAAAATGAAATGAAAAAAGAAAGGGTGAGGTGAGAAACACTGATATGATAGTGTGTAATTCCATTCCATGACATGAGATGATATGAAACTGTTGATTAAATCCCTGTAGGACGCGGACGATAAGTCCAAAGGGTGGGACCAAAGAAGACAAAAAGGGCCCCACAAACCATTGCATGAATGACACGTGGCATTGGTAACCCCATCCCTAACCCTGAAATTGCAAAGGGAGGATCCCATTATAAGCCATACAGCTCTCACAGTATGATTCTGCAGCTTTTAGCCTTTTGCCCACAAACTCTAATTGGCCCCCACCTTTGTACAGCTCCTCTCATTTATTTCTTCTTCTCTCCCTCTCTCTTAATACTCATCTCCATCTTTTTATTTCAACAGTTTTTTCTTTTTTTTTTTTTTAAATTATGTAATCTAAAAGTGCAGTCCCGTCCAGTCCAGTACTACTTGGTAGAGAAGAGAAGAGGAGAGAGAAGAGAAGAGGAGAAGAAAGAGAAGAGTCTTTTTTTTCTTTTTAACCTCTCTGTAGCTCTTTTTCACTTTTATATAAACAAAACCAGGGCACTACTGATTTTGGTCTGTCATTGGGTATTGTATAATATTATTCCTTACACAGAGAGAGAGAGAGAGAGAGAGAGAGAGAGAGAGAGAGAGAGAGATGGGGCATCACTCCTGCTGTAACAAACAGAAAGTGAAGAGAGGACTGTGGTCACCAGAGGAAGATGAGAAACTCATCAACTACATTTCAACCTATGGCCATGGCTGCTGGAGTTCTGTTCCTAAACTTGCTGGTATGATATGTTTTTTTGTTTTCTTTTCTATTTCTTTCTGTCTGACACACAGAGACATGCACAGACACACATACACTAGTCATTTGTTAATTATTATTTTATATCTTTAATATTTATATAGGTCAACCATCATTTTCTGGATCCATCATCGCCCTTCTATATTTTTTTATTAATTAATTCTATATTTTATAATTTAATTTCTTGTATCGTTTTGAACCAAATCGTGTGTGTGTATATATAAATAAGTAAATAAATTTCCAAGTGTTTTTTATTTTTTGAGGTTCAAATTCCATGGTGTATTTGATTGATTTTCCTTTCTTTAATTCTCCTTCTTCTCCATCTCCTTCTCCTCCTCCTCCTCCTCCTTCTCCTTCCTTTGGCTTTTTCTTTGATATTGCAGGGTTGCAGAGATGTGGAAAAAGCTGCAGATTAAGATGGATAAATTATCTAAGACCTGACTTAAAACGTGGAAGCTTCTCTCCTCAAGAAGCAGCCCTCATTGTTGAACTTCATAGCATTCTTGGAAATAGGTATAATATTTACATAATTAATAAAAAAATTTACTTTAATTTATAACCAACCAATCAACTTTGGTTTAGTAGTCTAAAATCTAATTTATGAGCTTGTTACAAAGTTGAAACCTCTGCCAAAATCTAGTTAACAAATCTTAAAGTTTATTATCGGTAAACATATTTTATATATATTCTTGCAAAAATAAATCATATGAACACATTTTCTTTTTTTGAACAGATGGGCACAAATAGCTAAGCATCTACCAGGAAGAACAGATAATGAAGTGAAGAATTTTTGGAACTCTAGTATAAAGAAGAGGCTAATATCTCATGATGTTCCTGCTTTAGCTGCATTTACTGATGTTCATAACCCTAATGGTGCTGAGGAAGCTTTCTTTTCTCTGAGTGCAAACCCTAATCTCATCTTGAGTGCTCAACAGGACCAACTATACCTTCCTTCCCCAACTTCAATGCTACAAAGTTTTGGTCAATTGGGAGATTACAAATTTAACCAACCCAATAATAATAGCAGTTACAATAATTTTGATTTATCTCAATTGGCACCTTCAATAATCTCACCACCACCACAAAATAATAATAGTGATTCTTCATCTTCTTTTGATCCAATGTGGGCATTCCCTTATTTACATCAACACCTTGACCCAAATCATCAAGAAGATCAAATTCTGAACAATGGAGCTGGCCCACATTACGTTGATCATCATCAAGATGAAGATCAGAAGCTTGCTAATGATCATCAAAGTATTAGTGCACTAATGGGTTGTCATGAGAATCAAGCTTGTATGATGCCAATGATGCCAAAACTATGTGAGATAATTGAAGGGATGAGCAGTAATATTTGCTGCAATATTATTCCATCATCAGCATCATCATCCGGTTCACAAGAAGTAGTAGTAACTGACCCACTTGTTGCTAGACTTCCATGTTTTCAATTAGGGTCTTATCCACATGACCCGCACGTGCCAAGCAATCAGATGGAGTATATTGATGCAATCATGTCATCATTGCCATCATCTTCACCATCAGCATTTTCAAGTGGTCAATTTGGTGCAAACCCTAATAATAATAATAATAATAACAATAATAATAATCTTCCTTCAAGCTGCTGTTGGGATGCCTAGCTACGGGGTGGGCTTCCTTTTAGGTGTTTGTGTATGGATTCATTTGATACATGAAGTGCATTTATTTCCTGATATATGCATAAGATGGTGAGTGCAACTCTTTATGGGAAAACCTAGATGTTACTAGTTCAGGCTCTTCAGTGAGTAATGCTTCCTGAGGTTTCATAAATATGTGTAGGCTCTTTTGACATGTTTCTCACCTACAATATTTCCACCTCAATAAATCCTCTTATGGTGAAGTACCCTATATTTGCATATATACGTTTATCTTATTTCTAAAGCTCTCTCTCTTTCTCTCTCATTTAATATTTATCTTTTTTTTTTTTTTTTAGGAAAATAGTGTTATTTATTTGATTTTGTTGCTTAGGATAGAGGTTAACTAATTCTTGAATGTATGGTGATGTGTTGTTAACTGTTTTAAGGGTACATAGACAGTGAAGGGAGGTGTTTTCTTGTATGACTTTTATGATTAGTTTATTGTGTCGTGCAACTTTGTAAGTATTGGAGATGATATAAAAGTTAAAAAACAATTTTACATTACAAGTTAAGTAAATGAAAGAATTTCAAAAACTGCAAAAAACAAGAAAGTTGCAACTCTAATCAATTTACAATAATAAAGACTTGATAGAAGAAAGGCTTGTGCTAACTACTAGTACTTGTCATTGTTTGGTTACATCACTGCCTTTCTTTCTCCACAATGTAACTCATACATAGCCCAAAAATAGATGTACTATAAAGGCTTATCTTTTGTGACCTTGTCAAACACCTTCTTCAGTTATTCTTCATTCTCAAGCTGTCTTCATTTTCCTCGTACTCTAACGCAGCTAGCAACAATTAATAACTTCATTTCACATATACAAGCACGACATAAATGGTATGTAATGTAATTTACACTCATCATCCATCTTCAGAATCTCCATGAAGATAACTAAACTAACTTTCAAGAGAGATTTTTATGTATATATACATACTCATTTTTCATGGTTCATCAATAATAAATTGTAGCGCTGCAAGGTTATCCACTGAGATTGGAACAAAGCTATTTCAGTTTTTGTCTTCCAATGATGAGATAGTTATAGGACGAGTCTATAAGTGCAAGTAATAATTTCCTCGTACAACTCATAACGTTTGCATTATTGAACAGCAGCGAGTGCACAAAGATACTCCCAAGACCCAATAATCCCTAATACACAAAATAGGAGACACAGATTTTCTTTCTACAATAAAAGGTGATTTGATTAGTAGGAAACAAGGGAAAGACTCCACAAGATAATGTAGAAGAAGAGTCCTGGCTGCTTGTACTATGGGAGGCAAATACTAGACATGACTGAAGGTTGCCCATATAGTATTTTATTTCACAAACGCCGGCATGTTTTTTGTCGAATAATATTATACATGTTTAAGTGGGCCATTCAATGCACGATTTGTGACCCTTTATTCCTTTACAGAGGGTAGCTTGTTTACAAAGTATTCAATTATTGTCAAAGTTCAACTCTGCTTTCAATCATTAACACCATTCTGTGCATATACAGACTCTTCCTACCTTTTCACAGACAATCAAACAAATGAGATTATCCAATGTTGATTATTCAACTTAATAATTATAAATTTTTGCCATTATACAAGTCAATAAATGGGACAAAAAAAAAAAAAAAAAAACAATATCAAGTTAAACCAACAGTGTAACAAGCTCACCAAATTGCTCATCAGTGTCTTCTATAGTGACTCTAAAATTGCAGAACAGCATAACAAATACACTTTACCGTGTACCGACAAGTGACAAGAGTACCTTCACAAGTTGATTAGACTACAATATATGAATCACTAACTAGAAAGCAAAATTGAGTATCTCTATATTATTTGCATATGCTTAGCAATTGGAACTTTTAACCCAGCAGAGTATCTCTATATTATTTGCATATGCTTCGCAATTGGAACTTTTAACCCAGCAGAGTACAGTACCATCATTAGAGGTCATTGTCCCTTCCAAAGACACCACTAATATGAACAAGCATCTCCACAAATACAAACCAAAACAGAGGTTATAATTTAAGAAAACAAGCCTTTTTGCTACTACTATCAAGAAACATTTATGTTCACCACATTCTTAGTTTCATCAACATACTCGTACAAATATTTATATAGAGGAGGAATAATCATAATGTAAACAAATGAAAGACTGAAACTAACTTTGCATTGTAGTCCTACAAGGAATTAAGGGTAGACTGAACCACCAAAAGGAGCAAATGTCTTTTCTAATTTGCTTAGTCATACCATGAAAAAAGGGCAGCTTCTAATTGCAGAAATTTAACAATTCATTGATTGAGATGCTAAGCAGTGATCCTTGACCGACCTTTTGCTATTCTTCGTGCAATAACTCTCCTACCACCCTTGGTTGCCTTGCTGTCACATACCAAATTGCATCAATCACACAAGTGAACGAATTTCAGCAAGTTCACACACATATAGGTAAATGTACCCCTGTGAATTAGATTTGCATAAAAGGAAAAGAAGAAAGACCATTCAGAAAAGGCACATGGCAGATCTGTGGCTGATAGGCATGCAAGGGCCAAATGATGGCTTGAAATCACTAAACACAAGAATTATCACTCCACATTTTAATGAAAGAAGAGTTTTTTATGCATCAGGGAAGTTAATTTCGCCTCACAAGATACTCAACAAAAAGCTACCTATTCCAATATTCTCATGCAAATTTTGTGCTTGCACCAAAAGTCATGATTTCTTTATCTGAAATTCCAAATATTAACAATTAACCTAAGCCCTATTCCTCATGGAAAATCAAGATTCAAGAGTCCAGTTGCGGGAAGGAGGTGAGAGATACCGTGCAAAGAAACCATGATTCCTTTTACGCCTAAGGATGCTAGGTTGGAATGTCCTCTTAATCAAGAACATTGGCTCACTTGATGAATCACCTGAAGAATATCAGAGCAGTTATGCATTAGCTGAAAAGCAAAAGAAAACAGTGTGATTACTTGATCAATGACCAATCCCAGCATCCTAAAACTTTTAGCCTGAATTTGTTGAGTACAAACATAGTAACTTACCCACAATTACATTTCATAACACCAATTTTGCAAACCAAAATGCTATCTGCTAAACACTACTTTATTTTATTTTTTCATTTATTTATTTGCAAGAAACTTTCTAAAGTAATTTCTTTTCATGTTTTTAGCAGAACCTCAAGTGATATATCTGACTTCTGAATCTCATTCAAAAGCTTGCAAGAACTGTGGTTGAAGAATTTTAAATAAGCCAGAGCAGGGCCACATTGATTTTCTACTTTGTAGAATCAAATAAGAAACTGTGACTCATATTTGGTTAAAGGAACAAAATTACATACAACCTTTTTCCTCTACTCACCCCAAAATCATAATATTTTATCTACCAGTATATAAATCCAACAAATATTCAGATTCCTAACTGGTAAGCATATGTATTCCAGGGACCATATCAGCATGTCTATATAATCCTCGACGTGTCATCTTAACAATTAAGACAACTTCATATTTGAATCTAGAAATTTACATCTAAATATTATTGATTGCATACTGTCGAAAGATCAGAATTCAGGAGTGAAACAGAAAAGGCTTTATCTGAACTATTTGGATTCTGATAAAAATGTTATACCTCATAAAATAATTCAATTACATGTTAATTCAAATGAATCATGTACTTCTAATCACAAAATAAAAGCACCAAAGGACTAAACATGAAAACGTTATGTAACTACTATACACAATGGTGCTTCTGTATTCAATAATGGAAAGAATGATCCAGAAATTGAGTATACCATAGTGGTGCATGAAAGATATCACCGGTTATTAATGAGAAAGGCACAAACAGGATGTCTTGTGAACTAAGGACACCCTTTATGAATGAGAAAGGCATAACCCAAATTGAAAGTCTAATGATTGACTAATTACAAAATGCAAAAACCAGAAAAAATTTAGTTATATAAACTGACATCACATCAGCAATCAATTATTGCTCAAAGAAAATCGAAATCTATCAAATTCTCTTGCTAAATATGTAATTAGTGACGAAAGCAGAGAAGGTATCCACTAATTAGAGAAGGCATCCACTAATTGACAATGATAAGATCAATTAAATACGATATCCAACATTTTCGGTACCAACAATGTTAAACAATCGAAACCCCTTAAACTTTAATAGAAAATCATAAATTAAAAAGAATATTGATAGACAAGACAGAAAGTACCTTCGGGCAAGAAGAAACCGAGAGAAGGCAGACCACAGGGATGCAAAAACCCTTCATTGGAAAGCCTGTTGATAGAATGGGCGTCATTTTGAGGGAAATTGAGAGAAATTTGGAATTTGGAGAGAGAAGGGAATAGCTGAGGAGTAATTTCGAAGCCGTGAGATGCAACTTGACGAGTCGTGTTAGGGTTCTGATGCAGAACAGGATTCGATAGGAACATGCGGTTCATCAGTGAAGCTCCGGTTCGAATAAGGTTTTTGGTCGCCATTGTTTCGGAAAAATGATCCCTTTTTTCTCAAAACTAAACCCTAGCGAAGACGGTGCTCCGGTTGTTAGTTTGAAGAGACGGAGAGAGCTAGAATAGAGGTTGGGCTTCATGGAGCCCATTATCATCCACCGGGAGCCCAAAGTAGCTAATTCAGCCCATTATTAATTAGTTAGTGCGCCTTTATGTGCTCGCCGCCATTTATTTCTTGTTTTTTTTTCCCTGAGAAAAGGATAATTAGCCATTCATTGTCATACTCGTTCCTAAACAGCCGAAATTTCAGGTTACTTAAAAAAATTATTAAAATTATCCGAATTTTATTAAACTATTAAATAAATTAATTATATTTGCCTTAGTTTAATATATCTAAATACCAAAATTTTAAAACATTAATAATTTATCTAAATTCCAAAATTTCAAAAAATTAAAATAATAATTATTGATTATATATAAAAAAAAAATTATTACTCATTCAAAACCGACACGTATCCTTGAACTTAATACTTTTGTCTGTTCATTATAATCAGTTTATTTAAGACAGAGAGGGCACATTCAATCTCACAATAAGTTGCAAAGTAAATTAATGATTTGGAGCATTCACTGTCTCAATTAGTTCTGCTATCAATAAATCATGAATCACATGTTAAGAAACAAATACAAGATACAATTCCACAAAAAAAAAATAAAAGGAAAAAGAGCAGTTAGAGAAAAAGGCAAGGTCGATCAATTAGGACCTGACCATTTTTAAATTACATTTTATGTGTAGGCAACTACTAAATACAAACCCAACTCCACCAAAATATTTGGGAAAAATAAATTAAGGGTAAAATTTTAAAAAAGCAAATGCAAAAATCACAAATCAATTAATAACTAATTAACACAACAGGAAATGTATACAAAATCGCTGGTTCTCTCAGTCAATGTGGTTTATTGGTCCTCTTTAAGTGCAGAAGATATCCAATCTGCAGCTGCTACATGAGTTTCTGGCTCGATATGTGGCAAAAGCGATAAAGGAGTTACAGACACCTACATTTCAAAATTTAAAAAAAAAAAAAAAAAAAAAAAAAAATGATACCTTGGTGGATTTAAACATGGACATGAAATACTTTAACATCAAAAGCACAGAATTTTAACTTACAAATCCATTTTCAAGCGCCCTGAAATCCAGATCTTCATTTGTATCTGCCTGTTCTTTGTCCTGAAACTGAAGTTAAAGCTATGTTAACTTAGTTCATCGATATTTAACGGCCCAACGGAAAAGGGGCAAAGAACGGGAGGTCAATCAGCATATAAGAACTAAACATATCAAGATGACAAAATAGAATATTGAGAAAATTTGTATGTTGTACCACAAAACATTTCGGTCCCCAAAAAGTAATTGCAGATATGCTGAAAACAAGTTTTTTGTACTTCCATGTCAACTACACAATTTAATACATCTTGACTACAAAAATAAAAAAAATAATAATAATAATAATAACAGCTAGTTAATTCCGTGACTAAGAACTGGGCAAAAGAAGCTCTCCACAAAAATAATAATTCAAAAGACGCAAGTTTCCTACTGGACACCTAGGTGCTGAAGTTATTCGTCCTACTAAAACAAGTGATGTGAACATTCTTGATACAGCCGAAAGGCCAATTAACTCGTTTTTCTGAAAATAATACTAGTACAGGAATTTTCTTTACCTCTAGACGAAAATACTTTTTCACTCGACCAGCATCAGATTTCCCAGCAGCCCCAACTGATTCAATCTCCACCACACTCTTCTTTTGTGTGGTCAAACGGCGAGCTGCACCCTGAGAAAATCAAAAGAAACAATTCCATCAATGGAGAGAGATATGCAAAAAATTGTCCTTTCCAAAAGAAATTACAAAGTGCAAGCTACTCACAGCAGCAGAGGCATCTCGCCCAAGCTGAGCAAGCTGGATGCCAAGACTCTGTTGATTAGACATGAAACCAGCATTAGGATGCCGGTTAGCTGAAACAGCTAGCCAGCTAGGCGAGGATCTCCACATGCTTTGCTTAGTCAATTTGAAACCCTTTCAGTTAAAAACATATGCCAGAAAGGGTGAGCATATAATAGTATTAGCTAAAAGTTATGAACTGAAAGAATGAAAGAAACAACATTCCATGCATGTGGCACAGCACAAAGAGGACAACAGAAAAGCTAAATTAGAACTCAGATCGAAAAGGCATCATTATCTTTTATTGAAGGCATCCCTTGCATACCACAGAAAATGTGCTGTAAACACAAGAGAAGTGAAAAATTATCACCAATCATCGGGTAAAGCATCATGCTATTTTATCATGTCAGACAAAGGGCCAGAACTTCTTCACAGAAATATGGACGAGTGTTCCTCTCAGTATCACCAAAACAAATAACAAATGGAAAATTAAAAATAGAAGAAGCAGGAAGACGAGAGGAAGAGTGGCCAACCAGCAGAGAGATAAAGAGAGTAAACTAACAAGAGCTCATTAATCAAGAAAGTCTGTCTGTAAGGCAGAGGATGGTGACTAATGACAATATATGAAGACCTTGATTGTATGTTGAGACTGGAACAAAATAAAACTCAAAGAACATTTAAAATAGAGCTCAATAATGTTTAAACTCTGTACGAGTTGCATTATAATTTAGTAACGGAATTGCCTAAAGACCCCTAAGATATATGTGTGCAAAACTATTTGTATGTAAATGCATAATCCTCCATCTATGATATAGATTGACTTAGTCTTGCAATATAAGCCTGCAATCAACTACTCAATAGACAGCCAATTGCTGCCCAAATAACAAGGATCAGTGTTGATCAGAGCAGATTTACTGTGCATAACTTTATCAAAAGATAGTTAAAAGTGCACCAATTTTTCTACTATTAATCTCAGAAATAACAGAGTTCAGACTTTTCATGCATATTCAGCAATATATGCATGTTGCACTTCCAGGCTCCACTATTTCCTTTCATCTATCATTAAACCCAAAAGTCATTCCAATTGAGTAGCAGATAAGCCTTCCAACCCAATGGTCAAAGCTTACTTTATGCCAATTAGTCCTGATCACATCAACATATTTGACAAGATATACCTATATGGGCTTTGGAAATTGAAGGTATCATATACAAGCCTTTAAGAAGGCATATCTCAACATGTTGTTATCCAAATCACAAACAACATGTTTTCTCTTAGTGTTACCATAGTGTATTCTATCAACAAGTAAAAGCATTTTACTGAATATAAACATCTCCTAGGACACAACTTCATATTAGAGGATGAAGTCTAGAACTTGCATTTTATACTTTAAGGAAATGATGCTATAAGCTGAATATCATTAAACAGCTTTCTAATTACAGAAGAAGATCCTTTTTTTTTTTCCAAAGCCACTGCTAACACACTCCCACCAGAGAACCTTAATTAATTGTCTATTAAGTAATAGCCCAACTCAACTACAGCTTAATCCCAAAGGAGTTACGTTTGGGTATATTAATGCTCCATTCTACTCAGTTTAGAACTACACTTTTTGAAAGATTGATTTGTTACTAAATCCTTTCTCACTACTTCTCCCCACTTAATCTTCTTGTGCTCAACATTCTACACTACAATTCTAATAACTACAACAAATAAATTGCTGACAATGATTCTTTTCCCAATTAGAGGATTCACATGCCCCTTTGTCTCAGTGTTGCTCGAACAAATAAATTATTTACTCCACAATAACCTTATAATAACAGTTCAAGAAACTACTGTCTATAAATGGACACACGTTGTCAATGGTTAACTAGTTGTGATAATGGTAACTGCTGAAACTAAATTAATAATTATAGAATTTCCATAAGCAGCTAGGATGACCACAAAACAGCTGCTGATGACCCCATTGACTATGTATAGATTTTGGAACCAACAGTGCAAGCTGGTATATAAAACTGATGAATCACATTTTTGTACCAATGAAATTATGTCTGATAATCATAGCTTCAAAAGCTCAATTTGCTGTTCGCTTAGCATTGGAAAACAGAGGTAGCTTCAAGTTTAAATAGAGAATGCCTCCAAATAGATGTTCCATAATATTTCTTGAACAAAGCTTCGAGAGACACCGAAAGACATGGATTCCACCTAAAGCTTCAAACTAAATATTCCAAAAGCATATATGTCTCTCCAAAACCATCTTTCTTGTGGCCATCCAAACTTCCAATTGCAAGATTCTGAAAGAGAGAGTAGTCATGCTTATTTCTGCAGTTAAAGATATACTATCACAAAAGGCTGCCTTAATAACTTTTGCTGCATAGAAATGGACCAGCAGAGGAAGCACTTCAGCATTCATCTCTTGGTTAACTGGATCAACAAAATTGACTAAAGGCAACTTTCCTCCAAAAAAATGCAGAGGCCCCCAACTTATCAACTGTAGATAAGTGGATCCAGTTTGTACTGACAAAATATTTATGATCAGATAACTTCATGAATTACTGCCAATATTTGGTATGACAATGGTCTAAAAGTCAGGAGGCATATTATTAACGGTCAGAAGCCTTGTTAAATTCTCAGCAAAAAGTATATATAAAAAAGGCTCACCTTATTTTTAGTTGGAGATGTAGGGATTTCGATATGCAGAGAACAGCTCTTTGGAAAACTCCCCTTCTCAATGTCTCTGATAGCAGCATTGATCAATGGCAGACATACAGCAGCTGCATCTTTAAAATCACTTTCCTGGCTTTCATCCTTCTTCCTATAATCAATTAAAATTCTAAGAAATTGCTTATGCACAATATGGAGAAAAGAGGCACTAAGTCAACACCGTTAACTCACCAGTTTAACGATATTGACAGAGAAGGGACACCACAAATTAATGCCTCTCGAGCTCCAGCAACAACACCAGAGTAAAACCTGGTGGATTTTCGAAAAACAAATCAACCATTGAGCCTCCAACAAAGATTGGAATTAAATGGGACTGTTAGGAGAAAAAGAAAAAGACAAAATCCATATGAAAGATGTATTGATAATACTACTATCAGTTACAACTAAGACAGACATACTCAGACGAGCAAATTTAACCATTAGAACATGTAGAGGCATAGACCTTCACTGACACACTATTGGAGAGTCGAACAATATAATATATAATGGCGAACAAAGCTCTTCAGATTGCTTACATGTGATGACCACAGCTTGATCCCCGGTTGATTCCACTAATCACCTGAAAATTAAATTAATATAACTTCTCAAGAAATTATTAATTGCAAAAGCTATCTGTAACCGAATGCACAATATATTAAAGCTAACCAGCAAAGGCTTCGACCAAGAAAACAGTGCTCCAGACAATGCTAATGAAACACAATCCACAGGAGTCCCTGTGTGACAAAAACCATCACCAAATCTTATTATTATAAGCAATTGAAAGTAAAAGGTATACATTCTGGCTTTTTCAAGCTAAGATATTACATTTTCTCATTTCGATATCATTTCATTAAAATTCTAGCCCTTGAAGCGCAGGTAAAATTGGAAACTCAAAAACCACATCACTGTGTTGAAAGTTGAAACCATAAAATGAAATCAAGAAAACATCTCAAAATACTAGATGTTGTACATGTTCAACAACTTCACGATTAATTTTAGTATCTTAATTAAATAATATTAGCAAAAATATTGGACAAAGGAATATTAGAGTAAAATGAAAAAGCAGCCTACCCGAAACTTCATAAGCTGTGGCACCATTGATTTCAGCAGAAGTCACAGCAATTGTTTCTCGCAGAGTAACAGAATGACCAGATACTGATTTGTCCCTAAACCAACATATTCAAGAACTAAAGAAATCACAAGATGTTACCAATTTTTCAATACCTGTGCTGGAAAAGAGAAAAGGCAGACATAAAATCTGTTTCAAAAACAGAAAACAAATGCAAAAAATACAAGAGCAAAAGAAGATGAAGAGAAAAGAATATGGAAATATATTCTATACCATTATTAACAGTGAAGGGAAAAGAATATGAAACAGATTCAAAAATTAAAGGCATCCCACCTAAGCAATAAGATATTAAAAAAATAATTATCAAAAATTAGAGAAAACCCACATACCCAGATAAGATAATTAACAATAGACAGCAATAAATAAATAAATAAATAAATAAGCAACGGAAAACCCACGATTGAGGCGCCAAAACATTGACATTGTATAGGCCTTGACGAACCAGAGCTTCAACAAGAAAAACAAGGCCAGGCGAGTCAATCCCATCTCCATTGGTAACCAAAACAACAGGCTTAGAATTATCTTCAGTCTCCGTAGTACTTTCAACAGAAGTAGAAGTAGAGGGTTCTGTTGATTTATCATTATTATCATTTGATTGGTCACCTTCATCACCCTTTCTGCTTGACAACACTTCCTGAAGATTGGAAACCAACCCAGGAGGCAAGAAGTTGGGCCTGACAGAAGTCATTGTCAAAGATTAAAGATTTCGAGAAATACAGAGAGATGGATAAAATTATTGAGTAGAAGAATCAAAACCCTAGAGAGAGAAGAGAAAAAAAAAAGGGAGGGTAATGAAGAGATGATGAAAATGGAAAAAGGGAAATAGATAGATGGATGGATAGACCGGGTCTAACGGAGTTACTTGATTGCGGGAGAAAGTAAGTTTCTAGAGAGAGAGAGAGAGAGAGAGATTAGAGAAGAAGAGAATGGTTGTTACTTGTTACAAAATGGCGTGATTAGAGGTGGAAGAAATAGTGTGCTTTTTGGTCTTTGAAAGAGGGAAAAACAAAATTGAGATGGCTAATAATTTTTTAGGCTATTAATTAACTAATTAATTTAAATTTCTGTTTGTTGTTAATTTTACTTTACAACTATAAATAGTTGTTTGGATTTTAGTTTTTGATTTCACACTACTAATAATAATATGTTTTGAAATAATAAAGAAAAGTTAATTTGATGTCAATCTCTAAGCATAGTGTCATTAGTCATTAGATTATTGAAACTGTGATCCCCTCCATTAATGATGTGCTTCCATGTTCCACCTTTATGTGTCATGTCTTTGAATTTTTCTTTTCATTGAAACTCAATATTAAATTTTTTTTTAATTCAACTTTTATTTTTTTTTTAAGGAAAATACAGTTTTTATTCTCAAAAGCCTTGAAATTTCCTATATATACACTATCTCAATGATTAGATATCTTAGGTTTTTTTATTGTAAAATCCATAATTTCTAATTGGTGGCCAGAATTTGTTCAGACATGTCTTTGAATTCATTGGTAATTTGAGTAAAATTTCATTTTTACAGTTTAGTATGTTCTCATTTTGCTTCTCACTACTACCATAGTCGTTTTTACTATTTTAAATATATTAAATTAAATTATACTTTTAATTTTAAAATTTTGCTTTAATCTTAAAATTTTAAATTATAAACTTTTAATTGTTAAAAATTTATTATTTTAATTATGATGATGTAGATATTGAAATTACTAATTAAGTGAACAAAAATTAAAAATATATTTCAAGGCAAGATTCAAATAGTTTCTTTTGTGATTTAAATTAACCTTTTTTAGTTTTCATAACATCAGCATTCCTACCTCAAACTAACATATTACTTATTAGGATACTAATGAATTAGTTGAATTAGTTGGGGGATAAGACTAAGGAGGATGAATTATTTATTAAGCAATAAATGTATATTAAATTAAGAAGCTTTATTTATTAAGGAGGACAAAAAAAAAAATCATAGCAAGTTACTTAAAATTTATTTTATTTTTTCCCCTAAAAAAAATTTATTTTCTTTTGCTTGATAGTTTTCATTTTCTATATTAAAAAAAAAAAGAGATAATCATAGAAATGGATGAATCATAGAGTTATTTCATTTCATTATGGATAAAAGATGAAAAATAAAAAATAAAATTAAGACAATTCATGTCTTTGTCTTTATATCATACTATGCTTAATGTCATAATATTTTATGATTTGGATAACACATGAATTATGTCTTTATTGTATTTGTCTTTTACAATAAAGACATAATTATGTAAAAAGGTCAACTTCTTAATAATATAAATTTTTTATATTAAGATGAAAAAAAATTCTAATTTTGCTATTTCTTAAGATAAAAAAAAAATCTTTATGACTTAGAACTCTTGATTTTATAAAAATTATCTGTTAAATCCAGTGATTTACTCATTTTCAAATTAGTTAGTGATCAAATCAAGGGTTATTAGGTGAGATAATATTCATGAAGATTACAAGTAACGTTGAATTAATTATTACATGAAAGCTGGCTATATGCTTTTACGAAATATTTTAATAATGATAAAGATTTGAACTTTCTGTTCAATTGCAATGTTGTCGCAAGCTATAGTACAAGGAAGGTGTGGATGTCACGTCACAAGCTAAAATTGAATATGGGATTCAAGTCGTGTCTATTATGATTATTGTTATCCATCTTTCTTGGATTACATCACTAACCACCCTTAATCTTCAATAATTATACTTAAACTCATTGCTTATTATTACTTTTAATTTTTAGGGCCTAGACAGCAAAGATGCTCTCTTACCATTATTTTGGGGTGTTCTTGCATGATTTTTTTTGACTATCTCATGAATTTTTCAACAGTAAATGGCTATTATCACTCCTGAACTTAAAATTAATACCATGAGATTAAAGTTATACAATGGCGAAGCCAACAGAGATTGTGCAGAAGGGCATTTTCCCTCCACTTAAGCCGTTAGTCCTGCTAACCCTTATTTAAAAAAAAAAAAACCCCCTAAAAAATAAAAAAAATTATAAAGTAAAACTCAACTGTTTACAGTTGAACAATACGTCTATATTAGCAAGAAAACTTTCAACTATCCGATCGCCACATGACATATAGTAGAAGAATGAACTCCACATAACAAATGAAGCTTTTGCCTGACTTGCAGCTGCAAAGATCAAACAACTACAGAAAGTTCCAATTTCAAAATTTCACCCCCAACCCTCAGACTCGAGTGTATATATATTTGTATCTTTGGTTATTTATAAACAAGCTGACCATAGATGCCCACGAATAGATTTGCAAAGGATCATAAAATGCCAACATTGGATAACTAGTGAATACCAGATTTGAAACAAGAGACTTTTTTTTTTTTTTTTTTCGCCTCCAAATTTCAATTACTTCCTGAATAAACCAATAATTATAATCCTAGAGTACAAGCACTGCAAAATCCAACACTATACTGTAATTTTAGCCTTTTCACATTAGAAAAACCATTCTATAACCAAGTAAACCTCATACAGTTAGCAAACATTTGCAACAACAGAATATGCAGCAGCCCTTTCAGAATAAATACTCCCTTCACTTTTGGTAGGGATGGTACCTGGTTGTAACAGCACCACTGCCATTCTCACTGCTTCCATAGCCCTTACTACTGCCATGGCCACCATTAACAGCACCGCCACTTCCATATCCCTTACCATTGCCAAAACTACTACTGTCATTGCTTCTTCCATATCCCCTACCACTACCATATCCGGCAGAGGCAACATACCCACTCAGAGGACCATAACCATTGCCTCCGTATCCACCATTGGCAAACATCATGGGCCCACCAAACCCAAATCCATAACCATAAGCACCGTAGCCACCATAAAAACCATTACTGCTTCCGTAGCCACCATAGCCACCATAACCATTGTAGTTGCCATATCCGCCGTACCCACCATATCCTCTGGACATTTTTCCACCATACATTGCCCCTGAATTATGGCCAGCACCATATCCACCTGCACCATCACTGAATCCAGTATGGGGCTTCACAGCAGAGCCATAGTCACCACCACCTCTTTTTGGTACAGCCTTCTTAATTTCCACCTGAATATTATATACGAAAAGGACTCAAGTTATAATTATTTCATTTCAAAAACAGATAGAAAATCAACATCAATACCGATTTTATCAAGAATCATAGTTTACCTGTTTACCTCCTAGTTCGTGCGTCTTGCCTTCTGAAAATATCTGTTCAACAGAATCTTCAGTCTCAAAAGTGACGAATCCAAAGCCCCGAGAACGCCCAGTTTTATGATCCAACATGATTTGGTGCTCAATAATGTTGCCATAAACAGAAAAGTAATCCCTTAAATCGTCTGAAAACAAAGGCCAGATGGTTTAAAAAATATATAGAATCCATTTAGCACAATTAGGAAATGATAAAATTCAAGACAAAGTGTAAAAATGCTACCTTCAGAAAGAGCTGGTGGTATTCCACCAACAAAAATTTTCTTGGCTCTTACAACCCCTTTAACCTCCATATCCTCTCTTGGAACTGTCCTCTTCACTTCAACCTGAGATAAGAATGCACCAGAATATTAAAATGTTTGAAGGGAAAAAAAAAAAAAAAAAAGAAAAGAAACAGAGGTAAACAAAAATTGAAGGGAACTTCAGTGACGTGTCATCAAGGAACAAGAACATTACTGCTCTGCCATCTATGACATGGCTTTCCTCCAAAACCCTATCAGCAGCTGCTGGGTCAGCAAATGTCACAAATCCAAACCCTCTTGGTCTTCCAGAATGTCTATCCGTCATTATTACAGAGTCAGTGATTTCTCCATACTTGCTGAAGTAATTAGTGAATGTCTCTGAACCAAATCAACACAGATATTTATAGTAAAAGAAGAGCTGAAACTCTATCCAAAGCATATATATATATATTTATAGTGCGTTGGATATTAAGATACAGCAGGTAGAATAGATAGAAGCCACTTCACTAATCATTATTAGTAATCAACATGGGACGTTTTATGCATGTCCATGTTTGTAACTGTATGTACTCTAGCAAGCAAATAAGAAAGAAAAATACCAGTCAATGTAAACTTTTCCACCAAAAGGCAAATGACACAAACGTGGGTATGTGCATATATTCATGTAGAGCATTGAATCAGCATGCAAAGCTTAACCTCAAGCTCCATTACTCATGTGAATTTCATTTTCATAGCACACAGGGTGTGGCATGTTTCTGGAATATTACATTGCTATACAATCAAGCAAGGCAAGTCCCCCACCACAGAACCAATATCTATGTTTTTCAAATTCCAGAAAAAAAAAAAAATACTAAAACAATGGTTCAAACCCTATTAATAGGGTGAGCAATATTCAGTCCAAACTGAATAACCGAACCAAACCTATGCTTTCAGTTAGGCTTTGGTCAGTCTTCAAAGGAATTCAATCAAAATAGGTTAATAAAAAAAAAGTCCAGTATATCAGTTTCAGTTCAATTAGTATTCAAAGACAACAGGTTATAACCAAAACACCGAATTGAAAAGCAGAAGCATTTTGATTATTATCAAAACGTTGCGTTTGATCAATAGAAAATACCATAATGAATTCAAGAAGGCATCTAACGCCCAAATGGATCAAATCCCTAATCCTTCGTTTTTTTTACAACCAAACAATCTCTCATCTATCTATCTCTCCTAAATCAGTAGATCTGCCGCTGCTCCACTCCTCTCCTCTCGCAGTCGCACCCCGGTCCCGACCCGTGCCAAGTGAACAACGAACTCTCTATCAACAGCTAGACGATCTCTTGCAGTCACGTTGTCCAAGGTTAGTTTTAATTTCGCATCGTAAAGAAATGTTTTGTTTCGATTTCTTTTTACCTTCGAGTTCTTCTTTTGTTGCTTGTTCTATTTTATTAATTTGTATGTCTCTAAGCAGCTTTGAGCATTCTTCTCTTTCAATTTTTTTCCTTTTCAATTTTTATGTAACAAACAGAAAGATTTTGCTTTATTGGGTTCCTTTTTTGACTTTTTTTTTCTTAAAAAGAAATATAAATGGAATCTATCATTCAATTTTTTCCCATTTTTGAGTTTTTTGAGTTTCTGAGACCTCTAATAGTTGCATGTTCTATTATTATTAATCAAAAATCAAACAGTTAAAAGATGACGTCACCGTTTACATTTGTTCAATGAGCTGTTAGGCAGTTGATAATATTTTTGAGCTCATGCATGTCTTCTCCACTTCTCTCTAGAGAAAATGTACTACTTTTATATGACATGATCAGATGCAGAAGATATTAGTTTTATTCATATTTACAGCCAAGAATTTCGATTATGATCATCTTTCCAGTACTTGGTCTAAAATTAGGTTAACTAATCAGGGTTACAATATCAAGCTAACTCGATCTGCTGTACCATTAAATTATAGCAAACAGGGAATATGTATAAACATATAGAATTCACAGTTGAAACAAAATCACATGGCTATATGTGTGTTAGGGCGGGAGACAGAAGAGTGGCAGTTTGGTAGCATAGATAAGTGAATCTCTTTTATTTTGAGAAATGTAACACTTTGAAAATAGTCTCAATGAGGGACTTATTGGTGATTTCAGTGGGCTATTGCTAACTGTGTAGTTGTGTCTAGCCAAGATATCTTTAGGAATTTACATCCTTATGGACTTTAAACCAGCATTATCAAGTTCTGTTGCTACTCTTATTATTTGTGTTGCTATAATCATTAGTTGTTTATGTATTTCTATTGTTATTCTATGAATCTTTAAAGAATTCTGCTGTTTTATATCTCATTTGCAATAATTCAGTTCAGTTTCTCGGTTTTCGGTTATTCATTTTAGAAAGTAAATTTCAAAATTTCGGTTATTCAATGCGGTTCAGTTTTGAATTAATAAAACCAAATACTTGGGTTTGTAATATTTGGTTTGGTTGAGTTTCTACATATCTACTGTTCAGTCACTTCAGTTTGGGCGGTTCGCTTCAATTCCGTCTGGTCAATCCAAATGATCACACTATCTCCGAAGGAAGATGACTAGCATTCCTTTTCAAAATAGGTTAATTAAATAAGCACGGATTAGAACTACAATACCAACATATCTATACTAATCTTATTACCTTCCCGCCACCTAAGAAGAAAAAACCCAATGCAAAATTGATTTATTAATTATTACCTACAATGCAATTTAATAGCTAAAAACAGAATGATATAATCAAAACAGAAGGTGATAAATCAATGATTAAAAGCCTAGAGTCTCTTGAATGACATAATACATCCCACCATAAAACAAACAAATTGACTGGAATACTTAAACTATACTTGAGATTATGTTATCCAATTATTATTTTAACTATACACATTAAAAAAAATATGCACATCAACTATTACAATGCGAACACAGTCAGTTAATTACATTTCAAGAACTACATATTCAAATCATGAAACTCTAAAAAAAAAAGGTTCAAAAGAAATTTTAGCCGTACCTTCAGAAGTTTCCCAGGAGACACCACCAACAAAGAGTTTTCTACCAACAAGAATAAGAAGAAAATCACGCTTAAATTTTTTGGGCTGCAAGACCCTAAAAAAACCCTAAACAATAAACCTATGTAAACTAACCCTGCAGAAGAAGAAGAAGAGGAGGTCGAATCACGATTGTGATGATTTAGGGATTGCTTTCTGCCGATTCCTGCACTGCTTCCCATGTAATGATGTTGTTGTTGCTGCGTATTGTCGTCATAATAGTCGTCATCTTCTTCTTCTTCGCCATTAAAAGCTACTAAATTGCCTTCAAACTGAGTGCGGTGTTGACCATAATCATAATCCATTGATTGATTCTCTGTTTGGCCAAGCTTTCAAATAACCTATCAAAAAACCAAGAAAAACAAAAAGAAACCTGAAAAGAACGATATGACTGACCAACCCTGATTGCTTAGCAGACTTTGAAGTAAAGTCCTAGATAGGGATAAAATCGTGAAATTAAATTCGACTAGATTTAGGAATCTCACTGGTTAGGGTTTTGTGAGAGGGAAAGGAGAAGGAGGGTTTCCGGTTTTGATTTTAATGTTGCCCAGCCTATAAAATGCCAACTCTTTAATCTTTTACGGGCAGGGGTGTGCAAACTTAGTAAAAATGGATCGGTAAAATGATAAATGGTAAAGGCTGGGTAAATTTGTTAGACAAAATTTGATAATCCGTAAATGGTTCAAACAAGTATAAAAAAAAAAAATCATAATGTTTAATTTACTATTTTACTGAAAAAGATACCGTTTTAAATTTTGTTTTCAAAAAAAAAAAAAACAACCTTTATATAGTAAATAAATCCATCAATTCAGTGCATTCTCGGTAAACAATAAAAATTTATTGGTAAACTAATAAATTTTTAATTTGATAAATATGTAAATTGATCGGTAAACGATTAATACTTAATCAATAAATTGATTAATTTAAATTTGGTAAACAATTAACCAAACCGATCCATGCTCTTTTCTTTCTTTATTCCTTTTCATCATTTTCTCTTCCTTTGAAAATAGCGGAAGGAGGTTAGGCTGGGGATCTGTTGGAACAAGTGTATGCTTGCTTGAATTTGGAAGAGGCCTAAGGTAGAGTGGTGGTGCATAGTGGTTCACAGCAGAATACTTCGAATGAAACTACTACAGAGTGGAAGTGTTGTGTTGTTGGTATATTGTTGGCAGACAAACCACTCCATTTTCCATCTTTTCAGCAAACCATGGCTAGCATTTGGAGGCCAGTGAAGGGTTTGATTATTAAGGAATTGGGAATAGTGCTTTCTTATTTCAATTCTTTCATGATATAGATAAGGAAAGAGTGTTAAAAGGTCAATTCTTTCATGATATAGATAAGGAAAGAGTGTTGAAAGGAGGGCTTTGGACGTTCTCAAATAACCTTCTGTTGTTAAAGGAGTTATATGCTAATGAAAATCCAAGAATTGTGGAGCTTACGAAGGTTGATTTTTGGGTGCAATTGCATAATTTACTCAATGGCTTCAATTCGGAAAGGGATTGTTCTGATGTTGGAAATTTTATTGGTACTTATCTTAAATCTGATCCATGAACTTCTATATAATATGGAGGGACTATATGAGAATTCGTGTGCATGTTGATGTTCGACATCCGTTAAAACGTCGAACACAGCTCAGTAGGGATGGCCATGATTGGTTTTGGACTGATTTTAAATATAAAAAGCTCTCAACTTTCTATTATTTTTGTGGCCATTTGGGGCATTCAGATCACTATTATAGTAAGCTGTTTGATTTGTCACTAATTCCTCATGATAAATTTCCCTGTGGTGCATGGAGGAAAGCTAATTCTAGAAGACCTTTCCAAATCGGTGCAAAATGGCTACAATCGGAAGCAGATGTGTTGGGAGGTCCAATCGGTGGTCAGGGTGGTGGTCCGGTGGGTGCAACTAGAGTAGGGTTGGCACTGCATAGCGAAAAAAATTCAACTTTGGATGAGGATAGTGCCGTAAGGTAGGCTTGGCCAAATCACGGTTCCTGGAACCGGAACCGCCGGTTCGAACCGGTCCGGAACCGGAACCGGAACCGGTGAGAACCGGAACCGGAACCGGAATATTCCGGTTCGGTTCCGGTTCCAGATTTTCTGGAACCAGAACCGGCGGTTCCAGAAAACCGGTCGGAACCGGTTGGAACCGCCGGTTCTCCGGCCGGTTAGAACCGCCGGTTCGAACCGGTTCGAACCGGAGGTTCTTATAAACTGTCACACCAAAAAAAAAAAAAAAAAAAAAAAAAAAAAAAAAGCTCCTTTTAGAGCAAAGAAACCCCAGTACCCCACCACTCTGTCCACCCAACCTTAGACACAATAAAATTATAAACCCTACGCCCACACCCTACAAAGGGACAACAGAAAAATGAAATAAAAAAAATAAATACATATTCTTCTTATAATTATTGGTCTGAACGTTGTGTTTTTTTTTTTTAATTTTATTGTGAAATCTATTAATTATTCCTCCCAATAGCTATAAACGGCTATATAACGGCTAGTTTCAAGGGTATTTTTGAAAAATTAATTTTTTGAATTTATTATAAATACCTCATTTCATTTACAAATTCATTATAAAAAAATCTCTACTCTCTCTACTTACTCTCTCTACAATATTTTTTTAAATTATATTCAAACTTTTTTAAACAAAAAATAATTTCAGTTGAAGAATTTTTTTGTAAAAAATAATTATATTCAAGTCTTTAAAAAAATAAATTTAATTGTAGAATTTTTTAATTTTTTAGGTGTATTTTTTTTACAAATAACTTTCACAAATTTATTAAATTTTGAAAATCGATCTTCAAAATTTAAAATTTAAAATTATGTGATTCGCCGGAAAATCGATCGGAACCGTCGGTTTTATCACCGGACCGGAACCGGAACCGGAACCGGAACCGTCCGGTTCCAAACCGGAACCGGAACCGGACTTTTTCGGTTCGGTTCCGGTTCCAGTTTTTTTGGAACCGGAACCGCCGGTTCTGGAACCGGAACCGCCGGTTCCGGAACCGTGGCCACCCCTACCGTAAGGTAGTAGCAGAATATATGGAGATAATGTAGGACAAAAAGTCCACAATTTGAAAGATGTTGAATCCTACCATACAAGACACGTCAATATGGGAGAAATAAGTGGTGCTACAAATCAGCATGGTCTAATGACAGTTATTTCAAATACAACCACTATGAATGTGAATAACCAAAAGGATGGGATGGACACAAATTTGGTGTCTCCTGAAGATAATAATATGCTACTTGTGATTGACCTTAAAAGATTTCGACAAGAGCACATCCCTAAGGAGGTTGTCTCTACTCCAACAATTGAGGCAAATATGGATGGCGGTATGGTGGGCTCTAGTGATCAGGCCCACCTAGCTCAATGAGTTTTTTGAGTTGGAATTGTCGCGGGCCTGGGAACTAGGAGACAGCTTCAGAGTTAAAGGACTTAGTGTCTTTAAAGAAGCCAAAATTGTTTTTTTTTTTTTTAATGGAAACAATGGTAGGGTGGGTTAAGGTGGATCAGGTTCAAAAGGTTTTGGGGTTTGAAGGTCTTTTTGTTGTTGATCCAACTGGACATGGGGGTGGTTTGGCCCTAATGTGGAAAGATAAGAATAAGTGTTCTTTACTTGGCTATAATAAAACTTTATTGATGTTAAGGCTGATGCTCAGGGGGTCCAAGTTTTCCAATTTACGGGTTTTAATGGTTTTTCAGAAAGACAAAGACATTGTCAGTCATGGGATTTATTGATTTCTCTTAAAGGAAGATCGAATTTGCCATGGATAGTGGCTCGTGATTTTAATTGTAAACAGTTGATAGACGATTTTCTCACACTGTCAGTCTCTTTTATTAGAAAATCAGCGAATCAGACTGCTCATTCGTTAACTAGAGCAGCTATTTCTGTGTCTGGTTTAATGGAGTGGGCTACTAACCCTCCAAAATTTATTTCAGATGTATTAGTCTTTGATTCTAATTACATTTAAAGCATTTTCATGCTTTTTCAAAAAAAAAAAAAAACCGAACCGATCAAATCTCCATTCCAATCTATAAAGTCTTTGGTTTTTATTAATGAAAGTACCTAGTTAGTCCTTATAGATTGTTGAAGCTGGTTATTTAATTCCTACTTTTTTGAAAAATATATTATTTGAAGGGTGATTGGTATGACTTTTAATTCGACCAAATCTAATTTTAAATAGAAAGTCATAAATAAAGTAATGTTTGTATTTGGTTAAAAAGTGGTTATGCGTCCGTTGGACTTCGTTATCATGAGTCCCTTGAGATAGATGGACAAACAAATAGTGGCATATTTGATCCGAGTTAAGGCGATGAGAATAAGAGGAGAGAGGAAAAACAACATAAAAGAGATATTGAACTGCTGCCTGCGTTATCATGAGTCCATTGAGATAGGTGGACAAACGGACAGTGACGTCAAACCGTCAACAATCATCTTCTTTGCGTTATCATGAGTCCCTTGACATGTTTGGTCCGAGATAAGGTGATGAGAATAAAGGGAGAGGAGAAAAGCAAACATAAAAGAGACATTAAACCGTCAACAATCTTCTTCTTTGGTCATTAGTGATTTCTTTTTGTCCATTTTTATCATTTTTTTTATTTTATTTAGTTTTCTTCTTAATAATGTCAAAAACCTATGGTTGTTTAGAATAAAACTTGAATTTAGTTTCTCATATCTGTAATAATTGATAGATATTAAGTGTTTTTGTACCCGCATAGTGAGATTATTAATTTCTCTCATTTCATGAGGTTGTTCCTCATTATCGAGGAGCTTTGATGTAGATCTTTTATTTCTCTGACAGTTCGAAATACAAGATGGATTATTGATTACTTGTGGTTGAAGATTTTAGATCGTTAAGTTTAGGTAATTTCTTTTACTAATGGAGCTTAGCAGTGTACGACTTGTTCCTCCATCAAAATTTGGTATATCAAACTTTTGTGCGGGTGTCAAATGTAATAAGTTTTCAGAAAAACAATGTTTGAAACATTATTGTGAAAAAATTCTTTTGTAATCCTATTTGAAAATGGACAAATTTTTACCTGGAAGGTTAACCTCTTCTGCCAAGATCAAGATTATTTTTAAACAGAAGATTTTAATTTTCTATATTTGTATTGCTTTCTTGTTCCTGTTTAGAAATATTATAATGTACTCAATTTATATTTATTATTAATGAATTGTCAAAAAATTTTTTTTTTAAAAAAAACATAAAACTATATAAGAAATTAGGAGATCGAAAAAAAAGAGATCGACTCAAAAAGCTATAAAAACTCAAAAATGTCCTCCAAGTGATCCTCTTAACATTATTTATGCAATGTGATATCCTGCCATTTTAGGCTTCGGATTTTTGGCATGATTTTTGGGCTGGTCTGTCAACGGTTTGATTTACCTTATACGCAAGAAAAAAACATGCTTAAAATAAGAAGTTACAAATAAGATACCTTTTATTTTTTATTATTTACTTATTTTGAAACTGCAGGACCAAGTAAAATACCATATTATCCCAATAACTTGTAAAAATACCAGCACTCTTCCCATTTTCAATAAATTATTATATTTTCTATTTAATTTATATATCCATTATGGTAATTATAACAAATTTGGTTTTTTTTTAATACTTATTAGCCAAATACTTAAACTTTCTCTCTCTCTCTCATAAAAACCAAACGCTTAAACTGTTTTTAAAATAATTTTAAGCAATTTTATTAAACATATAACTATTCATTTTTAATTTTATTGATAAATTAAAAAAATAAGTCAAAATTTAGAGGCAAATAGCCAAACAGTTCAAACCAATTTTGCAACCCTTAAGCTAATAAGTCCTTTCCATAAAGTTTATGCTTTTTTCATTAAATATCTAGTGAAAAGACAATAATATCCTCATATATATATATATATATATATATATATATATATATATATATATATATTAAGGATTTGATTGAGATTAATAAGTTGATCCAGAAAGCAGCGCCCAAAGAGCTTAGCCCTGTGTAGTCCGAAATGGTCTCGCGAAGCCGGTCCCCGTTTGCCTAAGATCCTTTTCTGAGATTGGAAGAAAGCTAGAATGCTGCGATATGCTTATTTTCCTTCTTTTTTTTTTCAGTGAGAGAGGAGAAAGAAGTATGCATTAGAAATAAAGATATCTTTATTTTTTCACTGGAAATTCAACTTAAAAAGGGTATAAATTTTTTACGGTAGAACTTATTATTTCACAGTTACAAGGAAATTAAATAATATATTTTTCAAAAGGCAAGGACTAAATTGTAAGATTTTATCAAACTATAAGGATTAAACAATGATTTATCCTTTTTGTAATGGCCAAGTCGTTCTTGTACACTAAACCACGTTGTTATTAGCATTTTTGCATTTGATTTGCATTGAGGTTGAAACACCAAAAAGCGCATGAATAAGTTTCATGAATTGCGAGATCAATAAAAAGATACTGCGATTGACGGAATAACAAATTAGGCATGTTCCGATCAGTAAAATTGCATGTTTTGAACCCCAATTATACAATAATCCCAAATATGATTATGCAGCAAAAAAACTTCTACTGCAATAGTCAGCTCACAACAAACAGTTCTTCCTTTGAATCTCAAACAATTAAATTCTATCTTAGAGACTAAATAAGAAGTTTCATCTAAAGAAGCCTTAGAACAGTACTGCAACATATTAGACATGGTGCAAACTACAAACAAAACAGTTTGTTGCAACAAAAACTAGCAACCCATCTCAAAATGTTAGCAGCAACTAACCATCTTATGAACAATTATCAACAAAATCATCTACCTTATTGTAATTAATCTTCTAGCTCTTCCTCATCGCCATCAATGAATTCTTTCTCTTCATCACTTTCTCCTACTTGTTCTTCATCATCACCATCATCATCTACAATAAAGCCTCCAAGGGTATCATCATCTTCGTCTTCATCTTCATTTTCACTATCTTCCTCATTGGAAGACATGGCTTTGCTCTGCCAAGATTCTTTCTTTCTTTCTTCATCTTTTTTATCAAGTTTATTTTTATCCTTGGATCTTGTTGAATATTTTGATCTCCCAATCTTTCTTATTTTAGATACTGTTTCCTTATCCTCTTCACTCTCAACAGTCCAATCATCGTCCTCAGCATTACCTCCATTTTTTCTCCTCTTTCTCCTCCCACTTCTTTTCTTCTTCTTTTTGTCGCTATCATCATCTTCACTATCTTGCTCAGCTTCCTCAAGAAACCAATCCCAATTCTTCACATCACAAATTCTTTCCTTGGGATAGCAATCAAATTCATGCCCAATCACAAGAAACCCAAACTCTGCATACCGACAACAATTATATGGTCAATAAAAGCATTAAAATGTTTACTGGTTCCTGATTATTTACTAATTGAAAGAAAGTAGCTTAAAGGCCAAACCTTTAACAGGGTCCATCTCTGAAACATCACTTCCATTCAAGTCGCTTTCCTCTCCAATTATTCTCTTCAGCTTAAACCAAACAGGGTTTTGACTTGAAATACAAAAGCAGTCACCAACTGCCACCTCACCCTTCTCGAGCTTCCTGAAAACCCTCGTTTCGCTTCCGGCGTCGCCGCTTCGTAGCCAGAGCGGATTCTTCCCAATGACTTGAAATGAAACCCTAGGTTCTGTTTGGTTTTCGGTTTTGCATGGCTGAAATAAAACGTGATGGCGAGAAACGGTTCTGTCTTTGGTGTTAAACCCTAAGCCTCTTCCAAACGCAGCCGACGAACCGTCATGTTTCAGCTCAATTTTATAGCCATCGTCACCTTCTATCTCCATTTGATTTGGTCCAACTAGCAAAAACAGGGAAGAAAAAAAGGAGGGAACACGATCCACGACAACGGCAGCTTTCAATATGAAAACGCGATCTCTCCAACTTAGTCGTTCTGTCGTTCAATGTCGTCCGGTAAAACCATGTCGAGTGGTCGTCCAGTAGTTTATAGTTTACTGGCGGCCCATCGAGAGAAGCCCATTAAACGGTAAAAAGTTTATCTTTTTCTTTATCCAATAACAAGCGTACAAAAACATTGCATCGAAATGGGAGCTCTGGTCACAGCCGTCGAAAGCTGAAACTGTAAGCCTAAACTATTGCGGACCATGCCATTGTCGTTAAAGAGCGGTAACGGTTATCACTTGCTATCATCGACAGCCATGGCTATGTGCTCAAGCTTTTGCCCTCAACTTCCTAGCCACTTTAGAGCAAGACCCATTTCTTCTTTCTCAAAAAATGAGCCTTTTTCAGTTTATTTCAAAGCATTCTCCGTTCAGGCATCCAGTGCTCCCCCTAAAGGTCATTCCTTTTCAATAGCTTGATGGCAACTTAATTCAAAAATTTTTTATTTTTATTGTTTCTTTTTCTTGAATTAAAATATTTGTGTTTTGACAAATTTAAAATTATGGTAATGTGTGTAGTTGGATAATGCATGTTCACTGCATTGAATAAAATATCAAATTCTTCAGTAATAGGTACGTTTGGTTCACGCCCATATAAGCATTTTGAATTACATTTCATTGGAGACTAGGATTTATTTCATAGTTGTTATCTGTGTCAACAATGAAATCATGTCTCATTGACTAGAGAAGTTTCACTTCAGCTAACGGTAGCAAATTGTGGTTTTTCATTTCTTTATTTTTATTATGTCTGGATGAATAATAATCTTTGCACCAAAATAAATGTACTAAATGAGCAATATAGTATTTTAGTGAAATGATATTGCACTGTGATTAGTATGTTAGAGGATCCCCTGAAATTTTGTTTTCATGCCAAAGTAGTTGATGCATGACGAAGGATGAAGTAAAAAGCCAAAATGACTGATTTTGGCAAAGCTTTTGTCTGTTAAACACTAAGCTGGGAAAAAGTCAAAAATGAAAAACACAGTGAAATTATATTAACTGCTTAAGAAAATAGAATTGCACAGAGTGACAGTCAAATAGTTGGCACATAACCAATATGAAAGGGATACAACACTTCAGTATTGATTACAAAAACTAAAACTTCATTCTGCGTGGACATTCATGAGGCAGCATCACAACTCATCAACTCTTAGCTTCATTTTTTGTTGTATAGCTTGTATGGCATTGCCCCATTGATTGCAGCAATGACAACTGATTTTTGGGAGGTGCTGGTGGCATTTTGATAATGTTAGTGATGTTTGGTCATAAAGGTCAAGGTAGTTTTTGGTGGCTGCAATTAAGAATTCGGAAGTTTAATCAGCTTGGAGTTTACTGTTTCTTTCTGTTTATTCACGTGAAAAGAAAAACGACTGTTCTCAATCTCACTCCTACAATGCTGATGATGATGCAGATAGTGATGATGCAGTTATGTAAATAGAAGATATCAATAAAGCATAATTTTATAAAAGCAGAAAAACATGTATAATTGTTCCATGCCTAGCAACTTCTTTAGATTTTATTTAGCTCTTTTCTAACTCCTAAGCTATGCTTAGAATGCATATAATTTACGTGTTTGTTATATTATCCCATTTACCTAAGTGTTGTGAATTTTCAGCTGGTGAATCAGTCACACGTGTTGGCTTTCTGGGTATGGGAATTATGGGTTCTCCAATGGCACAAAATCTCATAAAAGCTGGGTATGATCTGGTTTGTCAGCAACAAAACTCTCAACAGTTTTTTCCCATAGAAACGAAATATCTCTTTTTTTAAACTTTTAATTAGCATTTAATTATTACTGGTATCAAAACTCCGATTTTCCTTCATGTTACATTGTGTTGATTCGAAGAAATCAAGGCTTGCTGGTTTGCCTTGGTTACGTATAATTTCCTTCATTGCCTTGGTTGAAGAGCATCTTACATTTCCTTCATTGCCTATGATAAAAGAAAAGTAGAAAAGAAATTAGCTGTTAGACAGGCATAAATTTGAGTTTGACTATACATTTTGCATATTGTAGATGCAATGTGACTGTTTGGAATAGGACAAAGAGCAAATGTGATCCTCTCATCAGCTTAGGTGCACAGTAAGTACCTAACATACAGGCTCTTGATGCTTTTGTTTCTTTTTGCCTTTTGTTTTTTCTTTTCTTTTTGAAAAAAAAAAATTGAGCTTTACATGATTATATTATTACCTAGAAGGCCAGAACTCGATCGAATTTTCCAAGATAAGAAAATAATTCTTGAAAAATCTTGAGGCTTCTTGGATGGTATTGACTTTATTGACATTTAAAAATTGAATCTGTTAAAAGATTCTTGTGTCGCGACATAAGTGGTAAAGCAAGGTTGTGGTGGTGCCTTTAACTGGTTTAGCAACATTGGCACAGAGTATTATTCAGTAGTTAGATCTGAACTTGATCAAACTCAATTCAACTTGTCAAATGTCATCTGTTAGGAAATCAGCTACTTATTAACTGCTCTTGGGCTTTCATCTAGGACTCTTCAAAATGCATGCTTTCAAGATCCACTCTTGGGAGAAACATTTCTCACAATGACTCCTTTATGCAGATATAAACCTTCTCCTGAAGAAGTGACTGCTTCCTGTGATGTTACTTTTGCCATGCTTGCTGATCCTGAAAGTGCAGTGCGTATGTTTTTATGTTAGTTGTTTAATTGTAGTACTCTTACACATAGTAACTGATTGCGCCATTTTTTTAGGTGGAGGTTGCATGTGGAAAGTATGGAGCAGCGAGTGGTATTGGCCCAGGAAAAGGGTATCATTTCCTTGTTTTTCTACTCATGACAGTGTTTCTGTATTCTTCTGATTATGTGAGAACCCTTCCATGTGGATACTTTATTAGGTTAGAAGTTTGCATGGTAGATTAGTATTTATTAGAGGATTTTACTCTTTCAATTTGCCAGTTTATGACCTAGATTAATGTTTTTAGTTCTTAGAAACAGCCACAGGCAATGCTTGCTTCTTCACAGAAGATTTAATAGCATATCACAGACTACTTTGCAAATCATTTCAAAGAAGACATCTTACCAATTCATTTTCCTGAATGATATCAACTTTCATTCTAATTTTCATCATTAAGCAAGTGGTCATATTATAGAGGATTGCTAAATCCAGACCTGTTTTGACTGGGCTCAGGGAATAGCATCATATGATATGGATTTTTAAAAAAAAGCGATGTTTCTCAGCTATCATTTGTCTTTTTCAAGTTGTTTACTTCTCCTTCCCAACATATTTGGAACTTGACAATGTTGGCAGGTATGTGGATGTTTCAACTGTCGATGGCGGTACTTCTAAATTGATTAATGGACACATCAAAGCTACTGGGGCATCATTTTTGGAGGTGATGATACTTCTTATTGTAACTGAAATATTTCCTTAATTAGTCAAAATCACATGACGATGGTATTTTGAAGGGATGCATTCTAAAGGTCAAAGTGTTTTTCCATAGGCTCCTGTTTCTGGCTCTAAAAAACCAGCAGAAGATGGGCAACTCATATTTCTTACTGCAGGTAACTGGTAATTGTTCTTATAATCTAATATGTTCAAATCTGTTGGAGCTATTACACAATTATGGTCCCATCAAAGGGAGTACCTGGGGGAGAGAATATAGAGATGGTCCAACAGTTTAACATTTTTGTATACAGTGGTTGCTCTTAAGACTCAAATCTGCATCCCCGTGCTCGACTCTACATAACATTATTCCTATTTTGTACACAGTATAGATCGTTGAAATATTTGGAAGTTCCCAACCCAATTAACAAGTTTACCTATCCGTTTACTTCAAACCTTCACTGCAAATTTTACTGTCTGGTGTTAATTATGATAAAAACTGTAACTTTTTTTTTATCTGTGTTCAACAACACAGTGAATGGCCTAGTAGAAACTGAAGCATAAGATGCCATCTTTCAGGTGACAAATCTCTGTATGAAATAGCAGCTCCATACTTGGACATCATGGGGAAGGTACATTGTTTTTTTCTTTAATAACTAAAAATGTAAACACAACAACTGCTTTTAATACCCAAAACAAAGTATGACTACTGCTTCGCATATACTTGTGATTTTATCCAGTCAAGATTTTACCTTGGTGATGTCGGAAATGGGGCTGCAATGAAACTTGTCGTCAACATGATCATGGGAAGGTTCTATAAAGTCCCTTTCCCGTCCACTGCTTTATTTTGTTCTTATATTGATTTAGATTATGACACCTGCTGTTTTTTCAACAATTTGCAGTATGATGGCAACCTATTCTGAAGGATTGCTTCTTGCTGAGAAAGTTGGACTGGATCCAAATGTATTAGTGGAGGTATTCCACAACCAAAACTTACCTTATTGGATTATATTTTCTGCACAACTTTTCAGTTCCCATCGCACCTCAGCAATTTGATTGGATTTGTCTTGCTTGCTTTGGTGGTATTTAAAGTTATTTACCTCCTTGTTTTTTACCCTCCCAAGTAAATTGATCAAATTCTTCATCTTAAGTCCTTTCCGGGGTTATAAGCATGCAATTTTTCCTCCTTGTTAAACTTTATGTCAGTGTCTCGCAGTGTAGTACTTGCTGATGAAATAACCATAGGGCATTAACTATAAAGTATAAATAACATACAATATTACAATCTGTGATTGAGTAATTGGTACTTGGAGTTATATTTATTAGGTGATTTTGCCTGCTGCTCAACTGCTAAGACAATTATCAAACTTTTGAATTAAGTTACCGCAAATCTTTTTCTTATTGATAAATGTTTTTCTGATGAACAATTTTCCTGCACAAAGTCTCTGTCGGAACATCTTTTCTGAAGTTTTCTTATATTTGTTGTGATTGCAGGTTGTGTCACAAGGTGCCATTAGTGCACCAATGTACTCTCTGAAAGGTCCTCCTATGATCAAATCTCTATACCCTACTGCTTTCCCCTTAAAGCATCAGCAGAAGGTTCATAATTGATCTAAATTTCTTGCACTATTAAATGAATGCTTATTATGCTTTCATCTTAAAATACGATCAATGGTGTCAGGACTTGAGACTTGCTCTGGGATTAGCAGAAAGTGTTTCTCAACCGACTCCAATTGCTGCAGCTGCAAATGAACTATACAAGGTAGCTAAGAGTCTCGGTCTTAGTGATAGCGATTTTTCTGCAGTGATTGAAGCATTGAAAGCCAAAACAAAGTCCTGAGTAAAATAGAACAATACTTGTCAGCGTGTACAAAATGTTTTCAGGATGCTGTATTCTTCCAGGCTTTTAAATGAATTTTAGTCTGGTTATGTTCTTTCCACCAGGCTTAAGCTTACATTACGTTTTTCCATTTCAGTAAATCTGGATTTCTTGTTTTCCAATAACTTAGACAATTTGTTGTTTGTAATTTATAGGCATATTGATCTATAGTTTAAGGCCACTGATGATGTAATGTAGCCAATTAAAGCACGACTTGCGCTTAAAACTGCTAATGGAGAATTGTAAGTGCACATGATAAAGAAATATACTATATTTTATGCTGTCACCCATTATGAGTTCATTTAGTACATAGCTCAGTCATCAAATCATCATATCAAGTATTTTATAGATTAATTATTCGATTAAATAACTATTTAGTCAATCAGTCTTATCATAATTACAATTTCCTTCATCATGTTTGGTAAATACATTGATTAATTTCTAAGGTCTAATTCCATTAAACTATTAGTCTATCAATTGTAGTGCCATTGATTTTCTCACTTATACAATTGAAAGTCGAGTTTGAGTACATAATGATTTTCACTAATTTTGTGAGCTAATAAAAGGATTATTCGTTAACCTGCACCGTTATTTTGTTTAATTGGCCTCCCTATTAAATTATTTGAAGTGCTATGAAAATAGTAAATATGACTTTTTTTTCATAGTAAATATGACTTTTTTTTATTGAGAAAATTTTGAAGGATTAAATGGTAATGTTACATTACATGTAAAGAATCAAATATATTTAGGTATTTTATGGTAATAATGCATTTATATAACAACATAACTAAGTGATATAACAATTATAATAAATAAATAAATAAATTAGTGTATTTACCTAGTAAATAAATTAGTGTATTTAACACGGCTAAATTTCATAGGCTAATTAGTGTATTTGCCTAGTAAAAGAATCGAATTATAATTGTGACCAAATTTGAAGTACTAAAATAGTTCTTTACTCTAATTATTTTTTACAAGTGGAAAAGGAATTATCAATAAATAAAATTTTATCCGGAGTACATCATAAAACTATTTTAAATATACAATAATTATTGTTCTATTTATATATTTTATATTCTGTTTATTTTCGTAAAATAACTTGTTGAAAAATATTTTTCATTCGGTTGTTTAATTGTAATACTGAAAATTAGTTAAAATAATATTAAAGTTTTAATCTCATAAAACCATAAAAATATTAATAATAATAGAAATTTTATAATTTAAAAATTTTATTGTTAAATATGAGAGGAATAAAAAAAAATGTAAATTATGAAATCTCCCAGTAGCTAATGGCCGGTGTTAGTGATCGGTGTTAAATGGTTACTGGTGCGAGTGATTATAATGATTAATAAATTAAAAAATAATAATTTATAGGATTTATTAACGTTCAAAGAATATTTTACCCCTCAAAAATGTGAAGTTATTTACTTTAAAAAATAATTTAAATTTTTTTTGACTAAAAAAATATTTTTCGTAATTTATTTTTCCAAATATCGTAAATAATAAAAAATTATAAAAAATATTTTTGAATCAGTTATTAGATATTTTGTAGATTTTTGATGTATAAATTTGCGCATCCAAAAGAATATTATTTTATTTATTTGTCGCAAACGCCAATTGGTTTGTGTACTCTAACCGACGAGACAGGAGCGTGGGGACGGTTATACCGCAAAACTCTTTCTCGCTGCATAAGGTTGATCAAATCGCGCGCTCGCACCTCACTCACTCCGCATTTTCCCTTGTTCTCAAGGATCTTCTATCTAGGGCTGTTCCATTTTCTCGTTTCCCAAACAGCCTCTCAAAGTACCTAAGCAATGAGTGACGACCATAAGGATTCTTTTAACATGTCCGATGTCGATGCCTCCCTCCCTGCCGCTGCCGCCGGTAATCTCTTCCCCCCAAAATAACCGTAATTCTGTGTGATTATTGTTGTAATTAGCCTTTGCGTATATTGTGCTTAATCACTAATTTCTTATCCTTAGGTGTTTTGAGACGGTAAAACAACTTATTAATCTAGAGTTCTCATTGCGTTCATTGTCTATTATTTGCAGCTCTTAGTGCAGAGGATCGTGCTGACCTTGTTAACGCCCTCAAGGTAAGTATTTGGGAAAATTATAATTTTGTTGTTTGAAATGAAGAAAAAAAAATTATAATTTTGTTGTTTGAAATGAAGAAAAAAAAAATTATAATTTTGTTGTTTGAAATGAAGAAAAAAAAAAAATTCCAATGGCTTTGGTGATGCACAAGATGATAGTTTTCATTTTCTGAATGTGAGAGAAAGACGAAACGTGGGCTTATTTGGGATATTCCTTTAATCAAAATTTATGTCTGGTTATTGACAATTCTTGTGGATCATTTTTCAAAAAATAGAAAAGGTTTCCTTGGTCAAATGGATGCTTGTATATTCAAAATTCCCTACTCATTGATTATTTTGATGGTGTTGCAGAATAAACTTCAGAGTTTGGCTGGACAACACTCAAATGTTCTCGAAACTCTGTCACCCAGTGTCAGGAAGCGAGTTGAGTATCTGAGTGAGATTCAGGTTGTTTATACTTCCTAACTTTATCATTTATGAAGTTTTCTTGCTGGCTATCTATTATCAACATGGATGATTATTCATTCAGTCTCCAACTTTTTTCTGTTAATCTTTGATAAACTGGATGGAATATTGCAATGTAATTTATTATAAGATTTTATGAACTGATTGCTGATGCTGAAAAGATAAGAGTAACTCTGTACTTGGCGTCACAATTAAGAATAGAAATATCTGAACCCTCTGCCTTCCTTCTCTGTCTGAGTGGCAAGAACCCACTCAATCTCCTTCCCCTGCCGCGAACTGGCCCAAACCTACCTTCACAATATGAGCATTTTAGGTCTATACACTCCTTTATTCTGCTTCTAAGGGAAAAGGTTGAGTAGTTTATAAATTTACCTCTTTGTTCTTAAATAATCAGCTTTCTCAAAATGTATATTCTGCATATCATGAAATTGATTCCAATTGCAAGTTTGTTCAGGGTAACCATGATGATGCAGCATATACTGTGCAGGATTTTAAGAAAATGGATTGTTATTGCGAGTGCAGATCAAGTAATATGCCCACAGAAACTTTATTGTTGGGTGAATTTCCTGTAACTTACGAATTTTTTTTGTTTCTGAAAGTTTAAAATTTGGAAGAAGTTGAAGTTGGGATTATTAGAGTGAGAAAATAATATTTAGGGTGTTGTAATGCCAAATCTGTTCCTTAAATGGATTATGCAGCTTGATTATATTTTGTTCTTCCAAGTGAATGGTTAATGGATTCAGTCACAACAAGGTTAATAAATATAATTCATGAATTGCTTATAATGGACCATTAGCTGCTCAAATTGGTATTTTCTATTGATTATTGCTAAGGTTCTCTTCATGGGTACTTGATATGTTAGGGATTAAGACATCGAAATATCCATGGGAGTCATTTTGCCTTATCTTGTCATTCAAATTTCCTGTCTTATGCTCCAGCCTGTTAAATGTGGAAGTGCAAGTGATAGCACAGTTCATGTTTTATGTTGTTGGTGTTTGAGTTGATGTGCCTGACATGCCGTCATGTGCTTTTTTCTTACTTATGATGATTCCAAGATTGGTATATGTTTAGATCATGGTGATTATTTGTAAGTCTTTCCACTATGGATGCATCTTGGCTTTTAGGGGATTAATTTGTAATTTTATGAATTCACTGAAGAATGCTGTTTTGTTATTTCTAAATTGTTAGATTTGTAGTAAAATGTACACACATTCTGGCTTAAATTTACTGTTAGAGGATAGATATAAAGATTAATTTTGCCTATCAAATTTGCAGAGCCAACATGATGAGCTTGAGGCAAAATTTATGGAGGAAAAAAGGGCATTAGAAGCTAAATACCAGAAACTTTATGAACCACTTTACACTAAGGTATTTAGGTTACCGCCTTGCTATTGTTTTGCATCTCAGATATTGGATCCTAATGTTACAATTATAATAATTTTTCTGCTTTAAAAGTTTTTTAACTTAGATTGAGCATATAATCAAATTATTATGTGATGCTTAATTTACAAGGTTCAGCAATTTATCTATTCCTTTTAATTGACTCAATTTACTATTGGATTTTCTTAGAGATATGAGATTGTGAATGGTATAAAAGAAGTTGAAGGGGCTACAGATGAAGTTGCTGTGAACCAGGAAGGGGATGAAGGTACACAAGATAACCTCTTTTTAAAGATGTTTGATGGCAGCTCATTATTATGTGTGATTTACATTTTTTTTTAATGCAGAGAAAGGGGTGCCTGGTTTCTGGCTTACTGCAATGAAAACTAATGAAGTAGTGGGGGAGGAGGTAATTGGATGATGTAAGGCATAAAGTAGTTTTTGCACTGATTTACCTGATTGTGACGATATGATTTGCTGATTCTTGGAATAGATAACAGAACGTGATGAAGGGGCTCTAAAGTTCCTTAAAGATATCAAATGGTGTAGAATTGATGATCCTGAGGGTTTCAAGCTGGAGTTTTACTTTGATCCTAATCATTACTTCAAAAATTCTGTTCTAACAAAGACGTATCACATGATTGATGATGATGATCCTATTTTGGAGAAAACAATTGGGTAATCATATGCATGCCCTACTGAAAATTTTTGCCTTTTACCTTTCTGTTTTTCTTATTTTGTCTTTGTATTTTGTAGAACGGAGATTGAATGGTACCCTGGAAAATGCTTAACAAAGAAGGTCCTTAAGAAGAAACCAAGAAAAGGATCAAAGAATGCTAAACCCATCACTAAAACTGAGAATTGTGCTAGTTTCTTTAATTTCTTTAACACTCCTCGGATCCCTGAGGATGATGATGACCTGGATGATGATGCTGTAAGTTTTGCTTCCTTGCTTGTAGGATATTGATGCAATTGATGGTTAATGAGCATTCTTAATCAATTTGATGCATGTATTTGCAGGTTGAGGAAATCCAGGATAGAATGGAACAAGACTACAATATAGGGTAAGTACTAATTTCAGTGTGATTTCAGTTGAATTATGTTATTCTTCTCTTTTCAGTTTTATCAACTTGAACAAATGTTCGTTGATCTTGCTATTCAGTACTACTATTCGGGACAAAATCATTCCTCATGCTGTATCATGGTTTACGGGGGAGGCCGTTGAGAATGATGATTTAGAAGAAGAAGACGACGACGAGGACGATGATGTTGATGATGATGAATATGAAAATGAAGAAGATGAGGATGGGGATGATGAAGACGAGGATGATGATGATGGCAAAAAAGACAGGAAGAAGGTATGAACATCTAAGATTTTTGCCTCTCTGAACATTTGACTCTAAGATTGCAAGTTTTGAAGTTGCTAATGTATTCTTCCACTGTTTCATCTTTAATTTCATTGCAGTTATCTGGTGGAACTAAGGTGAGTTGATCCTGCAAGACCAAATATCTGGTCTAGGTTATCAAGTTATAAGTGCCATTTATTTATGGTGTGCGTCTTATGGTACTTTAATTGCAGAAGAGTGGACGGGTGCAGGCCGGGGGAAGTCAGCATGGTGAGCGCCCACCTGAGTGCAAGCAACAGTAGTATTAGGGTTCAGGCTAAACATGGTGGTGGCTGGCAGCGTGGTGTCGGTGATGTCCTAGTTGGTGAAAATTTTGGGCCTTGGCATTTTTTTTTCCCTTATTGTGTCTGTATATCTTAGTAGTTTCATCATCATTGTTTTCTGCCTCTCTTCTCTTCCCTTCTCTTCCTCCTCTTCGAATGTCTATTTCGTTGCATCCTTTTATTTGTATTGGGTTGCAAAAGTGTGCATTTTTCTAGACATGAGAAAGTCAGTCGATGTATTTATTTCCATTTGTCGCTTGTTATGATGTATATTCTACATGGTTATCTTTAATGAATCTTGTCCTCATAGTTTACTCTTTATTACTTATAATAATAAATTTTCATTTGCTGAGATTATCTTTCTTTTTTTCAAAACTTGAATAATTGTAATCCCAGTTGTTGTCATAATTTTTCTCATCTTATTTTGAAACCTTGTCGTAAATAATAAATATTGGAATGTGATTGCTGCTCTCTCAACAGCCACATACAGTTGGCCAATCACATGATGATAAATGCTAAAATTGAAAAAAAAAAAAAATAGTCGCAATTTGCAACTATGTATTCAGTTGTCAAATTTTGCTTCTTGTTTACAATATGGGATAAAATAGAACCATTTGTTGGCTAGTGGTTTACCATTGGCTAAATGCCCTTTAACATGTGAATCATATATTATCACATGCTAGCACTAAAAAGGGTGCGGTAGAAAAATTATAATTGGAATAAAGCTATTCAGTGGGAGGGGATGACTATTCAGTGAATCATATATCAACTAACTTTTCATAATTGAAAATTTCTCACGCATTTTATGTATTTTTTCAAAAGTGTATATATATATATATATATATATATATATAATCATCCTCTCATCTATTTCTATTTTTCACCCCCAATACCTAAAGTTTAGTTCCGGTCAGCTTTGCTAAATTTGCAAACTTATTGAAAGCTAGTGGTTCAATGGCTACTTCGGTACCAATCAGTAAGTAATTTTAAATAAAAACAATAGTCCTGTAAATGCTTAAGGAAGATAAAGGGAGTTCCAACTGTGGTTCAAGTGACTTTTCAATTGTTTGATCAGAACTTGAATTGATAATCCTTTTCTGTTTTTGCCAAAATTGATAAACCCCATTTGATAACTGATATTATTAATTGAAACTGAGCTTTTAGCAAGTAAAATATGGTTAAAATTTTATAGAAAATATTTTTTTCCTGTATTTTTTCTAATTCTTAATTACTTTGCTTTGTTGGCAAATACAAAATCCATTGCATTCTTTTATTACATCTTAGCTAGAGACAATACAAATTAAAAATATATATATTTAGTTAATTAAAAAATAAAAGTCAAATTTCCTAATATATATATATATATATATATAATGATAAATCCGTCACTCATTCCTTGCTGCTTTAGTTATCATCTCCACTTCCCTAACTCTTTTTTCCGTTTCAGTTGATACGAGCTTTCTTCATGCTCCAAGCACTAAATCTTGTAATAGTAACACTTTCACTGCCATTATTAAAAGCATGCAAGTGGGCAGCCTCATTTATAGCCAACTGGGGATAAACTCTGGTTAAAATGCAGCTCTTTCCACCTCCACCAAAGCTCTCCACCACAGAATGATCAATCTGCAAAAAAGGACAAAAAACTCAAGTGCATCAAGACAAAAACCTAATAGAAACTAGGAATCTAGAGTCCACAAATAGTTTGGAGGAACCTTCAAGTATGAACTGTACAAACTACTCTTAAGGAAAATAAAATAAATGGTGGTCCTAAAGACACAACATTAATTTCGTTGGAACCTTTGATTTTAGATTTGTCCCCATGTGTTGAAAAATGTTAGTCTAGAAAATTTTGGCTGGCTTTCAAAGATCCTACCTTTCATGTAAGAGAAGCTGACTATTGACCTTAGAAATGCATAAAAAGAAAAACCCACAAAAAACTCACCAAGCTCCTTAATGAAATCTGCTCATGAACAGGATCCACATCCACAAAAGCTCCATAAGTGGTCTTATCATTACCTGGGTTTAGTGAAGACCTGGAAAATTATTGTAAAAGAGGATTAATTAAGAAAGCCTTTTTGGGTAAAAATTGGCGGCTTTACAAGTTGAGGAAAACAAATAAACCTGCTTTGGTCGCTGCACATAAGCACCACATATTTGTTTTGTCTTTTGAATATTCTAAAGAATACTGATGTGTACTCTTCAAATCCATTTGAAGCCAAAACTAGCAACCCAAATGGACCTAAACTACCTCTAACTGATGCACCCTTTCGGCTGCAAACCAATTGTGGATTGGTCCAGCTTGGGTTTAGCACTTCTGCTTTCTCCAAATTTGATACCTTAAATGAAATCTCCACATCTGCCTGTTAATCAGGTAGGTATATATAGTAATTAGGGTCTAATATGGTTTGGTAAATTATAATTAGCAAAAAAAAAAAAAATTCAAATTCTAGCTCTTATAATTTTACCTGAGCTGCTGTGACACCTGCAACTTGAAGCACAGACCCTTTCTTAAGGACTTTTCTAGGCAAGTTGATTGGATTTGTACGTAACTTTTCAATTTCCTCAATAGGCCATTGGATCAATTGCTTTCCTGATTTGCCAAGCCAAATAACTCTTGGAATTGCCTACAATAATCAATCAAAAATGAGTCTAAATGCATGCCAGTAAGAAATTTACTTCCACCAACTATTCAAAATAAAAAAAAATAAAAATAAAAATTACCCCTTTTTATAATGCATTGAATTTTCAAATGCTTTTACCACCCAAAAAAAAAAAAAAAAAGAGAAGAGTGAGAGATATATTACCTGAATTCCAGCCCAACCCTTCTTGATATCATCACTAACACTTGAAGACTCATTAGACCAACCCCACAGAATCCTTCTATTCTTAGCACTATCAAAGAAAGTTTTTGAAGCATAAAATTTACCATAATCATATCGTAACCCAGAATCACCATCAGTTGATCCTCTATTAGGAGTATAAATATCCTTCACATGATCATAATCTCCAATAGTGTAATGATCATGTTTTGTATCATCTAAACTAAACTTAAGCACATACTTAACACCTTTCTGAATTTTCAAATCAACTCCGTTTTTACCATTTGCTAACACAGGAAAAAAATCAGGACACTCCCACATTCCAGTGCCCTCAGCAGAATGCAATGGGTGTTTAGCTTTAACCCAGTTAATGAAATCTTTACTTGTATAAAGAATTGCTAATCCTCTTCTATGGATTTTGCTACCAATAATCACTTTCCATCTACCATCAGCACCTAACCAAGCAGTAGTTGGGTCTCTAAATGAAGTAGCATTAATTTGGTTTTGGGCATTGGGTGCCATTAATGGATTTCTAGGGGTTTTGACCCAATCTAGAAGGTATGGGTCAGATGTGTTTTTGGGCATGGCCAAGTTTTGAACTTGCTGGTTTTGTGGGTTTATTCCAGTGTAAAGGATAGCAGGTGTACCATTAGGGAGAAATGTAGCTGAACCAGACCAGGTACCGTTGATATCACCTGGCTGTGATGGGTAGATTGCAAATTTATGTGGGGTCCAATTAACAAGATCCCTCGATGTTGAGTGGGCCCATACTATGTTGCCCCACACAGCTTCTTTAGGATTGTATTGGTAGAAAAGATGGTAAATTCCCTTATAAATCATTGGCCCTGCAATAAACTTTTTATCTGTTAATACAGTGCCTTAGGATTATCATTTTGTTTCATTTTCAAAGAAGAGAACATAATATATATATATATATATAGTTTATTAAATATAGATTAGCAAAAATAATATTAAAACAAGAACTCAATGTGAACTGAAGAAAATTTTACACAAATAAAAGAACTTACCATTAGGATCTGCAAACCCCAATTGTGTCCATTGTCAAATGACAAAAACAAGAAGCCAAACAAACAAAAAGAAACAAACAAACTGTTAGAGAGAAAGTAATACAAAGAACACAGAAGCAAGAAAATCAAAACTAGAAAATGTTTGCAAGAAAAGGAAAGGGAAGAGGTTAGGTAATAAGCATATAGAAATATATAAATATCTATATACATATATACCGTTCATCCAGTTCTTGGGAGGTTGAAAATGGTAACCAGTTCTGTAAGGTTGAGTTATGGAAGTAGAATCTGTGGATTCAAGACTTTGAAGAGTCTGATCATAAATGTGATGAGAAGCTTCAAGCTCAAAAACTCCGTGGCCAAGAAGGACAGCGAAGAAGAAGAAGAGCCTAAGAGTAAGAGAAGAGAAAGAGGTGGCCATGTTTTCTCTAAGTTGTTTGAGTGGTTAAAGATGAGAAGGCAAGTCCATCTCTACTGGGATTTTATAATAAGAGAGACTTGGACGTTTGGACGTTTGGTGGCAACGAAGAAAATTAGAAAAGTAATCTTTGATGTGATTTGCAATATTTGGGCCACATGAATCAGAAAGTTCAAAAATTATACATATTTTCATTTTTTTTCCCATATTTATGCTTTTTTTTTAGTGTTAAAAGATAAAAATTCGAATCAAAATATATTATCACACGTTTACATATATGTTTCTTTTTTTATAATTTTTAATGGAAAGATTTATAGATTTAAAAATTTTATAATATGAGACAAAAATTAGCTTGTATTATTTAATTTATTGATTAAAATTTAAATTATAAGATTAAGCTCTAACACATATGCATCGACATCAACAAGTAACGTAAGTATATGATAAAAATACAAAAATAATAGAAAGAATACGGAAGCATCCATGAAGCTGGGTATCATCTGTCAGTCTGTCACCGTATAAAGTCAAAGGTCAATGTTTATATATTTTAGTGCTAGTTTTCAAAATAATTATTAATTAATTCTCTCTATATATAATAATATCAATTTTTAAAAAAGTTTTTTTTTTCTTTAGAAGAAAGTCTAATATTGTCACAAACATGTCGGTTATTCGTAAGGTTCACGTGACTATTATTTATTGATATTTCTTTTTATAATAATAGAAAAAAGACACATGGGAAAGTAATTATATCTTTTAATAAAATTGTTTATACCTGATATATATTGTTTTAATTTTTTTTTAGTGAATGGTGAAAAATTCAAAGTATTTTAAAATAAAAAATTATTTTTAATTCATTTGAAATATTTATTTATATTTTTAATTCATAGCCTTTATCCTTTTAACAAAAGAATTTTCACACCCCGAACAAATAAAGTTTAAATGCAGCAATTTCTAAATTATTTTTAAATATGCTTGATTTGGAATTATATTCTATATCTTAAAGATTTACGAATTAAAAAACGACGTCATATAATTTGTTTGCCCGTGAAAGAAAATGTAGGAGACATCCTACATGTAATGAACTGGACAAGGTATATAAATGCAAGGAGGTGACCAAACTGGAAATAATATATTTAACATGAAGGCCACTAATTTTATTAATTTGTATATAAATTCTACATAAATCAAAAATTAATTATTAAGTGAAAGCAGACATACTCTCTTAGATTAAGGTAAACCCAATTTAATTTCATAAAAATAATGTAAGACTATATATATATATATATATATATATATATATATATATATATATATATATATATACTAGAAGATCTTATCCTATCCTTTTTAACTATAATCTTATGCACTAAGCATATTGATGGTTTTCTTCTTTTTGTGGGTTTGATTTTGACCACGTGGATAAGGACAACTTTTTTTGGTTTACTAATCTCACAATTTTTCTTTTTCTTTTCTTTTTTTTATAATATATATTATGCGTATGAAAGTAATCCATACATAATTTATAAATTATTAAATATGCAAACTCTTAGCATTTAAAAATTTGAAAGTTAAATAGAGAATACAGTTTATTTTTATAGATTCAAGTATTTCGTAAATTCGGATAAAAAATGATAATATACGAATAAAACTATTAAATTATAATAATTTCAAATTTTTAACTTTACTGGTAAAATTAGAATAAAAATATAGAGCATTTTCGCAAGTTTATTTGACTTTTTAATAAATTCGCAATTTTTCATAATAAAAACTAAACTATTAGAGCTAGATAGGAAATTTTTTTTTCTTTTAATTATTTTCTTTTCGACTTTTCCAATTATTTGAAGCTAATATATGGGAAAGCATCAAAAGAGTCAATGCAGAGAAGTGCACAGTCAGTGGGATCCATTGTATACTTACGGCTTGTTATATCCAATTATCCCTTATCCACAAAATAATATAAATAATATCTTTTTAGAAAAAGGAAATTTGATTTTAAATTAATTGAATATCCAACTCTACAGTAAAAAAAAAAAAAAACCTCTTTTTGCTTAGCAATAAATATTTAGCATTATTGAGGAGTACTTCAAATTGTAACATAATTTATGATTTAGTAAAATTAAATAAAATAATTCTTTTCGTAACAAATATGAAAATATATAAAATTTTATATTAACTTAATAAAACTTGTTTATATCAAATGAGATATTTCTTTTCCACCGTGTGATTAGAACAACAGAAATAAATTATAATAATATAAACTTTAAATATTTTAATAAGTTTTAAAAGTTTTACATTTAAATTATTGCACCGAAACATATTTTATAAATTTATTCTCCATACGAAAAATGATGCAAATATAGCTATATAATAATAATAATAATAATAATAAACAAAAGGAAATTGTGACTACTTTTGTTTTTGCAGTGTAAACTATTGGTATCCAGACCCTTTATTATAGACAACCTAATCCGCTTGAGATTTATTCACAGTTAAGACTTTTCATCATTTTCTGCAGTGCGTTTAGCGAGATCGAATTCGAGAGCTCTTTCTCACATATTCAGCTTGCATTGTCAAATGAGTCACAACTCATAACTATAATTTTTTATATATAATTATATATATATTCAATAAAAAATTTCGTGTGATATTAGGTTTCTTGTCAAATCACCGAATCTTATAATGACAGAATATTTAGGAAAAGAACGTTTCTTTCTGTTTAATTAACAGAAAATGTTGACTAATTAACCTTAATTGTGTGATTATATTAAGAATAAAAAATTTATAATATAAATTTTATATATTATATTTTGAGTGTTAACAAGAGAAATGCAGACGGTGAATCGAGAAGTCAAAGCGACATTTGGAATGTGTAAGATCACACGTAGGTGACTTGGTCTCATAAGCAAAAATCAAAATCTGAGGGCTTGACAATTATTATTTATTCCAGTTACACAAGTCAACCTCTTACATTTCAAGACTTCGAGTCCCTTCCTTTAAAACAAAAATAACCTATTTGTAGAAAATATTTTCTTAAATTAATGATTTTTTAAAGAAAAATTTCCATTATTTTTTTATAAAAATGAAAATTTATTGAAAGATATTAACATTTTTCATTTGTAATTTATAGATTTTAAAAATACTTAAATTTATAAAAGCACATACTTATCGATAAAATTTTCTATTGATAATTGATGAATTTCTGTTGATAAAATCTATCGGCAATGACTAATTTTCTTATAGTTATATAATCATTTAGTTTATTGTTATACATGAAAATTTTCTTTTTTTGAAAAGAATCTGTATTTTCTTGATTAGAAGAATAATTTCTATTTTTCAAGTATGTCAAATGCAAGAAAAAAAAATTATGGTTAATGCAATTTGAACTTAAAATTATAATTGTGTAATTACAATAATATCCTCATACGCAATATATTTAAAAAAAATAAAAAAAAGGAAAATTGATTAAACAGTAACTTGTGCCTAACCGCAGCCTATGATTTTACATAAAAAAATGATGATCATGAGTTTGGAAAAATGAGACAGAAGGTTTGACCACAAGACAAGAGCAAGAACATCATTTAAAGCACTTCTTGTCTCAGACAATCAAAACATAACCATGTACTCACGTAAATGTCGTCGTCAGTAGTCAAAAGTGCCACGTCTCAATATAATTTTTTTTTCTTTTTTTTTTTTAATTTAAAATGTCTCAGAGTCGATTTAATTGGGTACAAAATGTATTTATAAGACTAAATCCTAAAAATTATGGATCATTAGATTTATAATATTAAATTCTTGAACTAACAAGATAATGCCTAATCGAGATGAACTAACAAGATTTAGAAAGTAATTATTTATATTGTATTCGAAATTGTAATTATATAAAAGTCAGTTTAAATTTCGACATATAATCTCTATATATAAAAATTTCATGGCAATTTTTTTTTAAATATAGCTTTAAAATCATTAAAATTGTAATTTTGATTAAAGTTTAGTTGAAGTAACAGTAGAATAAGAAATTTAATGTTAATTTGGTCTGGATGTCAATTTTGACTTAATTGAATTTTTCTTAAGGCAAGTAATTGTTAATTCAACTTCAGCAATTAAAATGCGAAATTCAATTTTGTAACCATTAAAATTCTGACTATTCTGGATTATTAAACATGAAATTATTGAGATTTTCGGAAAAAATGTGATTATTAACTTTTCAAAAAACAATTAGCATAATTATATGTTTATTTTTATATTTTAGAAAAATGTTTAAAAACTGTTTCAGCTAGTACTTGATATAAAAAATAATAAAATTATGATGTGGAAAATACAATCATAACCAGAAAATGATTATTAACCAATTGATCAAATTAATAGTTTTCTTTTTCCTCCAAGAATTGATGAATAATTCTATAAAGTTAAGAATTACATCAATAAAAATTACCTATAAAATAATTTTATAATTTAGTTCATAACATAGGGTAGCTTTGTCTTTTACGTACAAAAAATAATTTAAATAATTACTTACACAAAAATCAATAAAATAAATTTTTTTTTTTTTTTGGTAATTCTAGGCTCGGGTTCATGCATTAGAGTTCAATTAATCAAAGATTGATCCGACCCGTTGCCTTTTCTTTTTCTTTTATTTCTCTTGAGAATAATTTTTTTTTTTTTAAATTTGGAATAAAATAGTACAAAATAACCCTAATTTACCGCGCAAATAAAATTAGATTTCATACACTAAAATAATAAATTTATGCAAGTTTTCAATACAAAGGGGGACCTTTTTGGAAAAAAAAAATTGAGAGGTCCCCTCACTTGACATTTCCTTATATAATCCATTTAAACTAGTCAATCATTTGAATTCATTTTATAATATTCCACTCATCTAATGGTCCAAATATAATTTTTTTATCCTATGGTCCCATGTTAAGAATTGACAGGGTAACTTGTGATCTAGGAACACTAAAGTTTGACCCAAAAAATGTGCTCCATGACTTTAAAAAATCTAAGGATGCCATTAGGCTAGTAATTTTGTCGTTGGATTAGTCCAACAACAATCCAGCTTATATTTTAGAATTGAAGTTTAAACCAAACACTCTTATTCTTTTTATTACTATTATTATTATTATTATTATTAATTTCTAATATAACAAAAGGAAGACTATATTAATAATTTAATTGTCAAATTTGCAATTTATCTATTTTAAAATTTTATAATTTATTGGAGGAGAGGAGAGAAAATTAAGATTGTAATTAAGTTCAATAATGTTCAACTTAATTTAATAAATACTTAAAGTTATAACCTCTAATATCCAATTAGAGAGTATAATTGTTAATTTGTCCTTAAAAGTTTAGCATCGTTAAACTATTTAGTCATCCGTTTAAAAATATATTTTTCGGCTTAAATATCTTATAATATTTAACTATTTGATCATTCATATTTAATATAGCATCACTATTTAGTTCCTCATTTAAGAGTAAAAATTACTTTTTTTTTTTTATTTTTTTTATGGAGGAACTTAAAAGTTCAATGAGACAAAATTTTGAGTACAAATGAATAATTTACCAAATAGTAGGGGTATGATAGTAATTTGGAGTAAAACTTAAAGCTTAAATAGTTAATTACCAAAAAAAAAAAAAAAGATGAAGAAAATGTGAGAGTGCAGAGTTAATTTACTATGGGTCGGACCAGCTTTATTTGGATCAGGTTGCACCGATATGTCATTGTTTGCCCTCCAAAGCTTAATTTCCATTATGAAAAGCTTGAATGCATTAGGAGAAAAAGCCCATGGGCCAAAAGTTTAGTAAAAGAATCTAAATACGGACTTAAAAAAAAAAGAGGGTTTGTCAATTTGTAAACAGAAAACGGTATACGAGAAAAGAACTTACAGACGGACGGTCAACGTGTTTGTACTTAACAGTGAATAGTTTCCTAACCTTTCGCATCTGAAAAGCATATTTCCTTTTTCTTCTCAAAATTTTTTATTTTCTTTCAAAGACACAGAAACCAAAAATTTTGTAGCTTGCTCAAACAATGGTTCAGTTTCTTGGCGCAATTCGTGTATCTCCTTCTCTTGCTCTAGCCAGTTTTGTACCTCACAGGCGTCAATTCTCTTTCCAGAGTTCTTCACTTGCGCTTTCGAGAAATGGGCTCTCTTCATTTTCGCTTTCCAGAAATGGGTTCTCTCCGTTCAAGAAGATTATGCGAGCTTGCTTTATTTCAAGTAAGTGGCTTATATTTCTGTTCTTTGTGATTACTTTTTTTTTTTTTTTTTATAATTTTATTAGATAGTTCTTTGTGATTACTTATTTACCGTTTATATTGTAGAATACTTTATTTAAGTTCAAACATCACTTACTTTTTTAAATGTTATAGCTTATGCTTTTTCTTGCACGGACTAATCTATTAATTACTGTCACAAATGTTAATTTGAAGGTTTATTGTTTATGTATGAATGAATGCTAGCCAGCAGCTGATAAATGCTTTTTTATGCATGCCAAGTTATTCTCGGCTTTAAGCCTGGCAATATTGGTGGTTTTGTTTCGTAGAGTAAAAGATTTCAAAAATTGATGTGTTCATTTTGTGGCTATCAATTGCATTTTGATAGGATATTTGTAATCTTATTTGTATGCATTGACAAATTCTTCAATATATTCAAAAGTCAAGCTTTTTCAGTTAAGTTAAGATTAACTTCTTTTAACATATTAATCTGAGTTCTGTTGCTGGTTTTGTTGCTTCTCATAGTACAAATCCTGATTGACTTCACTTGCACATATCATCTTTTATGATGGCTTTCAACGAGTCATGTCTTAACCAGGTTTTTCATCACAGATGCAAGTGGAAATGCTGATGCACAGTCGCCCAAAGACCAATCTGAAATCATATTCATGGGGACAGGAACTAGTGAAGGGGTTCCCCGTGTCAGCTGTCTTACTAATCCTTTAAAGAAATGTCCGGTATTGCTGCAAACCATCATTGCAATAGTACTTCTTTAACATTTGGTATATTTTCTTTTCTTGTTTGTGGAGTGAATTTCAAAAATTTCTACCAGTGTCATTGATTGTTTCAAGGCTTCAAATGCTCCTTGCTTTCTCAGGTGTGCTCAAAAGCTGTGGAACCTGGTAACAAAAACAGGAGACTGAACACAAGCCTTCTTATTCGTTATTCTGGTCCTGGTGGAATATGCAACATTCTAATAGATGCTGGCAAGTAAGTGATAGAAAGTTCTGGGCTTTTAGCTTGACTAATTTGTTTTTCTATTGAAATTCTCAATGTCTACTCTCATTTTGCATGATGCTAAGTTCCACTCAGGTAAGAATGCATTCCTAATCATATGTATAGGAATTCATTTGTTCTACCAATGTTAAAATCTCATTTTGCTAACATCTATTCATTTTGAGTTGCATTTTCTTTCATATTAATATTATTAGGTCTGGATGGAATTGGAATGTGAAATTTAAGTTATATTTTGGCTTGGTATTAATTACATGTTGGGCCGTATTTCAGATTGCGGTTTTGCTTATCAGGGGGAGGGGAGTAGGGAATGATTTACAATGTTGAAGTTCTACATATTGGATTAATGAATAGATTGTGAATGAGACAATTGCATGCTTTGATTGTCATTAGAATTCAAATAGATTTTTATACATAGATGTGAATGAGACGATTGACCTTTTGAGACGCACCATAATCTTAATCCTTCAGGTTTGTTGCTTTTTTCAATTCATTTCCTATTGTAGGAAAAAAAAGCCAAGCATATCTATATATATGATAAATTAGGAAAGAAAACATGTTCTATATATATGATAATAATGTCGTCAAACAAGAAGCTTTTGGTGACTGAAAATTTTACTGGTTTGACTAATTGCCCCTTTATAATTTGATCAAGGTTTTCATTGTACCTTCTATTTTGTAGGTTTTTCTACCATAGTGCTCTTCGATGGTTTCCCGATTTCGGGTTAGTTTCCGTTCTATTTACTATCTTCAATATTTGAAGCTATCAACTTTGGCTCTACTGATATTTCTTGGTCCATCACAATCAATAACCTTTTTTTTAAGTTGCTTGTCTAATGTTAAGGATTAGTTGTAAATAGAACTCTATTAGGAGTTAGATTCCTATTAGGTTTATAGTATCTTGTATGTGTATATATATGTGTCCCTATTGATGAATCAAAGATAGAAAAATATTTTTCCCATTAAATTTACATGGTATCAGAGCCTTTGGCTCGTTAGTTTTTTTTTTTTTGGAAAAGAGTGTGTCTCACGCGCCGTCAGAAGAATCGGGCGTCAGCTCACGCGCCAGCGAGTGGAGGCGCGTCCGGCAGTTTCCGGTGATCGGATTTGGTCTCCCAGGATCGACTCGACGTCCAGACTCTTTTCCAGTGGCCTTTATCTTCTGGATGAACACGTTTCATTATCTCTGGCTTGTGCTGGTGCTCTCTCTCCTCTTGAGGTTCATTGTCGTTTGGGTCATCCGTCATTGTCTACTTTCAAGAAGTTGTGTCCGCAGTTTCAGTCTTTATCCAGTTTAGAATGTGAATCTTGTCAATTTGCCAAACATCATTGTTTACCTTTAGTTCCTCGAGTCAATAAACGGGCTTCATCCCCTTTTGAGTTAGTTCATTCTGATGTTTGGGGTCCATGTCCTGTTATTTCTAAAACTGGCTTTCGGTATTTTGTAACTTTTGTGGATGATTATTCTCGTGTTACTTGGTTATTTTTAATGAAAACTCGTTCTGAGATATTCTCTATTTTCTGTTCTTTTTGTGCTGAAATTAAAACTCAATTTAATACTTCTGTTCGCATGTTGCACAGTGATAATGCTAAAGAATATCTATCTACTTCCTTCTAATCTTATATGTCACAAAATGGTATTCTCCATCAAACATCTTGTGTTGATACTCCTCAAAATGGGGTTGCAGAAAGAAAGAATCGACATCTTCTTGAGGTTGCTAGGGCACTTTTATTCCAAATGAAGGTCCCTAAACATTTTTGGGCTGATGCTGTCTCGACTGCATGTTTTTTGATTAATCGCATGCCTTCTTCTATGCTTAATGGTGCAATTCCTTATAATGTCTTGTTTCCTTCTAAACTTCTATTCCCCATTGAACCTCGTATTTTTGGTTGTACTTGTTTTGTTCGTGATGTTCGTCCACAGGTTTCCAAATTAGATCCAAAGTCCCTTCGTTGTGTTTTCCTTGGGTATTCTCGGCGTCAAAAAGGGTATCGTTGTTTTTCTCCCGATCTTGACCGTTATCTTATTTCTGCAGATGTCACATTTTTTGAGAATACTCCATTTTTTCCTTTTTCTATATATAAGAGTGAGGGGGAGGATGACGACCTTTTAGTCTATACTATCCGGCAAGTTCATAACTCTCCTACTCCAGCGTCTGCTGCTCCTATTCCCGCTCCTGCACCAACATCTACACGCCCTCGTTTTGAACAGGTTTATTCCAGGAGACCAAGAACTCTTGACTCACTTCCTCCACCTACCGTTTCAACAGAAGATCCGGTTCTCTCCACTCAACCTGAGCCTGTGCCATCCACTCCCCAGTCAGACCTTGACCTTCCTATTGCTCTTCGAAAAGGTAAACGCCAGTGTACCTACCCTATTTCCTCTTTTGTTAGTTATGATCATCTTTCTTCTTCATCTCGTTGTTTTGTAAGTAACTTAGACTCTGTATCTATTCCTAAAACTGTTGTCCAAGCTTTGTCCCATCCTGGTTGGTGTGCAGCAATGAAAGAGGAGATGACTGCCTTAGATACTAATGGTACTTGGGATCTTGTGCCTCTTCCGGCAGGTAAGAAAACTATTGGTTGTAAGTGGATTTTCACCGTTAAAGTGAATCCTGATGGGACTGTTGCTCGTCTCAAAGCTCGATTAGTTGCAAAGGGCTATTCTCAGATCTATGGCCTGGATTATTCTGATACTTTTTCTCTTGTTGCCAAATTGTCTTCTGTTCGTTTATTTATTTCATTAGCAGCTACTTTTGACTGGCCTTTGCATCAGCTGGACGTTAAGAATGCCTTTCTTCATGGGGATCTTCAGGAGGAAGTTTACATGGAGCAACCACCAGGCTTTGTTGCTCAGGGGGAGTCGGGTAAAGTGTGTAAACTTCGAAAATCTCTTTATGGCCTGAAACAGAGTCCTCGAGCTTGGTTTGGTAGATTTTGCAATGTGGTACATCAATTTGGCATGCAGAAGAGTACATCTGATCATTCTGTATTTTTCAGAAGCACTAAGACTGGTTTGATTCTACTTGTGGTTTATGTTGATGACATTGTTATTACAGGGAGTGATTCAGCCGGCATTATATCACTCAAGTCATTTCTCCAGACCCAGTTCCAGACAAAAGACTTAGGATTGTTGAAGTATTTTTTGGGTATTGAAGTATCTAGGTGTAAGAGAGGCATCTTCTTATCTCAAAGGAATTATGTCCTTGACTTACTGAAGGAAACTGGAAAGTTGGGTGCCAAGCCATGCAGTGCTCCAATGACTCCAAATTTGCAACTTTCAATTGGTGGTGAGCTATTTGATGATCCTGAGATGTATAGACGGTTAGTGGGCAAATTGAATTATCTTACCGTAACACGTCCAGATATTGCTTACTCTGTGAGCGTCTTGAGCCAGTTTATGTCTTCTCCTACTGTTATCCATTGGGAAGCTTTAGGACAGATTTTGTGCTACTTGAAAGGTAATCCAGGTCGTGGCCTGCTTTACAGTAATCATAGGCATTTGAACATTGAATGTTTTTCAGATGCGGATTGGGCAGGTTCGAAGGTTGATAGAAGATCAACTTCAGGATATTGTGTTTTTGTAGGTGGAAACTTGATATCATGGAGGAGCAAGAAACAAAATGTAGTCTCACGATCGAGTGCTGAATCAGAATATCGAGCTATGGCACAATCTGCTTGTGAATTAATTTGGATTCGTCAGTTGTTAGAGGAAATTGGCTTCAAGTCATCCTTGCCTGCAAAGTTATGGTGTGATAATCAAGCTGCTCTTCACATTGCATCAAATCCAGTATTCCATGAACGAACAAAACATATCGAGATTGATTGTCGTTTCATTCGTGAAAAGATACAACAGGGTGTTATCTCTACAGGACACGTTAAAACAAGTGAACAGTTAGGGGATATCTTTACAAAAGCTCTAAACGGACCCCGGGTTGACTATCTTTGTAACAAGTTAGGCATGATTAATATCTATGCTCCAACTTGAGGGGGAGTGTTAAGGATTAGTTGTAAATAGAACTCTATTAGGAGTTAGATTCCTATTAGGTTTATAGTATTTTGTATGTGTATATATATGTGTCCCTATTGATGAATCAAAGATAGAAAAATATTTTTCCCATTAAATTTACATCTAACATTCGTATGCAGTTCTATAAGGTGAACTTTAGGAATTATAAGTACTATGTGCTATAGCAATGCAGGATGAGAAAAATGATTCTTGTATCTCATGTACATAAGGATGGAAAAATGATTTTTGATTTACATATACTTGGCTGAAATAAATGCAGTGTCGTCATAACTCTTTCTGATAAGTATGTTGGCATAATAATTTGATCTGGTATAAATGATTGCTTTTGGGTGTTGGTCTTAATTCATGGAGTTGAATACACACATATATGAGCACAGAGATGAGGCAGTCGACTAATTGCTCTTTAGCAGTTGCTAGACAATTGGATTTCAACATTGGTTCCCTCTATCTTATATGGTGATCATAATCTTATCCAAGCATATGTTAAATGAAACGGAGCACTGCTATTCCTATTTCTCTGAGGTTCTTTTTTCCCCTCATTCTAAATTTTGTTTTCCACTTTTGTCATGAATGGTTTCTTATCCTTGTTTGTATCAATTACACTAGCAACAATTTGATTGTGTATAAATTATCATTATTCAGAAGTTCCAAGTTGAGTATTTGCACATCAGTAATAGCGCAATAGAGCACGAAAACAACTGAAAAATTTCAGCCTTGAGTCATGACCCAAATTATAGTTTCTGGATGCCACCACTCCCATTTCGACACTGGTTAAAAGACTATCTTTTGCACTGTTCAATAAGTCTGTTATTATTTGTTTAGTTTGCTGATATGCATTTCAATGTTGATAGGAAGTGGATGGTGGGGGGCTTATTGAATTGAAAGTTGTTTACTGTTTCTCTTATATTGTATACACCTATAGTCATGTGAATGCCCTTTTGTAACTAGTTGCCTTTCTGTCAGGCTAAGAACAATTGATGCGGTTATTATTACTCATTCTCATGCTGATGCAATTGGAGGTCTCCGACATTAACACTTTCTAATGTTATTTTGTGAAAAATAAAACAATATGAAGTTCTTCTTTCAAATAGAATTTCATGTGTTATCTGATGCCAAAGAGGATTCTTTTTTCTGCTAAAATTGCTTCCCCAGGTCTGGATGATCTTCGGGATTGGACAAACAATGTCCAGCCTCACATTCCGATATATGTGGCACGGCGTGATTTTGAGGTAAAAAAAAAAAAAAAAAAAAGGAAAAAGAAAAAGATCCCACTTCTGCTTTGTTTATAGATTTTTTTTTTTATATATACTTTTTTATATCTGAGTTTGTCTTTGAAGTTAACAATATCATAAATTTGCATGCAGTGTAACAAGATGTAATGATTATTTCTAGCCGAAATTAGTTTTAAGAAATTCTTCTGCTGGCCTCAAAATGATGTGGAATTTGTGCTAGGTTTTCACTTCCAGTAGTTTTATTTGAAGTCATTCCTTCTCTCTGTGTTGTATGCAGTACAGTGATCATTACTTAACTGACAGTTAGTTTAGACTGGTGCATGAAATACTGTTCTGCTACTAATCTGATGAGAAACGTACCTGATTGACGGAATTTAGAAATGACTGGATATTAATATTACTTCACAGATATTTTTGGTTTGTGAAATATTTTTCATATGATATTTGTAAATCTCAGAACTGATTGTTTGATGTCAAAGCAATTCAGGTGATGAAGAAGACTCATTATTATTTGGTGGATACAAGTGTGATTATACCTGGAGCTGCTGTCTCAGAGTTACAATTTAACATCATACATGAGGAGCCATTTGATGCGTGTGATTTGAAGGTATCCATACTGTTAGCATTGAATGAGATTTTCTTTTAGGATTGACAGCTATGGTCTTTTGAACATGTCATGAAGCTTTAATTTTCAATTTTAAGTGATAAAGTATTAGCACTACCAGAAGGATTGTTGACCACATGCTATAACAATGTAAAAAAAAAAAAAAAAAAAATCTTATTATATTATTGGAAAATTCACTTTTAGATTTTTTATGAGCGCAAACGTGCAAGTGTGGTCAAATATTATGTCGTTATATGTTATGAGTAAAGCTAAATGCTTCCTCTATGGTGAACCATTTCATGCTTTGCTTCAGTTTACTCCATTACCAGTGTGGCATGGCAGTGGTTATCGTTCCCTTGGTTTTCGCTTTGGTAACATATGTTACATCAGGTATTGCTTTTAATCACCATAGGGTTTTGAAAAATTCTTTAGTTTCCTAACCACATTCTGGGGCTAATCCTTTGTTTGCAGTGATGTTAGCGAGATACCTGAAGAAACTTATCCACTACTCAAGGACTGTGAAATTCTGATTTTGGTCTCTCTCCTCTCTCTCTCACTCTCAATCTATCTATCTATCTCATAGGCATGCCTGCACAAATGGGCCACCCATGCCTACGCACACACACTCAGTTTCACTTATTTTTTATGTTTTCACGCATATATTCCTTTTTCAGCTTATATGTCAGTTAATTCATTCAGGATGCTCTGAGGCCTGACCGATCTTCTTCAACACATTTCGGGCTTCCAAGGGTAAGATGAAAAGAATACCTGTTTTTAATTTTACCATAATGTCTTCTTTGTTATTTTATGTTTATTAAAATTGGCACACAAGATGTCAAACAACCCCCTCTTTTATAATACGGTATGGATATTGTCTCTATCAATTAAAAGTCTAGTAGTTATTGTGGTAATGACATCTGATCGATCTTGCTCGCGAGTTTCAGATTGATTTATTTAAGCAGGCTACCTATATTGTACAAACGGTGGAAACTCATTTTAAGAGAAAATTACTTGTATCATCACAATAAGCTCTTTCTTTCTTTCATGCTAAATTGTTGTCAAAAGAAAAGGGGATCCTTTTCCTTTTATGGTAATCAAACCTGTGCTAATTGGATTCTGCGGTTACCTTAACTTCTTTTTATTTTTTTTATTTTTTTTATTTTTTTTATTTCAGGCCTTAGATGAAGTGCGAAAAATTAAACCAAAGAGAACACTTTTCACTGGTATGTACATGCATTTCTGATTTTCTATGAAGAATAAAAACTAGTTCCTGTTCCTTTCTCACTATGATGCGGTCAAGTCTTTTTTGAAGAGCTTCAAACGAACCGACCCTGTAATATGCCATTATTAATGAGACTATTAACCATACTCAGTTGGAAGATTATTCCAGACAAAATAATCCACTCATCTCAATTTTGTAGGCATGATGCACTTGATGGATCATGAGAAAGTAAATGAATATCTTTTGAAATTAAAGGAGACAGAAGGGCTTGATGTACAACTAAGCTATGATGGGTTGAGGATACCAGCAACACTTTAACTTCTACCTTATTTCTACTTCCGTATTCTTTTTCTCAATAAATACACTGCTTGAAATGTCAATCAGTTCCTCATGAACTTGTATGATATCAATTTCATATCTTTTTTGAGTAAAGCACAATGTGATTTTCGTCCGTCCGGCATCGATGCTTGCCTGGTCTTCATGTGTCAAGCTAGAATCCCAGGTAATTTTTTTGGAACTGATTATTTATTAGAAATTCTAATGGCAACTAAAATGAATTATTACTTATAAATGTAGAAATAATTGGCTTGTTGCTTGTGGCTCTTCAGGAGTTGCTCAGAACTTTTAGAAATGCTTGGATAGTACTTACTCAATAGTCTCTGTGTCCTTTTATCAGTGCACTAATGAAAAGGCATTGACTCCTCAATTATTTTGCTCTCTATCCCTGAAAACTTCCATATGTGGTTTTGTAATGATATACTTGTCGGTTGCAATAAATACTTTTTTTTGTTTTGAAGTGATTAGGGTTCAATCAAATTTTCATGACAATGATGGCTACCACTTGCCTTTTTTAAAAAAAAATAAATAAAATGTTCTTTTCTCTCTTTTTCCCGCTTGAAAAACATGTTAGAGCCAATCATGGAAGGCGCATGGTTTTCCAAAAGAGTTGGAATTAAAAAAAAAAAAAAAAAAGGAACTTATTTATGCTTATCCTTCGTTAATTTACATCTTCTCAAACATGGATAAATCAGTTAATTGAAAATTAGTTATTTAGAAAATATTTCTTTTATTCTTATTTTTTTATAAATGTGATAGGCTAATGTGGGATTATTACATCTTTGACATGGAATGGAAGAGTAGGTGCTTAGAACACCTCCACGTGTTTGTATTAAAAAACAAGTTTCAAAACCAAGAAAAAAAAAAAAAAGGTTATGAAAATGTCAGGAAAAAAATTCCCAAATTTGGGTCTGGAATGCTGATGTGGTTTTGGACCAAAATTAGGTTGTAATTTTAAATTGAAGGTTGACATTTAATTGAATTGGGTTTTTCACTCTTAAAATAATACTAATAATATACAAAAATTATATATTATTACTATTACAACCTAGTTCGGCAGTAAAATTTGGTATTTTTGGGTGTGGACAGGACATGACATGCATAGGTTAAATTGCAAAATCACCAAACTTTCAGGTTGTAAGCATGTTTGATATACAGTAATCAAATTGTTTTTGTGTTCTGCATTTTCAATTATAGCAAAATCATTCATTAAAACATTATTGTATTAAATTTAAAATATTCAATCATTTTAATTATTTATAAAATTTATTCAATTTGGGACATTGATTTAAAAATGGAATCACAACCACAAAATAAGATTAGATTGCTAAAAATTATCTAGTGTCATTTTATAATTCTGGTGTATCCAATAATTTCTCTTAGAAAGAGATGCAAACTGGTGGTGAGAGATAATCTGTCACCCATCATGCATGGGTTCATACATTTTCTCCAATGATTGATAGCCACGTATACAGGTGGTCAATTCGAGTTTCGATTACCTTGTCACGGGTTGTCATGGTGAAATTCGGAAAACAAAAACCAAACAAAGGAAAAAGAAAGAGAAATAATTAGCGCGATTGTCAGATTCATTATTCTCCATGAACCATCATGCTAGAAACGTACACGTGGAGTGCCGGACATGTGGTTAATCTCATGCATGTGACGATGATTTCGTGCTCCCACCTCCTTTTGGCCAGTGATTTACAAAGAGATCATGTGTTTGACATATATTTTGAGGTGGGACCCACATTATAATCAATCATTTAGTGTGGGACCTATTTTTTATACTATGCACTTCTGTGCATGTTATGCCCACTCCACTCGTGAGCGGTAAACCCATATGATACATGAGCAATTATATATTTTTATGTCCACCTCTTGGCTCTTGCTATGTTGAAGTATTATGCTAAAAATTTTGTGGAATTACTCTAATTTTTACTTTATTCATTAACTATATATTAATTTTATTAATTAAAACACTTCAACTTATAAAATTTACAGTTACATAAATAATAAATCAATAACCTATAAATAAATACAAGACATTTGAATTATATAATTGCATTATTTTCTCAGAGTTAAAAATTTCTACCTTAATATCTTGTGAAATGTATTAATTTCTCTCAATAGAATGTACACATTATAAGGTGTGATGTGAAATTTTTATATATTTATTGTTCATTATTTAGAAAAAAATAGCAAACATCAGTTTGGTACGAAGTGATTTAATTGAAAAGGCATATTTAAATTCAACAGATGATTTTTATAAAATTTGGGGTTTGATCTATAGAAAAATTACAATATTACCAACTTTGAAACGTGATCAAACTCGTGCTCAAAAGAAGAATATAAAAATGCTAGTAGGAAAAAAAAAATCACCAAAAATAATTTCATAGGTGTGAATATAAGAATTGGGGATATAAAAGGAAGATTGGTTAGGTTTGATTCAGGAATGGTGACAAAGTAAAATAACTTAATTAGCAAAACTGGATACTGAACGAACATTGATAGATTGTTAGGAGCTAACGGTCATGGAGTCTACAACCTGGGAGGCAGCTGCCATTACATTATTATATTTGCAGTATTAATATATTGACCCCCATGGTTTGATAAATTAATAGGTAGGCCATAGTAACTATTGTAAAACCTCTGATTTTTCCCTAATAAATACAAAAATAATAATTCAATCCCGGAAAAAATGTGAAAGGAGGGGAAGAATACAACTTTGGGTATACTTTTGGAATTTTACTATCTAAGTGAAAACAAGAATTGAAAAAAAAAAAAAATTCCCTGAGAAATTGAAAGTGCTGTTGAGATGGAATTGATTGGAGAATAGAAAGAACTGCGAAACAAGAGAGAAAGCTAACCTACCACTGATACATCGAATGAAGTTATAATGATATGGCCGACCCTTTTGTTATTTATCACATAGCCGCCTCTTAGAATGTGACATGCACATATATATATATATATATATATGTCCATACCTTATATTATATACATATATAAAGATATCAATGTATCTTCAATACAAACACAATTAATATCCTCAAGATATCTTATTTTATATATTTTTTTCTATTTTTATATAGATTGATTTATTAATTTTATAAAGATTATTCTAAGCCTTTTTGTTTATAATTATTTTGGAAAAAAATTTAAAATTAAAATTAAAATTATAAACAGTAGATATGAGGTGGGATGGAGCATATTCATGAGACTAGGGTCTGGAAGATCTCCCATTTTCAAAATCTAAATCATTGAAGAATAAAACCATAAAATGACAAAACAATAACAGTTAATTAATTAATTTATGCCTCCTTTCATTGAGAAAATAAATATTATCCCAATCTATATTTTATATGCATATATTAATAAAAAGCCCATCGAGAACATGAAACTAACAAAAAAAAAAAAAAAAACAATATAGTGCGACAAGTACTACTACAATATTTTAAATTTATGTGGTAAAATATTGCCACTAGGTAGTTCCTATAACATTAACTAATTGTCACTATAAGGTATAATTAATTAATTAATTAATTATTAATATATTTACATTTACATATATTTGAAATAAATTCTTAAATTACTACACTACAAAAATACAGGTATTATATATATATACATATGGGTTTGTGCTCAAAGCTCTAACAAATTTGTGCTTTGTGTCCAAAATCCATACATGTATGATTGTATGTAAATATCTTCACATCTACCAAGCAAACCAGTTGACTCAATCAACAGTCAATATCTAGACACTAGCACGTCAAGCAAACCAAGTAAGTCTTTGAGAAGTAGCCAACACAATTATGAAGTAGTCAAATTCTATTAAAGAACCATATGTGTATCCATGAATTGACAATCAAGTCAACTACATGTACTATATATATATATATATATATATATATATAATACATATATGTATGTATGATGGTCTATTTTCCAGTATGTTATAATCATGCAATTAAATTCATAGTATATATTATCAGTTCAAACATCAACATCAATATACGATTTTTAATATTCATGTAAGGGTGCTATTTGGTGATTAATGTATATGAATAAAATAAAATTATTAGTTAGGTAGCTTATATATGTGGAACATAGTCTAATTAATTAACACCCATAATTTTTTTTAAGAAAAAAACTTATTCTAGAAACCATGCAAAAATGTCAGAAATTTCAGCTGTCTTCATGGATAAATAATACTTGAGTGAGAGAGATCATGAAAGAAAGGAAGAAAAATAAAAGTAATTAAATAAATAAATATTTATATATATATATATAGCTTTTGGCCATGCCTGTTAGAAATTAATCAATGGATCAATCATGGCACTGTAAATGTAGAAAGCTGTGAAGTGAAAGTGTGCGGTCTACTAACCACGATGTAAAATATTAAATCATTCTAATCAATTAATTAATTATAAAACCTATATATATATATGTGTAGCTTTCCCTCGAGATTGATATAGAAATGATGCTCTCTTTTTACATATGGGCTGCCTATTATTTTTTGAATTTTAGGTCTAACTTTATGGGAGAATGGAAAGGTGGGAGAGACTATAGCCATGAAAAAGAAAAAAGAAAGTAAAACATTTGAGCAGAAAATTAAAAATAAAAATTCATGGCTTTGTTAAAAGCAAATAGACAATAAAGAAAAGAAGAGATTTTTCTGGGGTTTGGGGAAGAGAACAAAAGAAAAGACAGAAAGTGCAACGTCAGAGTTCAGCCGTAGGGTTCCCCCTTTGGTTTTGTTTTTGGACGACTCTTTCAGGATCACACACACTATACCCTTCCCATCCAAATCTCTCTTTCTCTCTCTTCTTCTTATAGTTTTTATGAACTGGGTTTTTTTTATCTTTCTTTTTATGTTATTCTTTTGTTTTTGTTCATATTCATGTGGTTTAGTTGTATTTTCTTGGTCTTAATTAGGAAGCAAGAAAATACATAGAGGGTTAAGGATCTGTGTTCAGGTGTAGTTTACTTTCTTTTCTTTCTTTCTTGTTGTTTCTTTTGAGTTATCAAAAAACCAAAAATTGTCTCTTTGGTTGAAGCCAAACCAAGAAGAAACTATCAAAGCTGAGGGTTATGGGGTTTTGAAGACTATAACTTCTATATAGTCTAATCTAATCACTTGATAAGAAATCAGTTTCAACTTCTTTATTTGGGTTTTCTTTATCTCTTTCTTAGTTTTCCCTTATTTTAGCTTTTTCTAGGTTTGGATTTTTCTTTGTCTTTAGATCTCTTATACATATATTTACATATAAGATAAGATAACTCCTTACATATTTATTATATGAAAAACAAAGATCCATACACATATGATGCAACAACAACAACAACAAAAACAACCTTATTAAGTGTATACTGCTTATCTAAGAGAAGATGATGAAAGGTAATAATTTGTTGATTCATCATCATCAACAACAACAACAACAGGAGGAAAATATGTCTAATTTGACATCAGCTTCTGGTGAAGCAAGCGTTTCTTCAGGCAACAGAAATGATTCTCAACAGTACTTTGCTCCTCCACCTCCTCAATCTCAACCTCCCAAGAAGAAAAGAAACCTACCTGGAAACCCAGGTTTATAATTTCAAGCCATTAGTTATTTTTATTAATCTTGCTTATATATTTGTTATTGTCTTTTATTAATTAGATTTTGATTGGGGTTTAAATTCATAATTAAGTACCACTGAGCCAAAATTTATAGATTATTTTTGCTAATTTGGTTCTTGAATAATTATTTCAGACCCAGATGCAGAAGTGATGGCTTTATCACCAAAGACTTTAATGGCAACAAACAGATTTGTATGTGAGATCTGTAACAAAGGGTTTCAAAGAGATCAGAATCTTCAGCTACATAGAAGAGGGCATAATCTACCATGGAAGCTAAAGCAAAGAACAAACAAGGAAGTGAGAAAGAAAGTGTATGTTTGTCCTGAGACAAGTTGTGTCCATCATGACCCATCAAGGGCTCTTGGAGACTTAACAGGAATCAAGAAGCACTTTTGCAGAAAGCATGGTGAGAAGAAGTGGAAATGTGATAAGTGCTCAAAGAGGTATGCGGTTCAATCAGATTGGAAAGCTCACTCCAAAACATGTGGCACTAGAGAATACAGATGTGACTGTGGAACTCTTTTCTCAAGGTAATACTAATTCTGTATAACAAACACTTTTAAGCACAATAGTCATATATAGCTTACCTTTTGTTTAATAATTTGTTGAAAATAAGATGAAAAAACCAGACAAAAAGAATTGGCATTAAATACATTCCTCTTACAAATCCTTAATTATTTGCATTGTTTTTTATTTATGGCAAAGTTTAATTGCAGAAGGTTAGGTGGACAATCTGTCCCTATTTCCTAGAGTTAAATTCTTTTTTTTTTTTTTTAAATTTAAGAATTGCAGAGAGAAATAAAGAAAGTCAAGTACTGCTGGCATTATTGTCATAAGGCACTTTGCTTTTGTTTTCTTGTGGTGTGATTTTTTGTTTTCTTTTATGGTATTTTTATTTTTTCCTTTCAGGAGGGACAGTTTTATCACCCACAGAGCTTTCTGTGATGCTTTAGCAGAGGAGAGTGCAAGAGCTATCACCGCACCACCACCAAACCCAGTAGTGCTGCTCAATAATTCTTCTTGTTCAACTCCACATAATAATAATAATAGTAATATAAATCTCCAAATACCCCAATTCAACGCTCATCAAGATCATTTGCATGCATTTTCACTTAAAAAAGAACAACCCAGTTTTACTACTACTCCTCTTAGGCCAGACTTACCACCATGGCTGGCTGCTGGCCCACCACCACGTCATCCTATAGATCATTCAACATCATCATCTTCAATCCTTACTCATCACCAAGATTTGAGCCAAAACCCTAACCCTAATAGTCTTGGACCCACTTTACCTCATTTTCAAGCTCCTCTATCCCCACATATGTCAGCTACTGCATTGCTGCAAAAAGCAGCTCAGATGGGTGCGACCATGAGCAGCAAAACTACCGGCTTAGTCAGACCGCACCACCACCACCACCACAACCAGCAGCAACAAGAACAAGCTCACGTGTCTGTTGATTCTAGTAACAACAATGCAAATGCAACCGGGTTTGGTCTGAATTTGTCCTCGCGTGATGAGCTGGCAAGTGGTGGGCCATTTGTCCATAGCCATCATCATGGTCTTATTTCTTTTGGTAATAAAGCTGCAACCTTCGGTCTTCCTTCTGGTTCTACTACAGCTGGTACTACTAATGGCGCTCTTCTTCAAGAAATGATGAATTCTCTGTCTTCTTCCCCTGGTTTTCAAGAAACTACCGCTTCCTTTGAAGATGCATTTGCTAGTGGGGTTTTAAATTCAAAAAAAGATGCAAACTTTCATGATTCTCTCCCTAAAGCAACTACAAATGATAATGGTGGTGGTGGAGGCGGCGTTGGCGGCGAGGGTTTGACTAGAGATTTCTTGGGTCTTAGAGCTTTTTCTCATAGTGATATACTGAGCATGGCTGGTTTTGGCAATTGCATGAACACTCCCCCTTCTCATGAGCAACACAATCAGTCGCAAAAAACATGGCAAGGTTAGCCCTATCCGAGATGGAGTTTTTACTCTTTCGTTTTGGTCTACAGTTTTTAAATGTTTTATTTTATTTTTTAGTTTCACTTTTTGTTTTTGGTTTTTAAGCTTCCCAAAGGGAAGGACATCTAAAATTGCAGATATATATAATATATATTTATAGTTCAATGCCTTAATCATATGTAGCCTCAATTTCAGAATTTTTGCCTGTCCTTTTATAATAATTATATTTTATTATTGTTTGTAATTCTTCATTTATTGTCCTATATAAACTGTTAATTCAATAATTAAGCATACAGTAGAAGCAAAATTCTCAGTTTTAGTTTAATTATGAAGTCATTATGTTTAATTTGTACGAGTTTTTACTTCAAGAGATACTTACTATATATAAAAGCAATGTCCAAGTCTTAAATTTAAATTTTTTTGTTAAATGGACTAGATTAAACATATTTTACTTAGTAAAGAGTAAATTAATTACTCGTGGTGCGTCGCATATAAACAGTTAAATATAGTTAAGAATACTTGCCTGACGAAGACTCAAACGATAAGACATACTTAAATCTAACGAACAAACATGCAAAATATCTATTGAAAAATTATTATACCATCACGAATCTTACTCATGTATTTATATCAGTGATAATAATGATAGGCAATTAAGCATTTAATTTGCAGCGTAACATCATAATTATTCATATGATTTCGCAAATTAATATTTAATCATGGTTGATTAGAGTCACACCATTTACTTGCAGCTAAGAAATAATTAACTTCCATTGCAACTATACACAAGTAAATGTGAATCTGTCCATTCACTTATTTTTTTTTTTCCTGTCCCATTTTATTTATTTATTTACTTTAAAAATGTGAATTTTTAGCATCTTAATAATATGAAAGCTGTGTTCCCAATTTGGTTGGAATTGACACTATATATACATATACTATATAAATAATTTCTGAGTAATAAAAGGACAAGGTTCACTGTCTTATTATGTAAAGGTAAGTTTCCATTGTAAGTAAACTTATGAAATGATGCTCCACTAATGCCTTGAACATGGTGGTCCATTTCCTCCACGCATTTAATCTTTCAAAGGTCAAGTTTCAAATTTAAATCTGCCCATACTCTTTTTTTTTTTTTTTTTCTAAAAATAGAGTTAAATATAATTTTTCTCGTCAATTTTTAGTATATAATACCAAAATTAATTGAGGTAGAGTAGACAAGTCTTTTGAGATAAATTCTCTCTATATAGTAATAAATTTACTCTTTTTCTTTTTAACATCCTCCACCATCATTGTTTACTCTCTATATAAATATTCTTTTTTTTTTTTTTTTAACCTCAATTTGGATAAGATGGAAATTTCCTCTCAACAATGATTTTCCTTCTTTTCTAATAAGTATTATAATAGCATAATGGATGTAATATATATATTTCTAATTTTAGAAGAATATGCAAGTTTGAATAAATTAAAAGAGTATGTATGTAGATGGAATATAGAATTGGGAGGCACATAGGATAATGGGCACAAAAGCATAGGATTCTCTAAAAGAACAGGAAGTTAAAAAATATGAGGAGCTAGGTGTGCAAGTTAGCTCAGTATAGCTATTGTGCTTATTCACAAAACAAAAGAGATGCTATTTGGCACCTTATGTGGGAAGTGGGATTCAATCCCGAGGGAGGATTTTGTTCTGCTCATTGGGGTGTGAATGAAACATGTACCTTTCTTTTTTTTTTTTTTACCTTTTTTTTCCATGTTATTTCATATATAGAGAGGTCAATTAATTTTTTTTTATTTACTACCAAAAATGTCGTTTCATCTCCTGTTTAATGGTTAGACGAGGCATTAATCTACTTCGAGCTTGAAACAAATCTTGCTATTATCAGGATAGGATTTAATTAACTAGTTATAACAGTTTGAAATTAGCTCTAGCTTCCATTACAGCTCAAAGAAATTATTTTTAATTTTCGACTTAATTAATTATATATATTTGTGAATATTTATCTTTAGTTTGCACGTGTATATGTGTCAGTGGCTGTTTTTTGAGACAGAGATCAAATATTTGTGATGAAATAAGGTATGATTAGGCTATGATCATCATATAAAGTTAATATGCATGAGAAGACCCAAGTATGAAAAAAGATGCTTATCCCTAACATTTCATTTATTATATATTATGTTAAATGGAATATACGTAACGCATGGACTAACTTTGTAAGTGGTATATTGAAACCTGTCCTTTCATTAATTAGATTATTATATATGTATAAACAACATTTACTTTCTTTCTTTAAAAAAAAAAAAAATTAAGAAAAAAAAAAAGGTGAGATTCCTCTGAATATGCATTCCCACTTCTCCTCTTTGATCTCTTGTTTCTTGTTTCGTATCACTTTTATAACAAGTATATTCTTTATCCCTCTTTCTGTTTTTTTTATAAATCTCCAAACATAAAAGGTATATTCCCTTTTATGATAATTAGCTAGCTTTTGCCCTCAAATCCTTTTTAGTATAGCAGTCATGTGATATTTTATACTGGCATTTTCAAAATACTTTTTTCCTCCAATAAAATGCATTTTATATGAAAATAAATGTATTTTCGAGAAAAAAAAATACAAATTAAAGTTATGTTTACAAATAGAGTTACGTAAAATAGACCAATTCCAATAAAATTATAAAAAAGGTGGCTAACATAACATTATACATACATATGTACGTATACACGTACAAAAGAGACTGTCAACGTGGACAAACGTATAAACAATGCCATCTTCTCATGAGCAGTTTTGTGTTTCTTTTCTCAGGGGAATGCTTGGCAGGCAGCAACTTATCACAGAAAGGTGAGAGAGGGTGGTGGGCTATAGGGCGCAATCCCCAAAAACATAAGACATGTGAGCGGTGGCTGGCTGGTGCCGGTGCCTCTCAAAAGTTTATGATAATAATAATCATAACTAAAGTATGAGAGAATGAAAATGGCCACATTTTGAAAGTCATACAAATTGGACATATTCAGAATCTAGTGGACTTTCGGATACCGGTAGTTGCATTAAAAACATAATAATAAAAAATATATATGGGTTTTTCAAGCATATTTATTAATTTTCACATTCATGAGAGAGTATGGTTGACTTGTCCTTGTAAAAAGATGCTCCCCTTCCCTTTCCCCTTGCCTTTGTGATAATAATGCTGCCTTTTCTCTTTGACTTGTCCCACCTCTCTCTCACACACACATATAGGTTTTGTGAGATTAGGATTTGCACTTTTCTTGAATTTTGATAGATTTGGGATAAAACAAAGTGATATTCCTCCTATAATGGAGCAATTATTAGTTTCTAAGATTTGTGACATTACTTCGAAATTTCAAATGTATATAGCTCACGATGTCAATAAAATTATAATACAAGGTTAAGGGTTCTTCCCCCTCAAATGTGAAGACATTCGTGCAAAAAAAAAAAAAAAAAGATTTATTTGGTAAATAATAAATTTTTTCTGTCTTTTTTTATTTTGAGTTATTAAAATAACTTGTAATTCGAAAAATATTTAAAAAAAATGTGGGGAAAAGGGTCCTAAATATGAAGGATAATTATAAGCAACATTCTTCACAAACTCCTTATGCATGTTATCAAAATTTTATATTAATTTTTTTTTTTTTTTTTGGAGTATTGGGGTGGGGGAATAAATATTTACTTCTTTTATTAACTTAGCATAGCAAATTCTCATATTACCAAACCGGCCTTAAAGCCCAAAATCGTGTCTTCGGCTCATAGCATAATGCTCGTGCTTTTTTTTAAATGCTTTTTTATATTCGGTCATGTTTTAAACGATTTGGGCTGGATAGGCCCATTTCCTTCACAGGTTTTCAGGATAAGTATATGTTGTGTTGGGCTGAAAATGATTTGTTTCGATATAAACAATTGACAATGCTTTTTTTTTTTTTGAAAGCATAGACAGTGAGTGTTTTTTTTTTTTTTTTTTCTTTTTTTTTTTGAGAAAAGACAGTGAGTGTTTTTTATTAACCTTTAGAATATTCAAATTTCCAAGTAGAAGGCAATAATAGTTTATTGGCATTAAAAAAATAATTTTTTCATTTTATTATAAAACAAATAATCTTTTCATGTTAGTATTTCATTTATTTAGATGATATTATTAATTATCTATAAGATTATTAATTTTTAGTTTTCAAAAAAGATTATTAATTGTTAAGCCAACCAGGCATGATGTAGTATAACCTCCCAATCAATAATAATAATAATAAAAAAAAACATTAAAATTATATTCATTATCTTTCCAAATAATTTTCCTTTCCTTTTGGCGCGACAAAGTTATTCTACAGTATAACAGGAAAAAAAGTTTCGCATGATCCACGTGTAAAAAACGTTTTTATGAACCTCCGTCAACCTCACCTAATACAGTTAGTAAGCAACACTTACATTTCCTGTGTCTGATGAGCTATTCAAAAGGGCAAAAACGATTTGAACAGAACCGATGATCAGAACTAAAAAGACTACTCTAATTACTAGAGCAACTTCAATGGCTAGAAAGAGAAGCTCTAAAACGATGACATTGTTTCTATTATTCGTCTCTTTAATCACGTTTGGACTCTTCGTTCCAGTCTTCGCTTCTCTCCCTTCTCTCTCCTCATCCTCCTTTCACCACTCTGATCGTTCCCATCGCCACGGAAAGTTCTTCAAAGTAACTCTCTCTCTTATCTATGAATGTTTAGAACTTTATTTTGTTTTTGACTATTTTTTTCCCTTAATTGGCGCGATGTTAACTCTTTTTACCAGGCCAATGCTCGAAGCTTTGAGATAGCAGATGATATGTTCTGGAAAGATGGGAAGCCTTTTCGGATAATTGGTGGTGATTTGCACTATTTTAGAATTCTTCCTCAGGTACTTCTAATTATATCTAATTGTTATCTGCAATTTGGTATTTTAAAGCTTTTAGTAGAAGATGCATCAATTGGACTTAGTTTTTCTTATTTTTCATACGATTAATCATTTTATTTTATTTTTCTGTTGTAATTTGGTAAACTGATGAGTTTATTTCTTTGATGAAGTATTGGGAAGATAGACTGTTGAGAGCGAAGGCCTTGGGCTTGAATACCATTCAAACTTATGTTCCCTGGAATTTGCATGAACCGCAACCTGGAAAGTTGGTTTTTGAGGGTATTGCTGATCTTGTTTCTTTTATCAAACTCTGCCAGAAGTTGGATTTCCTTGTTTTGCTTCGAGCTGGGCCTTATATATGTGCAGGTTAATATTAATTTTAAGATTTAGGGATTGTAGAATTTATTGTTTGTCTCTGTGGAGTCCATTTTCAAATATCAGTGCGATTGTTGTATTTGTTGCAGAGTGGGATTTAGGAGGTTTCCCTGCTTGGTTGCTAGCTATAGAACCTGCTCTCAAACTGAGGTCCTCTGATCCTGCTTATCTTCAATTGGTATGTTTTAGAGTGGTTTGTTGCTTGTGAGTTAGGAATATCTTGGCGCTATCAAATGGTGTGTAGTTTGATCTAGATCATAGTAAATCGGCCTGCTGAATGCTTCTTGTGATAATTGAGTTAGATAAAGTGCTGATCATTGAGCAGTTTTTAGGAGGAAAACCTTCTACAACTAGTCGTTTTCATCCTTTAGTTGCTATTTGCAAAGAGACTATGAATGATGATGATATATCCTTCTTTGCTTCACATATCTTCCTTTAATTTCCCCTTAACTTTTTTTTTTCCCCTCTTCAGACGTATGTTTAATTTCTTTTACTTTACATAAATTTGCCCATTAAGTAGTTAATTCTTGCCTACAATTGCTATAGTGACCTTTTTTTTTTTCTTTTTTTGAGATATAAAGGAAAATAAACTAAAATTGTCTGTTACTTTTGCACTGTCACGATGATATGTTTGTTCTGCCAGATATAAGATCCAAAACGTTTTGCTTTATGCTGAGGCAGTCTTCCTGTTGAATTTTCACTGGACATTGTAACTTAATAAGCTAATGCATATTTGTATGAACGTTGATGGAGGAAATGTATTGATTTCTTTTAGTTGGCTATATGAGAAAATCATTTATGAAATTGGTATATCCTCATTTCCGTCTCTTTTGCTTACCATAAAGAGATTCTTCATTTTGAAGATTCTTGGTCTGCGGTTTCAGTAATCTTTTTAAATTCTTCAATTAAATATGGACTTCAAATTTTGAAGGTTGACAGATGGTGGGGAATCCTATTACCAAAGGTAGCTCATCTTCTTTATGACAATGGAGGTCCTATAGTAATGGTTCAGGTATTTATTACTTTTTATTGGTGTCTCTTATATGATTTCCATAATGGGATTGTTGTACTATTTGGAAGTATATGCCCTAGATTCTCTCAAATTAAACTATTTTAAAGTCATTTTGAGTCCTTTATACTGAATTTGTTCAATTCATTGTCCATTGCTTGTGTACTTTTGCATATATGATATTAGTTGGTTTTCACCACTAAAATAGTAAAGAGGAATATGCTGTCAGATTGAAAACGAATATGGTTCATATGGGCATGACAAAGCTTATCTTCATCACCTAGTCAAATTGGCTCGAGAACATCTGGGGAAGAATATAATTTTGTAAGAGGTTCTATGCCTTTAAAATTACGTTGATGATGCCTTTACATAAGCCACTTTCATCAGTATATGCACCGTTAAACTTCTGTCTATATAACTTGCTTCTGTGTCGAAACGTTACTTTCCAATGACTTCAGCTTTGTTTCACTAACATATTTTATATTCTAAGTTGCGAGGTGCATTTGTAGAACATTTTTCTCTATATACAAACTCTCGAGAGTGTTTCCCTTACCAGTGCCTGAGTTGATCTTGTACATAACATGGCTGTGATTGTTATATGCTGCTAACGCACATATTGAATTATGAGTTTCTGCAATAGTAGAGCATCAGAATATAGGTTATATTGTTTATTTAAAATTATTGTAGAAGATAGATGATTGAATGAATCTAGGAATATGGGAGCATCAGAATATGGGTTATATTGTATATTTGAAATTACTGTAGATGATTGAGATAATCTGTCATGTGTAGTTCTGTTAGGGGACCAATCCATTTAAAAGGGGTGTCAGGAATGCGTTTGGAACTCTATGATATTTATACATCTTGTTAAAATAAGAGATAACGTCACCTAATTGTCCGTTACTTGATCTCAAAGTTGCATGTTTGTTCTTCATGGTATTACTTGAATAATACTTATTGCCGCCATCTGCCTGTGATCATAATTTGGCTTGCTACCATGCCTTGTAGTTTGCTTAGAGCCATGATTTCTTTCATAATGGAACTCAATAAAAGTTCTGTTTTTGTTTTTTGGTTATTTCTTTATTTCGTCATGTAAAACACTGTACGATATACTAGGTTTTAAATCATATTCTCTCATTTATTGGGATAATCATTATTTCGTACTCTCAACACATTATATGGTGTCTTCCACAGACATTTTCTATTATACATCACATTTATGAAAAGTTGTTCTGCCTCTTTCTCATCTCAAACTGACATTTGGCGTACATTATTTCGATTTTCAGTTATCATGGCTTCATGACTAGATCTTATTTATTCATAGGTATACTACTGATGGAGGTTCGAGAGAACTTCTTGAGAAAGGAACCATTCGTGGAGACGCTGTCTTTTCAGGTGAAATTTCTATATTTTCTTAGTGATTCTCTAAGAGAAAATGTATAAAGAAGCAAATATCTTATATTTTTAAGAGAAGTGACCTTTATATATAAATTTGATTTGTCTCTGTTCAGTTATTCACAAATTTGTTTGCTTTCTAATTTCTTTTTCTTCCCTGTTTCCAATGGATAGTGCATGCGCGTTTAGACAGTAAGGTATATGCAGGTCTATACCTGTAGTATCAGGTCTATTTCCCGTAAAGGATTATTGTTGATGTTATTTTTCTAGACGTTTATTGATCATTTTATTGAGATTCTCTCTTGGAGAGTATAACCTATTCTCAATCTCCAACACACAGCTGTTGATTTCTCCACTGGTGATGATCCTGAACCTATATTCAGGTTACAGAAGGAGTTCAATGCTCCAGGGAAATCTCCTCCGCTTTCTGCGTAAGTGCTTTTTTTAGGAGTATCGTAATCATTAGCCAGTGGTTCAATGCTCATGTGATTATTGTTTTCAGGGAATTCTATACAGGTTGGCTGACACACTGGGGGGAGGAGATTCAACAGACAAGTGCTGATTATACAGCGTCTGCCTTGGAAAAGATTTTTGCACAAAATGGTTCTGTTGTGCTTTATGTACGTTCTGAAGTTCATACTTTCTGCTGAACCAAAGCAATGGTGTATATGGTAATGCTACAATGGTTTGTCCTAATGATCAGATGGCACATGGTGGAACAAATTTTGGATTTTATAATGGAGCAAATACCAATTCTGATGGATCTGGTTACAAGGCTGATATCACTTCTTATGATTATGTGAGGACATTATTCACTTGTCTTTTTTGGATATCTGATGTTGCATTCATAGTATAATTTTTATGGACCAAACTGACGTGATATTTTTTTTTCTAGGATGCACCTATCAAGGAATCTGGTGATGTTGACAATGCAAAATTCAATGGTATCTTTTTTTCTTTGGTGATAAAGTCTGTTACTTAAAATTAGTTGTGTTGCTACCCTATCTTTCCCTTGTTAACTACATTGAGCTGAACTACTGATTTTGGTGCTTTAGAAATTAATATAGTTTTGTTGCTAGCTTACTGCCTAATAGCAATAACCTAGAGACTTGAGGACAGATCAAACAATATGTACCTATGGTTTTTCAATAATGTAATTTGCTAATTGTTGCCTGTTGGGTTATACAGCAAGCTTTTGTTTCATACTATTTGCTTACTTTTTGTGAAAGTCTGGCTCAATGATTTGCCATTTTTAAATTTTAAAAAATGCAGATTATTCACTGTCCATAAAATGTATAAAGCAAACATCTCAGAAGCATATCAGAGTTGTATATGTTATCCTACTAACAATTTGCGGCCTGACTGTCACTTATAGAATATTGTTACTGCCAAGCATGCCTTTAACGTGACGGAGTGTGTTACTAATGATCACCTACCACCAGTTTGCTGCACTTCTTCCTGTTTCCTTGGTTTCCACTGATACTTGTGTCAGATTTATTTGTTGATAATGGTTCTTTTAAATTTCTTGTTTAACATAGACTTATCTTTACTTGATGGTTCTCACTGATATAATTATCCTGCAAGTTTTATGAATGTGTACTTCTTTTAGCTCTGCAGAGGGTTATTGGGCATCATAGTGCAACATCTCTTCCCTCTGTTCCTCCAAACAATAAAAAGATAGGATATGGACCTATTCAATTACAAAAGACAGCGTATTTTTTTGATTTTCTCAATATGACTAATCCTGCTGATGTCATTGAATCCAGAAATCCAGTCTCAATGGAGTCTATGGGACAGGTGTTTTACATGTGTCTTCTCTCTTTAAGGACTATACCTATCCACACTGATCCAAGATCGCTTATTACATAAATTCTTTTTTATACATATCCAGATGTTCGGATTTTTAGTGTATGCTTCTGAATATGCTTCAAAGGATGATGGAAACATTCTGTCCATAGCAGAGGTAAAAACTATTCTTAGTGTACTAATCTGAATCTCTGATAGCTTCTTTATAGTTGTGAATTCTTATATATTTTTCTTTATTATGGCACTGCAACATTAGAACATCCCTGTGAAATGCATTCTCAGTTTATAATAATTCAGGAGATGCTTGATGCAATTTGACTTCTTTAATATCACATGTTCCAGGTGCATGACAGAGCTAAAGTGTTTGTGTTATGCACTTCTGATTATGAGGGCAGAAGGCCAACATATGTTGGTGCAATTGAAAGGTGGTCAAACAAAAAACTTTTCCTTCCTAACGACAAATGCGTCTCCAACATCAGCTTATTTGTTTTGGTACTTGTCAATCATCCCTGTAAAAATATTATTAACTTTTAATGGTGTCCTGGGCTTATTATTTCTGATTGTTTTACATTGACGCAGAAGAGGTAGTTCTGTTTATTTATTGCTTTACTTTGAGTTAATTTCTTGCATCTGTCTTAGGAGCATGTGCACTTCATTTGTCCATGCAGGGATACTTTTTTCTGCACGTCTGTTCTGGTCCATTTAATAGAATTTCTTTGAGACTATTCATGCACTTACAGACTTGAAGGCAATCATACAATTACTAAACTGAAAGCTTATATTTGATGGATCCAGGTTTCAGCATATGCCAAAACTAAAGGGTTCTGCAAAATAATTTTTGTTTTACATGATTAGTCCTTAATTTTGATGCCTGGAAATTTATACTGAAAATTATGCACGTTGTAATTTCTCTTTATTTATTTATTTATATGTCTTTATTTTTTTGTTCCTTCAGGTTGAAAACACGGGCCGTGTAAATTATGGACCATATATGTTTGATAGGAAGGTAAAAGCTTTTTCGCAAGAGCTTGGAAAGCTTCCTATCTGCAATTATTGATTACTTCCATGTACTGTGGTTATATTGCTGGTTTATTTTTAGTTGGTTCATACGCACTTTGGTGTTGTTTCTTGTGACGTGTATTTCTTTTTGTTATTTTCATTTAATGATGGTTTAAGTTGTGTGGTTGATACATATCCGATATTCCTATGTCAGCTGGAAAAAAAAAAAAAAGATGAAATATGATTTTTGGCTAAACAATTTGGTTATCCAAGGGTACCTGTCTGCTCTGCTTCCCATCTGAATCAGGATTCTTTCTCTATCTTCTTTATTTTCTTGGCATCTTCATATGATATTTTAACAGTCTAATAGATAATTTTTAACTGGTGTTTCTGACTCGATTTTGCAGGGCATTTTGTCTTCTGTTTATCTGGATGGAAAAATTTTGCATGGATGGAAAATAATTTCAATTCCTTTACACAACCTGAATGAGGTCCCAAAAGTCAATGTCATCGCTCAAGTTGCACATTTGGGACTTATTGCATCATCAGCTCTAAGGAAGTTGGATGACAACTCTGGTAGGTTTTTTTATGCATAAAATATGAGAATATCATCTATCATATTTTTATTTCATTGTTTCTCTAGCACCAACTCCAGTTGATTATGGCTGTGCAGTTACGTAACTGCTTGCTCCATTATGTGTAACTAGCTTATGTAACCAAGTCTTTGCTTTTTTTATTTTCAGAGAGTGTTTCTACAGAGCCAACATTCTATACTGCCCATTTCTCTGTTGAGAAAGCACATCAAGTTAAAGATACATTCTTATCATTCAGTGGTTGGGGTAAAGGGATTGCATATGTAAATGATTTTAACATTGGAAGATATTGGCCGGTAAAAATGATGCTTGCTCTCTGCTCTTTAATGAAATCCATTTTCACTTTATCGCGTGCCTTCTTAGTTTCATATTCTTGTCTATACATACTTTTTTCCTCTCTATAACCGGCTCCTTTGCAGTCTTTTGGACCACAATGCACTCTTTATGTACCTGCTCCAATCCTTCGGCACGGAGAAAATGTTCTGGTATGAGATACCCGAAACTCAATTATATCAATAATATAATGTTAAGGTTGAGTTTGATTTCTTGTAATTTATCTATATGTTGCTTTGATTTTCAAATTTCTTATATTAACTAAACTTCTTCCACTTTATTTTATGTCAGGAAAGCGATGGGTTGGTGTGAAATAATATTAGGATGTTTCTTCATTGCAACTTTTGTCAAGCTATTCTTTGAACATCGACTTAATGTTTACGTTTGTATTGAACAGGTCATACTTGAGTTAGAATCTGAACATCCGGAGCTTGTAATACATTCAGTTGATCGGCCAGACTTCACATGCGGTTCGAGTAGATTGAATGTTCATCAACTTTAGCCATACATTCTATACACAATCGTTGGAAAGTGAATAACATATTACATGCAGATAGCTGCGACAGTTGATCTCAACATCTGCAATTGTCCATGCATGTACATTGGCTTCATATTTGTTGTAGTATCCCGAACTTTTAATTTCCAAAAAAATTGTTTAACTGCAACTTGTTGGTCTTTTTACTTACGTGGAGAATATGAAGTCCCAAGTTCAATTTCTGAGCGTACGAGCTCTCACCGATTTGATAAATAAAAGAAGGGTTACTTTATTGTGTAGTTTCCAATACTCTTGTGGCCTGTCGGTTCCCTATGAATATATGTAAAGAAATTGCTTACCTCAGGTGGCACGTGAGTTGCATATGAAATTGTCCCCATTTTTTATATAAATCTATCCCCCAAAACAGCATAACCATAATTTATCAAAGAAAGCAAATCAAAATCTTTAGTTTCTTTTATTTTCTAGCTGTAAAACATCCATTCTTGATCAAGGTTACAGTACAAACATAGCCATTCTTCTCCCAACATGCCCATTGGGAATTTGCCAACTATTCTACATGGTAAAAAATTTTACCACCTGGTACAAAAATTAATTAAAAAACATTATTTTGAAGGAGAAGCATCTCTTGGATCTTGTTTTGATCCTGACATAGCAGCACTAGCTGCTATTGTCATGGCAGTCGCGGCAGCCCCCAGCTTTGCACCACCAGCAGCCTTCATTACACCAGCTACTTTTGCGAATACAGCTAGACCTCCAACAAGCATAGCCCTTAAAACGACTGTTGGTTTTACGGTCATTTCTTAAAAGACCTGCATGATTCATTTTCAAATAAATTTGTTCAGACAAAAACTTATATAACTTGATCAACAATTCCAAATAAGAGGCCCCATTTCCTTGCAACCAAAATGGAATTAAATGGTAAGCTGGATTTGAAAACTCAGATGTACTGCAATTAGACAATCAAAAGACACGAAAAGAAAAATATAAGTCATACATCACACAAAGAGGCCCCTTTATTATCTCCAACATCATCTAAAGGCCTATTACATTCCCATCTACTTGCAGGAAAATATTATGAAGCCTCAGCAGTTTCCTAACATATAAAACTGAAAATAGTATCTTTAATAGGTGTAGCAATGTCTGAGTAATGTCTTAGTGGCATCTTGTCCTGAAAAGAAAGACAATGATTCAATCCACCACTGAAGTCATAATTCAGAATTAGTTTTCCACATCCTAGGAGGTAGAATTCTTTCCCTTTCCAAATCTTTGCTTTACTCAGTCCATAGCTCTATTCTATTCTACAACTATAAGTCAGTGTTTCATTTCCCTACCTTTGAAGGGCTACAGCTAAGTAATTCCTCAAGCAACAACATTCTAATACATCATCATTAATTTTCCTCTTAACTTGAAGTTCTGTCCTAAAGCACTCTGCCAAACTTGAGAAAAGAAATCAGACTGCCCAATCGGAAGCATGCACAAAAAGTGGGGGGAGGGAGTTCAAGTCGTTGTTCTTTTATTGCCCTTCCCCTTCCCCTGAAACCAGGCTAGCTATGCTCTTGTTTGCATAAAACACCACAATGTTCTAAAGCACATAAATCTATACATACACATGAATGAAGCACCAACAACCTTTAAGGAAAGAAAGAAAACATGAATGGAGAGAGATGGAGAGCAAAAGTTTCTCACAATAGAAGTTGTCTCTCTAGTAGATATAAATAACGCAGGAAGTTTTTCACAAGCTTACAGGTCTCATGTTTAATCATATCCCAACCCACCCACCCATATGAGTTCTTAATAGCCATCTTCCAAATTCATTTCCTTTCTCAGTATAAAAATAGATCATATCCAAATTGTCGTCTGCCACCTCACCTCTTGAAGTATAGCAATTTAAGGCATTTTATTAACCAACATTTTCAAATAGCATTCACTGCTTTCCAAAGTGCAAAACAATCCTTGCAACTAACTGAACAATTGAATATTGTTATAGCATACGCATCCTTACTGCAGATTGAATCGGTTAACAAGACAGCAACCTTTGCATTTTTACATTTAACGCATAAAAAACCATACAAAATGCTTACATGAGACACAAAATTAAAAGAATCTGTAATTGTAATATCTTTGAACTTTTAATGAAGAACTATACATTCTCTCCGCTACATATCCTATAAATCGATTCTATAAATGATAAATAAATACTGGTATGACAAATTATTCGCTCGCACTTTTCACTACCTAACATTAACCTTAGGGCAGGATTCTCATAAACACTCAACAAGGATCTAAATTAAGCGACTTGCTAACAAATTACAGCCAAATCACAAAGTACCAAGATTATATTTCAGCTTCAACATTCAATTATCACATTAAAACTTTCCATTTCAAAACATCTCATATAGGAACAAAGAGTTGGAAGAGAGAGAAAGAACCTAAGTTTCGAAATTGATGATGTCGTTTCGCTGAAGAATATGAAGAGGAAATGAAAGAGAAATAGTGATATTTAAAGCAAGCCCCTTTCTTGTTCCTCTCTGTTTAAGCTACAAATAAGCTCCTGCATTTGTTTGTGTCAATGGTCACTGTTCTTCTCTTATACGAAGCCAAGGATATACTTTTTGTATTTGAGAATATATCCGTGTGAAGCGGCATGTCGTTTTTTGATAGAAAAATATGTTTGAGTTGAGGTGAGATTAAAACGATAGCGTTTTCTACCTTCGTCCTGCTATTATTAGCATTAGCAATGGCAAAGATCCAATTTTTCCGTGATCACTGAGCTTCAACGTTATACACAAACAGAAAGAGCGATGGATCATCCATATACAGGAGGCAGCTGGACAATGATCCCCAACGTGCCATCCCACAGTAACTCCCCTGCTCACTCGAACCAAGACCAGTTTTACCTCCATCAACAACAATCGCAGCAGCAGCAACAACAACCACAATTTAATCAATTTCAACAGCAGCAGCAATTTCAACAACAACAACAACAACAACAACAACAATTTCAGCAGCAGCAACAGCAACAGCAACAGCGTTTAATTCAACAGCAGCCGCCGCAGCAGAATCAGCACCACCAGTCGCTCGCCTCCCACTTCCACCTCTTACACGTAATAATCCCTGGGTCAAAAACCCTATTTTGAAATGCTTTTAAAAATTGAAAATTGAAGAAAGAATATTTATATTGCAGCTGGTCGAGAATTTAGCTGAAGTTATCGAGAACGGAACTCGGGATCAACACTCCGATGCTTTGGTTTCTTTTCTTCTTCTTCTTCTTCTTTTTTTATTCTTCTTTTTTAAGTATGGGGTTTGCTTATTTTATGAGAAACTAATTGGTTTTGTTTTTTGGGCGTTTGATTAATTGTTTGTAAAGGTTAATGAGTTGAACAATCACTTTGAGAAGTGTCAGCAGCTTTTGAATTCAATATCCAGCTCCATTAATTCAAAATCTATGGTAATTGCCCAGCACCTATTTTCTCATCATTTCAACAAGTTGTTATAGTATATAATTTTAAACTACATTCTGTTTATTTATATTCCATTCTGAGCATCTTTTGTACATGGTAATGTTTATTGGTTTAGTATGAAGATGGTATACATGATATTGGGGGCATGAATTTAAAGAAAAATTAAATGCTTTAGTGTTTCTTCTCTTATTGTCTATCTATCACTTCTGAAAATATGTTGCAATTTACTTTTGATTGATTGTCTGGTTCAGTTTGACAAGTTTATAACCAAATTCATTTTGATGGTTGAGAAGAGCTTAAACTGATTTTCAATTTCTATGCCCCTTTTAATATATTGGATGCAGACGGTTGAGGGACAAAAGAGAAAGTTGGAAGAAAGTGAGCAGTTGCTAAATCAACGGAGGTTTGTTATACTTTTTGTTAAGAATTTTACTTTGCTTTTTTCCAATTTCCAGTTTGTAGATTAATTTTATCCTAATAACAGAGACCTGATGGCCAAGTACAGAAACTCTGTTGAAGAGCTTATCAAGTCTGAGCCATGACTGCTTGACACTAGGCACGGGTAAGAAATCCACAAATAAAACACCAACTCTAGTATAAGCTTAATACCATCTGAGTGAAATTAAATTAAATTAATTGGAAAGTCGCAGTTAAAATCGAGGATCACACAAAAGGTTGCAGATAAAATCTCCTTATTATTTGGATTTTTATCCTTGTTACAGTGCTATTGTACTTCTGGACGTGTTTCTCAAGCTCATACCCCTTTTTATTTTACTATTATCTTGTGCAGAGCCACAGAAGCAATAACAGTTGTTAGGGATCTGTCAAGTAGTATTGCCTTATTGTTTCACTACTAAGTTTTTCACTAAGCCATGCCTTGTTTCAAAATTTTTGTTTATTCTCATATCTATAAGACAATGATAACTATTCAAAATCTTCGAATTGTTTATTTCATATAATCTGCATAATTTGTCATTTAGGTGCTGTTGCATGTTGGAACTCTTTTATGGTCTGTTAATATAAACTTCTGTCTTCCAGTAGTGCATTTAAAAAAAAAAAAAAAGGAGAGAGAGAGAGAGAGAGAGAGAGAGAGAGAGAGAGAGAGAGAGCTGGGACTGCATTTGGCTGTTAAAGAGATCGAGCTTCAATCAAGTCATAGAAAAGAATCGGAAATTCCAATAACATGTGTTCCTAGAAATTGCTGTAACCTGTTTCAAGCAACCAAAAACAGTGGGATTAACATTTGGATTTTGAACTGTTGACTAAGCAATTTTCTGGAGATAGATCAAGCATATGTTTCCCTTGAATGATATCTGATATGCTTGTAGCTGATTTTAAAACATCAAGCATTTTGTTAAAACATAAGTTACTTTTAAATGAGAAGTTCCAAGCTGTTTCTGACCATCATTTTGGTTTTGTTAATTTCAGGTCTATTTGCAGCTGAGAATTCTATCCAGTTTTGCATTTTTCTGCATGGAAAGCCAGAGGTTCTGTCACTTTATATGCTTTGATCTAGAAGGAAACTCAAATTTTTCCTCCTTAGAGCAATGAGCCTATATATCATTTCATCATGGGTAGAACTTTTGGTCCTCTTGGAGCTGGAATCATATATCAGAGTCCTCAACTGTTCAATCGGCAATATTAGCGAGAAATGTGTAATTCAGAATTCAGAAATTCTTTTGTAATTGTTGGTTTTTGTTTAAGAATTCAATTAATTGTATTTGTAATTTCCAATGTATGGACTTTTTTATCTTATGCATTAATTTATCCTGAAATTTAATTTCAAACATTTCTTCACGGTGCAAAATAGGCGGAAATTCCCTTCTGTCTAGAAAGTAGACATTATCTGAATACAAATCGTTGCAGATAGTACCATGAGGTCTGAAGGATGGAACCACCATGACCACAAATTGATAATACATCTCACCTCAGGGTCAGGGACAACTAAGGAATTACAACTTCTTGGCTTTAATTGCTCTGGAATTCACCAAGCTGTGCATGTGCATGAAATGAAGCCATAAAGAACACAAATTTGAGAAATTAAGTTAAAGGAAACAGTATAATATTAATAACTGTAAGAAATCCCAATAACCCTGCTTTTAGTTCTTTCAGATTTTGAACAAATGTCTTTTTTCTTTTATATATATATATATACACACACACACACACACACACACAGAGGGATAACCCTTTACAAGGCTATTCTATTTTTAGTGGAAAATTTCAATAAACAGAATTTTAAACGCCTAATCCAAGATTATATAATTAATCTTCCTCAAAGAAAAAAAAAAAAAAAAGCTATATAATTAATTAATTAATTTTCTTATAACTGGACATATAAATATAATTGTCCAAAAATATCATTATTCATAACTGAATCTGTTATTTTGTCTTAGAACATATAAGTCTGTCTCTTCCCCCTCATTTCTCTCCATCTTCCATTTTCTTTCGCTTTCTTGACATAGAGAAAACAAAGGATCTGCAACCACCAAACCATTGAACAAAATTAAAAAAAAAAAAAAAAAAAAAAACAAAAAAGCGAAAACAAGACCTTCCCCGCCGGCAACGCAACCGATATCTCACCATCAACAAAAGCTAGCAAACACCAATAGGCAATATGAGCATTCCAAGAATTGGCAATGGCACAACCCAAGCCTGTGCTGCCTGCAAATACCAGCGTAGGAAATGCGCTCCTGACTGTATTCTCGCGCCTTATTTCCCTCATGATCGCCAAAGACAATTTCTCAACGCTCATAAATTGTTTGGCGTAAGCAACATAACCAAGATTATCAAAAACCTTAACCAACCAGAGAAAGACGAAGCAATGAGAACTATCATTTTTCAATCTGATGTTCGTGCTAATGATCCTGTCGGTGGTTGTTATAGAATCATTCGCGAACTCCAACGTCAAATTGAATATCATAAAGCTGAACTTGATCTTGTTCTTCATCAACTTGCCATTTGTCGCGCTCAACAGCAAAACCATTTTCAAATCCTAGACGGAGATGATTCAACTAATCTTAGCGGCTGTGACATTGTTAATGCAGATTCTTTAGATATTTATGATCCTGTAATTCAATATCATGAGTTTCCACAAGACCAGCAAGATCAAGAATATAATAATGTGGTTCAAGAAAATAATCAAGAAAATGTTAATGCTTTAGGTATTCATCATCAAGGTTCTACTTGTTCGCCCTCTTCTTTGCATCTTAATAACGAGCAGCCATTTGTTGATGAATGTGATGATATGAAGCGTCTTCTTGATATAAATGATGTCAAGTTTGAGCCTGAAGACTTAGTTGAAAGGAAGTTCGTACCTTCTGCACAGTTGGTTATATCATCATGATGATTCTTGTTTTGATCTTACATGCAAAAACAAGGGATTTGTTCTGTTAAGGTTGGTTTGTTTGTTTTGGTTAACACATTCTTGGAGATTTGGGTACTTAATTTGAGTTTTGACAAGGCAAATGATTAAGCTTTAATTAACTTCTATGTATCTAGTTCCTAAGCATAAAAAAACAGGCCTAAACAGAAGTTGTAATCATTAGTTGATTAATTAGCATGTTGGAATTTGGATTATGCAATTCAATGAATCATTAATTACTGGTATTTAGCTAATAGTTTTCGTAAAAAAAATTAATAGATTACATTTATTTATTGTATGTCGACATAGTTAAAAGACTGATAGAAGATTATAATGTATATTTCTTAAAAATGCCATCTTTCATTAAACTAAATAGAAAATAAAAAGACAGTAGATTTATAAAATTCCAATTCACCAAAACAAAATTTACAAATTCTGGCAAATTTTTTTTTTTTTTTTGGCATAGCAACAAAGATTAATGAAAAGTAATGTAATTTCTAACTATTGTCTTGATTAAACTTTTCCCTATTTTCCGTAGATGAGAGGGAATTTTTCCTTTATGAATATTGAAAATCAATTGCAACCGTTTATTTTCAGTTTTTCTTTTTTTGAATGGAACTATTTATTTTTCTAATTAATATATATGTATATATCCTTCCTAGGAATATTGGCGTGGATTAGTGTTTCGGTCTGAAGAATTCGTACAAATCAATTAATAATGGTGGTTTATATAAATTTAAATCAATCCAAATTATAAGTATTCAAATTATCAATTAAATCTATCTATATAAATATATAAAAATAAAATCTTAAAATCTAACATCTATAAATAGAGAGTTTTGAAATGCTGATTTGGCGAGGAAAAAATATATGAGTGTAGGCTTTATAATTAAAAAAATATTTCTTATCCATTAATTATGATAATTTATTATGCTAATTAAATTTTTAGTTTATAACTTGAGAATTCTCAAGATACTAAATTTTGCAATTAAAGCTTTGAATAATCCATTTAATTAGGATAATAATATTTTCAGATTGAAAGGCTACTTTTCATGAGCAATTAAAGCTTTGAATAATCCATTTAATTATGAACTAATAATATGGTATCTAATTTTTTTCTCTCTTGCTTCATCTTTTTTTAAATCGTTTTATGGAACCTTTTGATCTTTTTTTAATATTTAACTATCATATGAATGTTGACAATTTCCATTGATATTAGGCTATTTGCACATTCCTCACTTCGTTTATATTTTTTTGCTCATGTTTGGATATAAATTTATTCACTAATCATGGTTCTTTATATTATATTTTTCTTGAAATTGATTAAGATATTAATATTACCGACGTTTTATTACTCTGACGTATGCATAATTTATGTGTTTTATGTTTTTTTGATTGTCATTTATAAGAGGTAACTAAGTGAATAATTTTATTATTAATAAGTAGGGTTTTTTTATGAAGAAGAACTGAGAGGGTGTATATATTGATTTGAGTTTTCTGATTGCGTTCTTTTAAGTCATGCCAATGAAGCACGTCGTTTTCAACTTTTTCAAGTATAACCGTCGGATCAAGTATCAATACTAATTCTATAGTGTCCAACCGTTGGATCAAATATGGATAATTTTATAGTCCAAAATTAACGCCGTAAAATTGGCACTATTATAATATAACTATACAAAAATAACAACTTTTTAAATTTTATAGTGATAAAATATGTTTTTTACAATAAATAATCGATTACATTAGAATTATTTGGCTTTTTGATAGTAATCTAATCCCTTCCTTGCATTAAAAATGTCACAGTTTTAATTTTTGTTTCATTTTATATCATATTTTTCGTGAAATTGATTAAGATATTAATATTACAAACATTTTATTACTCTAATGTATGCATAATTTATGTGTTTTATATTTTTTTTTACTGTCGTTTATAAGAGGTAACTAAGTTAATAATTTTACACAAAATTTCTGAAAAATTTTCTATTTAAGACAATAAAAGGTATAATTTTACTAGTTTATGAATATGATTTGGTTCATTGCTATAGAAAGAAAATAATAGAAAAATAACTTCACATTAGTAAACATTTTATGAATAGAAAAACACTTGTCGACTTAATTAGTAATATGTATAAGTATACATTAAATATTTGTTATCATAAATATATATAAACTTAAATTATTTAATTAATTAAATATATTAAAACCCCAAACAATTAATAATCAACTGCATCTCGTCAACTTTCTAAATTTCATCCAACATATTATTTGTTTATTTATTTATTAGAAATAGAAATATTATTAATATGAAACCAGGAAAAACTTAAGAAAATGGATGCATTCTAATCCCAAGACAACAGACTTTCCCCTTACACCCATCCTAGGCATCCATGATGTTAAGTGAAAAAACCTGGTAAGCTACATCATTAAGCAGAAAATTACAAGAAAAAAAAAAGTATAGCTAAACAATGAACTACCATATTGGATGATGAATTCTCCTGAATTAAAAGCTTGAAGCACTCCTTGATCATCAGTTTGAACATCAACATACGTAATCCCTTCCATGCAAACCCAAACAAGAGTTCCAAAAATGCAATAGCTTCAGCCACTTTAGGAATGAAGCAACCCAGCATAGCTCCAGATTTAAATCTACCAATTTGAACATTTATTGATCATGCACAGCAATTGAAAAATAAAATTCACTTGAACCAGTCAAAAATTGAAAAAAGCAAAAGCTAGCATGTTCATGTTCTAATCTATGTTACCTGATCAACATCTTGCAGAATCCTCCCATGTATCTACCTCCAGCAGCATATTTATTTGAGAGCAATGTGCAATTCCCTGTTGTTTCCTGCAAATTGAGACTAAACATATCAATGTGGTCTTTCCAAATGAGTAATATTCAAATCACCTTTATATATAATATATCCATTAATCACCTTACCTTTATCAGATACCACAAACCAGCACAAATGCCTCAGCACTCATCTCCATTCCTCTCATACTCATCACACCAAACTACTCCATTGTTTCCTCAAGCTAATCTGAACGTGCGTGACTTGACATAAGCAATGTCCATCTTACAAGATTTGGTCCCAAAAACCTTCAGATTGCATCCTTGTGAAAATCTCCAGTGTAATCACAGTTGAATGAATAAGCCGTAAACATTACATTCCATGAAATACAGTTTCTAACACCCATTCTGTCGAACACATTCTGGATCACTCAATTTGACAAACAATGGCCGTAATATCATCATATTTGCCTCCAGTATGCAAGTATCCAGCCCTCTGAGCATCTCTAGCAAAAGGAGAATGATAATCTTCATCAATAGAATTAAACAAAGCACAATCTCCAATTGCCCAAGCTAAGTCCTCTACAGACGTTTCATTATCCCCATCAGTTTGCTCCAAGATTTTTATTATTTCATATGGGTAAATATTATCAAGCAACCCATCACTTCCTACAACAACAATATCTCCAGCTTGTACACCAATTTTTTCCTCATAAGCAATACAAGGCATATCGCTACTGCAAGTCCCTAATTGGTACGGACGATTAAACTCGTGTTGCTGCACTGGAGATTTGTAAATATATTTTTTGTCCCTAAATAGCATAAACCCACTGTCTCCAAGATTGACATAATGCAAGCAATTATTAGTACTGAGAGTAATAATACAGGCGGTTGAGGAACCTTGAACACTGGTGTTTAAATAGGCTTCTTCTAGAACTCTTCCTGGATTTACGCTTCCTTTGTGTTCATGTTGAAGAGCAATAGCAGAATTTGCCATGAGTTGGCGAGCGTATTCACCGGCATCGATTCCTTTTCTTTCCCAACCGCCAACGCCATCCGCGACACCGATGGTTTGCTTTTCTTTGCAAATGAAATGAGAGTCTTCTCCTTCTGGCCTTTCTTGGTTGTCTTTCGCTATGTAAAAGGCTCCGGCATTCATCCTCAGTCTCTTCTTGGGTTTCTTGTGAAAATACGCATCTGCAGTATCTGACTGGGTAACAATTGTGAGCTCTAGTCTCCCTTCCACCCTGCGTCGCTTTACCACCGTCATTACAGGAAAGAAAAGAACAAACAGAATCGAAAGAATTACTAGGGATTTTGATGACGAAGGAATGAGTTTACAATGGAAAGATAATAAGTAGGGTTTTTTTACGAAGGAGAACTGAGAGAGTGTATATATTGATTTGAGTTTTACTATTGCGCATTCTTTTAAGTCATGCCAATGAAGTCTTTTTCAACATTTTCAAGTATAACCGACGGATCAAGTATCGGTAATAATCCTATAGTGTCCAACCGTTGGATCAATTATGGATAATCCTACAGTCCAAAATTAACACCGTAAAATTAGCACTATTATAATATAACTATACAAAAATAACTACTTTTTAAATTATTATAGTAATAAAATATGTTTTTTACAATAAATAGTCGATTACGTTAGAATTATTTAGCTTTTTGATAGTAATCTAATCCCTTCCTTGCATTAAAAATGTCACAGTTTTAATTTTTGTTTCATTTTATATGTTACTTGAAGATCAAGAAATCATTTATAAAAAAAGGTAAAAAAAAGATTAAAAATTGTGGAATAATAAAAAAGAAAATCATTTTACGTGTCTACATCTTGTGGAATGATATTATTAGCATGTATATATCCTTCAGTCTCCATCTGAAGTGCCAATTCTTCAAGTATCCTAATCACTTGCTCCAGACCCATTTCCATATTTTTCCCAGCAGAAAACATATGAACATCCTTCTTCACCTTAATCCAACTTTGCCCACGGTTCTTCTTTAAACCCTTTCTCCTAGCAGAGGTTCTCACTCTTGCAGAATCCTCCCATCTACCACCTGCAGCATATACATTAGAGAGCAACATGTAATTCCCTGTTGTTTCCTGCAAGTTGAGACTAAACATATGGGAGGCAGTTTCTTCAGCAACATCTGCATTGTTGTGCATTCTACAAGAGTTCAAAAGGGCACCCCATACACAAGCATTGGGTTCCACTGGCATGTTTTTGACAATTTCACTTGCTTCTTGCAATAACCCTGCACGGCCTAGGAGATCAACCATGCAAGCATAGTGCTCTATCTTGGGTTCAATCATATACTTCCTAAGCATCTGATCACAAAGGCTACGACCCTCAGAAACAAGTCCAGCATGACTACAAGCTGAAAGAATAGCAACAAAGGTAACCCCGTCTGGTTTGAATCCAGATATAATCATTTGATTAAATGTTTCTAAAGCGTTCACACCAAGTCCATGCATCCCATACCCTGTGATCATAGAATTCCATGATACTAAATCTTTGCTCTCAATTTTCTCAAATACAGCATGCCCTTCTTTTTATTATGAACTAATAATATGGTATCTAATTTTTTCTCTCTTGCTTCATCTTTTTTTAAATCGTTTTGTTGAGCGTTTTGATCTTTTTTTAATATTTAACTATCATATGAATGTTGGCAATTTCCATTGATATTAGGCTATTTGCACATTCCTCACTTCATTTATATTTTTTTGCTTTTGCTCATGTTTGAATATAAATTTATTCACTAATCGTGGTTCTTTATATCATATTTTTCTTGAAATTGATTAAGATATTAATATTACTGACATTTTATTACTCTACGTATGCATAATTTATGTGTTTTATATTTTTTTTTTTTTTTTGATTGTCATTTATAAGAGGTAACTAAGTGAATAATTTTATTATTAATAAGTAGGGTTTTTTATGAAGAAGAACTGAGAGAGTGTAAATATTGATTTGAGTTTTTCGATTGCGTTCTTTTAAGTCATGCCAATGAAGCACGTCGTTTTCAACCTTTTCAAATATAACCCTCGGATCAAGTATCGATAATAATCCTATAGTGTCCAACTGTTAGATCAAATATTCATAATCCTATAATCCAAAATTAATGCCGTAAAATTGACACTATTATAATATAACTGTACAAAAATAACTACTTTTTAGATTATTATAGTAATAAAATATGTTTTTTACAATAAATAGTCGATTACATTAAAATTATTTAGCTTTTTGATAGTAATATCTAATCCCTTCCTTGCATTAAAAATGTCATAGTTTTACTTTTTGTTTCATTTTATATCATATTTTTCTTGAAATTGATTAAGATATTAAACTATGTTTTCTACAATAAATACGTATGCATAATTTATGAATATGATTTGGTTCATTGCTATAGAAAGAAAATAATAGAAAAATAGCTTCACATTAGTAAACATTTTATGAATAGAAAAACACTTGTCGACTTAGTAATATGTATAAGTATACATTAAATATTTCTTATCATAAATATTTATAAACTTAAATTAATTAATTAAATCTATTAAAACCCCAAACAATTAATAATCAACTGCATCTCGTCAACTTTCTAAATTTCATCCAACATATTATTTGTTTATTTATTTATTAGAAAGAGAAATATTATTAATATGAAACCAGGAAAAACTTAAGAAAATGGATGCATTCTAATCCCAAGACAACAGACTTTCCCCTTACACCCATCCTAGGCATCCATGATGTTAAGTGAAAAAACCTGGTGAGCTACATCATTAAGCAGAAAATTACAAGAAAAAAAAAAAGTATAGCTAAACAATGAACTACCATATTGGATGATGAATTCTCCTGAATTAAAAGCTTGAAGCACTCCTTGATCATCAGTTTGAACATCAACATGCGTAATCCCTTCCATGCAAACCCAAACAAGAGTTCCAAAAATGCAATAGCTTCAGCCACTTTAGGAATGAAGCAACCCAGCATAGCTCCAGATTTAAATCTACCAATTTGAACATTTATTGATCATGCAAAGCAATTGAAAAATAAATTTCACGTAAACCAGTCAAAAATTGAAAATAGCAAAAGCTAGCATGTTCATGTTCTAATCTATGTTACCTGATCAACATCTTGCAGAATCCTCCCATCTATCTACCACCTGCAGCATATATATTTGAGAGCAATGTGCAATTCCCTATTGTTTCCTGCAAATTGAGACTAAACATATCAATGAGATCTTTCCAAATGAATAATATTCAAATCACCTTTATATATAATATATCCATTAATCACCTTACCTTTATCAGATACCACAAACCAGCACAAATGCCTCAGCACTCATCTCCATTCCTCTCATACTCATCACACCAAACTACTCCATTGTTTCCTCAAGCTAATCTGAACGTGCGTGACTTGACATAAGCAATGTCCATCTTACAAGATTTGGTCCCAAAAACCTTCAGATTGCATCCTTGTGAAAATCTCCAGTGTAATCACAGTTGAATGAATAAGCCGTAAACATTACATTCCATGAAATACAGTTTCTAACACCCATTCTGTCGAACACATTCTGGATCACTCAATTTGACAAACAATGGCCGTAATATCATCATATTTGCCTCCAGTATGCAAGTATCCAGCCCTCTGAGCATCTCTAGCAAAAGGAGAATGATAATCTTCATCAATAGAATTAAACAAAGCACAATCTCCAATTGCCCAAGCTAAGTCCTCTACAGACGTTTCATTATCCCCATCAGTTTGCTCCAAGATTTTTATTATTTCATATGGGTAAATATTATCAAGCAACCCATCACTTCCTACAACAACAATATCTCCAGCTTGTACACCAATTTTTTCCTCATAAGCAATACAAGGCATATCGCTACTGCAAGTCCCTAATTGGTACGGACGATTAAACTCGTGTTGCTGCACTGGAGATTTGTAAATATATTTTTTGTCCCTAAATAGCATAAACCCACTGTCTCCAAGATTGACATAATGCAAGCAATTATTAGTACTGAGAGTAATAATACAGGCGGTTGAGGAACCTTGAACACTGGTGTTTAAATAGGCTTCTTCTAGAACTCTTCCTGGATTTACGCTTCCTTTGTGTTCATGTTGAAGAGCAATAGCAGAATTTGCCATGAGTTGGCGAGCGTATTCACCGGCATCGATTCCTTTTCTTTCCCAACCGCCAACGCCATCCGCGACACCGATGGTTTGCTTTTCTTTGCAAATGAAATGAGAGTCTTCTCCTTCTGGCCTTTCTTGGTTGTCTTTCGCTATGTAAAAGGCTCCGGCATTCATCCTCAGTCTCTTCTTGGGTTTCTTGTGAAAATACGCATCTGCAGTATCTGACTGGGTAACAATTGTGAGCTCTAGTCTCCCTTCCACCCTGCGTCGCTTTACCACCGTCATTACAGGAAAGAAAAGAACAAACAGAATCGAAAGAATTACTAGGGATTTTGATGACGAAGGAATGAGTTTACAATGGAAAGATAATAAGTAGGGTTTTTTTACGAAGGAGAACTGAGAGAGTGTATATATTGATTTGAGTTTTACTATTGCGCATTCTTTTAAGTCATGCCAATGAAACAAGTCTTTTTCAACATTTTCAAGTATAACCGACGGATCAAGTATCGGTAATAATCTTATAGTGTCCAACCGTTGGATCAATTATGGATAATCCTACAGTCCAAAATTAACACCGTAAAATTAGCACTATTATAATATAACTATACAAAAATAACTACTTTTTAAATTATTATAGTAATAAAATATGTTTTTTACAATAAATAGTCGATTACGTTAGAATTATTTAGCTTTTTGATAGTAATCTAATCCCTTCCTTGCATTAAAAATGTCACAGTTTTAATTTTTGTTTCATTTTATATGTTACTTGAAGATCAAGAAATCATTTATAAAAAAAGGTAAAAAAAAGATTAAAAATTGTGGAATAATAAAAAAGAAAATCATTTTACGTGTCTACATCTTGTGGAATGATATTATTAGCATGTATATATCCTTCAGTCTCCATCTGAAGTGCCAATTCTTCAAGTATCCTAATCACTTGCTCCAGACCCATTTCCATATTTTTCCCAGCAGAAAACATATGAACATCCTTCTTCACCTTAATCCAACTTTGCCCACGGTTCTTCTTTAAACCCTTTCTCCTAGCAGAGGTTCTCACTCTTGCAGAATCCTCCCATCTACCACCTGCAGCATATACATTAGAGAGCAACATGTAATTCCCTGTTGTTTCCTGCAAGTTGAGACTAAACATATGGGAGGCAGTTTCTTCAGCAACATCTGCATTGTTGTGCATTCTACAAGAGTTCAAAAGGGCACCCCATACACAAGCATTGGGTTCCACTGGCATGTTTTTGACAATTTCACTTGCTTCTTGCAATAACCCTGCACGGCCTAGGAGATCAACCATGCAAGCATAGTGCTCCATCTTGGGTTCAATCATATACTTCCTAAGCATCTGATCAAAAAGGCTACGACCCTCAGAAACAAGTCCAGCATGACTACAAGCTGAAAGAATAGCAACAAAGGTAACCCCGTCTGGTTTGAATCCAGATATAATCATTTGATTAAATGTTTCTAAAGCGTTCACACCAAGTCCATGCATCCCATACCCTGCGATCATAGAATTCCATGATACTAAATCTTTGCTCTCAATTTTCTCAAATACATCATGCCCTTCTTTGAGACATCCACACTTTGTGTACATATTAACTAAGCCATTTTCTACGAGAATGTTCTTGTTCATCAAGGCTCTGATCACATGGCCATGGATTTCCCGTCCAAGATGCAATGCAGCTAACTCTGCACAAACTGATAAAACAGTAGAAATTGTAACGGAATTTGCCAGTACTTTGGCAAGCTGCATTCTTCGAAAAATTTCCAAAGACTCCTCCCCTCGCCCCTTGGAGGCAAAACCATCAATCACAGCAGTCCAGGTCACCAAATTAGGCCTCAGCATTAGACAATCTTTTGATCTCTCCAGCTGCAAAAATATCTCAAGAGCCTCATCACATAAACCAGCCTCTGAATGTGATGTTATCAAGGCATTCCAACTCGCTATACTCTTATTTTTCATTTCCAGAAACAAGTTCTTCGCACCATTTAAATCTGCATTCTTCCCATATACACATATTAATGCGGTCTTTACAAAAGAGTAATCTTCAAATCCCCCCTTTATAACATACCCATGAATCACCTTACCTTTATCAAATACACCCAAACCAGCACAAACTGATAAGACCACAGCAAGTACTTCAGCACTTACGTCAATTCCTCCCGTCCTCATCACACCAAACAACTGCAATGTCTCCCCAAGTCGACCTGAACGCGCGTGACTGGACATCAGCGATGTCCATGTCACAAGATTTGGCTCTAAACCTTCAGATTGCATCCTTCTAAAAATCTCAAGTGAACCATTGCAATCACAGTTAAATGAATAAGCTGAAACCATCATATTCCATGAAATACAGTTTCTCACACCCATTCTCTCGAACACATTCCGTGCATCCTTTATTCTACCCAGTTTTGAATACATTCCAATCAGTTCGTTAGCAACGTAAAGATTATTCTGAAAACCCATTCCTAAAACATGCCCATGAACAATTCTGCATAAACTAGAAGAAGCCACGTATGTGCATGCCTTTATAACCAAAGGGAAGGTATACCCATCGCCTAACACTCCTAGCCTTCTCATTTTAACATAAAGTTTAAACGCATCTTCATGGTGCTCCTTAGCAACGTTAACTCTCATAATTGCATTCCATAAAAGCAAATTGGAGATGCACTCAAAAGGCGTAGTGTCAAATACTTTGTGGGCATCAAAGAGGCACCCAAAACGAGCATAGGACCGAACAACAGTAGCAGCCAAGAAAGCAAAGCCACAGCAACCGGTGACAATGATGTGGGTGTGGATTTGTTTGCATTGTTGAACAGTTGCACATTGTTGCAGAAGGTGATCAAAAGAATCAAGAAGCTCATTAGAAGGTTGATTTTCTTTGACGTGGGTTTGACGGTGGTAGTAGATTTTAAGGATTGAACGGCTAAGAATTTCAGGGAATTGATAGGCTGACAAAGGGAAAAATGCAAGAAGTCGAGGTTTGGCAACATGACGCATCAAGATTTTCGCTTCTGCAAGCGGTGGCAGTTGGTCGGGTACCCGCAGAAGATGCCTTACCCGAACCTGATAATAAAATAGGGTATTCGAAACCGTTCAAAATTATACATGCACTATATGGAGGGAAGGGGTCCCAAATCCGATTAGCATTACTTGTACCCGTTTAACACAAAATGAACATAATCCATACAACACACAAACACCCGAACCATATAAAATCGATCAAACAACAAGGAAAAGCAGCAAAAAGGTAACCTGTGCCTATTTTCTCTTGACAGGCAGATAGATAGAGCAGACGGTACAGTAGACACTTTCTCTCTGAGATTATCGTTACGAGTATTGCCCACATGTTTTCATGCACTCAAATTCAAATAGTGACCTTCAAAAGGATGAAATCAAATTTTTTAGAGGTGTAAGTATATAATTAATTTATTATAAATTAAATAAATTAATAATTTTCTTAAGAAATATATCAAAAATTTGGCGACTAGGAAGTATAATCTTTTAAATATCAAATATTTTGAGAATAAATAAAAAGAAATTCAAAATCAAGCACAAGTGCTATCTGCAAATGCGGGTACCTGAATATCAATTTTGCCCCTCTTCATAATTGAACCCACTAATTTTAAAATCCCAGGCATAAGTAATGACTTAAATAGTACATCAAACACATCATCTAAGCTCCATGACATTCTTTAATACTTGAAATTTGAAAATCTGATCATGCCATTCCATTTCAATGTGATACTCTTTCAATATATTAGTTGGACTTCTGCCTCAATGGATACTACAATTGATCATAACCTATCAAGATTCAAATCTTGGTTTTGGATTAGGAGTTCTGTGGTTTACAAAAATGAACAACTCCTCATACTATAGTACATATGTGCTTGAACAACAGTAGTTATTGGAGTTCAGTCGATCTAATAGTCCAAGTCATCCATATTCGGCATCCGGCTTGGAGGTTTTTTCTCATTTGGACTATCTACTATGGCTGCTTCCGTTGTTGTCAGCAGCAACGAAACGCTGAAATCCAAAATAAAAACGAATGGTTAATTCTGAAACGAAGATATTTTACATAAAGCACAACTGTTGTTCGATCAGTGATAACGATATCTACCTGGCAGCATCTACTAGGGCTGTCCTAATTACTTTGAGGGGATCTATGATTCCAGCCTTGACCATGTTAACATATTCACCTGTTTTCAGAATAAATAGCTTTTGACTGTTAAGCTCCATCAAAAAACAAAACGATGGAAAAGGAATTTGAAATGCAAAAATAAAATATAATAAGAAATTTCTTCAATTTGCAAGGAAAATAATCACAGCTCTGATTTAGAAGATACTTTAACCAAACTAACCTTTAGCTGCATCATAACCGAAATTATGATCATCTTGTTCCAACAATTTGCCAAGAACCACAGGAGCATCGAATCCAGCATTTGAAACTATTGTGTATGTAGGTGCCTACAGCAATCCAATTTCAATTGTCAGGTAAGATTATAACAAGTAGACAAAGAATGATTAAATGTCAAAAAAAAAAAAGTAGAGAGAGAATGTAATGCAGGATGGAAAATGCCAAACCTTGAGAGCATTCTGAATTATTTGGATGCCTCTTTTCTGATCTTCATTTTGAGCTTGAAGGTCTTCCAGAGCTTTATTGGCATACAAAAGAGCAACACCACCACCTAATACAGCCAAATGTCAGATATTGAAGGATGTACACATACTTAAAACCTTTAAAGATAAAATTAAACTTACCTGGCACTATACCCTCTTCCACAGCTGCTCTGGTAGCATTCAAAGCGTCTGTTACCCTGTCTTTCCTTTCTCCAACTTCTGCCTCACTAACTCCTCCAACCTTTAAAGAAAAATCATTATTTGGAAGGCTATATAATGTATACATCACGAGGACTACTTAAAAAATCTGAACAACATACCTTGAAAACAGCTACCCCACCAGACAGCTTTGACAGACGTTCCTGTGCTTTTTCCTTATCAAACATGGCAGTGCTTTTTTCCATGGCTGTCCTCAGCTGTACAGTATCATAGACATCAGTAACTTTTACAAGAGACAAAAATCCTCTCTTTATTCTCCTAACCTATCTAGCCTGCATTTGAAAATCAAAACTAAACAAGCTGAACCACCTTATACCCTGGAACAAACCCCCCATCTCCTCTCTCAACTATCCTACTCAAAACATCTTTCACCAAAATAAACAAAGTATCTACGTAAGAGATACCTAAGAATGGCTTGTAACTTTGACATATGATCAATAAACTGAATTTTCTTTGGGGAGAGAGAGGATATAAAATGAAAAAATATATTAACCATCACCATACCTGCTCACATCTTTCTTCAATCAGCTTCTTATCCCCACCTCCATGAAGAATTATTGTGTCATCAAGAGAGATGGTAACCTGCCATAACCTCAGTCAGTTAGCTTAACCTAATCCTGTAAAAGGACACCATATATAAACTTATTTACAGACCTTCTTAGCAGTGCCAAGCATTTCACTTTGCACTTTTTCAAGAGTCAAACCACGATCTTCACTGATGACCTGGACAAGTAAGCAGTTATTCATGCCACCATAATCATATATGAATACATTTATGAAATCCAGAAAATAAAATAACCTCTCCACCAGTAAGAACGGCAAGATCATCCAAATTTGCTCGTCTGTTTTCCCCAAAACCAGGAGCTTTAATGGCACAGACCTGACAGAAAGCTAATTACATTAGTAAGTAGTTGTGTGGCAATGCCAAACTGCACATTAGTACGATATCTTGTTAACAAAATGCAAAAGACCATCATGAACATTTCCCTCACTTCCATTATCTCTTTCTATTACACACGCACACACAAGCATATTGTGCATTGTCACGCCAATAAGTCATTAGTTAATATCCATGCTTTGCAAAACTAAAATAATCCTTTAGTTGCAAATATAAAAGCAAATTTATAAATGGTAAGATTTATTTTTCTTTGTATGTGCTTACCCAACTTCTACAAGCAGGAGAACTACAGGTAAATTAAGGACATGATGAATGCCATTATTGGTTTTGCACCATCAATTTCAGAGTGCTCTTGATAATAATTATCCTAATCATAATGAATATAAGCACTTACACGCTTGAACAAGTCATCATATAATTATATCTTCCGGATGTCCTTTTATTAAGGGGGAATACATTGCAGGTAAAAGCCACAACCATTCTTCAAACAAGATTATCCAACAACAGCAGGCCATATTAGTAACTTATCAATCATCATAAAACATACATGCAACACACATAGACAACTGACCCAGTAATATCACAAATACAAAAAAACTACAAATGTATAAAACTATAATTATATGCTCATGTATGCATGCTCATACGTATTGAATTCATATTAACATAGCATTTGATATCATCAAGATTAACGAGATCCTCCAAATAAGGCACTATGCGGAACAAAGGAACATCAAAACAGGGATAATAAATCACCTTAACTCCAGCATGATGCTTGTTGAGAATAAGCATTGCTAAGGCATCACTCTCCACATCCTCAGCCACAACTAGAAGTGGTCTGTTTTTCTGTTTGAAGTTGAATACTTAAACAAGGGGTTAGAAATACTTATACCAGTTCAAATCAATATTCACTTGCCATAGGTTGACAGCAAAATTTAAAATTTTAAAAATAAATAAAAGAAAAGGCACTTACTTTTACTGCCAGCTCCAATATTCTCACAAGTGAGTTCATGTCTGAGATTTTCTTCTCATGAATGAGGATCAATGGATTTTCAAGTTCCTGTAAGAAGCAAATCACTAATTTTTATTTTTCCTTTTCTTTTTTCTTTTTTTGAAGTACGGTACAATACATGATCAAATCAAAGTGGGGGTGCTTCAGAGCCGAAGTTATCATGGAGATAAAGCATGCCAAACTCATTCATTTCTACAAGCAACATCAACAATATGCTTAATTGCTGCACAATTTATTTTGGAAATAGAATAAACTATTAGAAAGATCCAATAGGATGTTTGCAGTTCTCCCATCACTTTGTATTACTTCACCTCACTTATAATTTGACTGTTGATCACAACAGTACAAGCAATCCAAACTATTCTCAAATACAAAAATAAAAACTAAGAATTTTAATTCTAGAATACTTCAGTTACACACTTTATAGTGAAATAATCATTATAGCTCAATATACTGAATTAATTATATTTGAAGTAAATATTGACAGTAGAAAACATGTAGATTTGAGCTTACACATTTCTGGGTCTTCTGATCAGTAATAAAATAAGGAGAAATATAACCTCTGGCAAGCTTCATTCCTTCCACTACTTCCAACTCATTTTCCAATGTATTCCCATCCTGCAAAGTTCAAGATGGTATGTAACCTAGACCAAAATTTTACCAACTGATCACATAATGATAGAAGGAGGAAGTTTGCTTACGGCGACAGTGATGACTCCCTCCTTTCCAACTTTCTCCATTGCTCTTGCTATCAGTTCTCCGATCTCACGTTCACCATTTGCAGAGATAGTAGCAACCTATTCATTATCCACAATATATTATGATAAACTGGCCCAGTAAATGTGAAAACAGAAGATACATATGCAAAGAGTGTCAGGGCAATATTATGGAAAGATCCAGCAAGCATATCCTATAATATGCATGAGAGCTAACTTTTAGGAACATAAATTAATATATTTCTTACCAAAACAATGACAATCAATTTTATGTTTGGCATTTTCCATTAAGAGCTTTATCTAATGCTTTAAATGAAACACGTATTCATACCAAATGAAAGTATTTCCAACAATTAAAGAATCAAGGAGCTTTTTTTTCAATGTTAAAGAAATTAAGAAGTTTCTATCTGCAGGTTTGAGTCCTAACATTACGTCCTATATCAAACTTTCCCATGAAAAATACAATAAACAAAATACTTTCTGTAGGAAGCTACAATACCTGTGTAATTTCTTCAGGAGTGCTTATCATCAGTGCTCTTTTTTTCAAGTCAGACACAACAGCTTCAACAGCCATATTTATGCCCGTGCGCAAATCCATCACATTTACACCAGCAGCCACAGACTTGCAACCTTCTGTGAGTATTGCCTGGGTCAGGACAGTGGCACAAGTTGTACCTGTAATCACATAATAACATATATCCCACAATCAGTAATTCTCAGGTTACTTGACAGGTGAGGTGCAAACAACATAAATTTTTCCGCTTTGAACATTGTCTTAAGTAGATGTTTCACAGCACAATGTTTGTAAATTAACATGACAAAACCCAACTGGCTGATGCTTTAAGCATGAAAAATGAAGTAACCATGTAACATTTATCTTCTTATACTCATGCACACCTAGAGATTACAAGATGATATTCATATCAAACATAACATACCAAAATCACCTTCATTTCACTTATAAAGAATCAAAATGAAAATGAAACCAACATAAAAAAAGTAGTATAATTAAGCATTTCTGACTCCATCACAACGCATCACTTTTTTTTTTCAACCCCGAAAAGGTTGCTTTGAGGGTGTAAGAGCAAGAGCCTTTAGTCACATTTCTTCAGCTTAAAAGAAGAATAATTTTTTTTTTTTTTGAGCCTATAAGTGAATTGAAACCTACCCAATTGACGAAATGCTTAACATCAAATCATAGTATGACAAATTTCAGTGATTATCTTACATGTTGAGAAATAGCAGCAAGAAATTACCATCTCCAGCAGCAGTGTTTGTGGCATTTGCAACCTGCTTTACGAGGTCTGCACCAACATTCTTAGATTTTTCCTTGAAATTGATGCTTTTGGCCACAGTGACACCATCCTTTGTCACCTTAGGATCCCCATGACTTTTCTCAATGATAACATTGCGACCCTTTTTATTCAATAAGCAAAAGAAAAATCACAAAGAATGAACTGCATGTACAGTGTTTTGACCATTAGTCTAAAGAACTATGGTGCATGCCACCAGTAACTAAAATTTAAATGATTCAATAAAATGAAAAATACCATAATGAATCAGTTGAGATTGAATCTACAAGAGAGAAAATTTTTCTCGTTCGTATCCATCGAGAAGCATGATGGCTTTCAATTACAGTGGGACTTTAAAATAGAAACTTCCAATATGATTCTCTCGAGTCCAAATTAAGACAACAAATTGTCCCCGAGAAACTGAACTCTATTTTCAAAAAGAATGCATACACTAGAGCTATGTAGCATTTCTCTACCTATATACAGGCAACAATACATGCTAAAATCCAATACCTTGGGTCCCATTGTGACTTTCACAGCTTCGGCTACCTCATTGACACCCTGTAACATAGCTGCACGAGCTCCAACCCCAAAATTGATATCCTTCGCAACATAACTTCTATTGCATATAATATTACCACACACCTACCGAATCCAAAAGATTAACCACCAAAACAAACGTTAAGATTAATGAAATTTGATAAGATAATAAATGCAAAGATAGAGAAAGATCCATTAATACCAGTTTCTTCGAAGCAGATGAGCTGCTAAACCAAAAAAAACAAAAAGGAAGGAGAAAGATATATTAACCACTATATTAAGTATATAGATAGTTATAAAGTGGAAGAAGTGTAGCAGCGAAAATGATGAAAAGAAATTATTACCCTATCGATGAAGCTAATCTTGAAACTACTCTATACATATCTAGCAATCACAAGGGATACACAGACGCGAGACAGGGAAGGAGTTTTTTCTGCTGTTTTTCTGTTTGCAATTCAGAATCAGAAGCGAGGGCTTTTGGTAGGGTTTTAGCTTTGGACAAGGTTTAGTTACTGGAAATTGTTTTACCCAGTGTTTTAACTTTAAGCCCATGATTTGAAATGAATCGAACACTGGAAAATAATGAAGGCTATTTATGGGCCTATGGTCCAAGTTACTGTACAAGTGGATATCGTATAAGAAAAGGTCGTTTGGAACCTTCGAGTGAAACTGCAGTTGTCCAACGACAGCGAATGACGGAACGAACGGCCAAACTACAGTTGGTTTCGTGTTAAACGGTAATCGTTTTGTTGATTCATTTCTATCATTTTGTTCAATATGTCAATTTTGATGAATGCCTCTGAAGTTGAGAGTCCTTTCGTGAATGGACACGTTGATTTACATTCTTGAAAATCAGATAGTCCTAACTACAATGCCAGCCTTAGTATAGAAGATTATTTATTACATCATAAATACACAAATATATATACGCAAAACGTTTATTCGGTTTGACAAATTTATTGATTTTTATCTAATAAATCTATCAATTTTTATTTATTAATATTGAGTCATTCAACTTTTATTTCAATAAATAATTAAAAGTAAATGGCAAATTCAAGTCATTAATAGCTAAAAACATGAAAAATCCCAATCAAATCCAGTATGCACTTAACATATGTGATTATAACTCATTAACCCTCACTTAATGTTTATCATATATATGCAATATATGCACATATATACGAAGACATATGCGTATTAGATGGTGTTTGGTTTAACTGATAGTTGATTCATACCAACAGTTTATTTGAATGTGTTTGATAAGATTTTTAATCGATTCACAATTGAAGCTTATATAAATATCAAATAGCTCTTGATTCCATTAGTTTGCATCAGCATAATAACAAATGTAAATAGAATTCATTTGGAAAAACTAAAAAACGTAAATTAAATAAAATAGATGTACATGTACAATAAAAATAAAAATGATGGTTCTTTGTTCATCAAACATCAAAGAGGAAAACTCTCTTTCTTGTAGCATCAAATTAATTATGTTAGAATGTGAGCATTTTTGAAATCCTATGATGTTTTTTCCGGCCAGTCCTTTATCAAACAATTAGCAATTTATAGTTTTTTTTTTGTCTTTTTTTTTTTTTGGATAATTACGATTAGGGATATCCTTAATAAAAATTGTTCTTTCCATCTCCTTAGAACTTGGGACTTTTGGGAATCAAAATCACTCACACCACAACAATTTTCACTAGAAACGTCCAATTATGACATTTTTGGATAGTAATGGCACTTGTAAGTTATAAATTGTAAATAAAAATTTACCAAAAGGCCCACAGACAGAACATAAATTAAATAATATTAATGTTTCATGCATAATATTATTCTTTGCAAACCCACCAGTGTTTCCATTTTATATTAGAAAGAATTTAATTATTAGAAATTTTGGACACATTAGGCTGTGACATGACAACAACCACCCACTAAAAGGATTTTGGGGTTATGTGTGTGAATCACACAATTTGTTTAGCTTAAGACCCCACCACAGCTTGGAATTAAAGGAAAGCCAGTTAATTTTTCTTATTTTATATCATAATTTTTTAAAAATCAATCATTTTCAATCTTTTTAATTTCCCATTTTCGAGTGACTCACTAGGAGTTGCAATCATGCTTAACAATTTACTAGAAGAAGAAAAAAACTAAAATGGGTCAATCTTGGAACATAATAATAATAATAATAATAATAATAATAATGTGATTTTTTTAGTATTACCATGAGTATTCCCATATCATTTTTTTTTTTTTTTGAAAAGAAGTATTCCCATATCATTTAAACACGAGAATATTATCATTTCAGGATCGAAACCCTAATTTTATATAGATGTCTGATAAATTAAAATTTATTTTACTACTTAAGGCATTCCTTATTGGTATAATTATTAACTTTTATTATTATTCTCCCTTTTCATAAAAATATATTCACTTTCCTTTTTATTTATCTCAAATTATATTTATTCATTTTTTACAAGAAAATAATATTTTACAGATTTTTATTCCATACATGTATCCCTATGTAGTATGCATATTTATCTATAAATATATTACTATTATTATCACGAATAATGAAATGTTGAAATAGTTATAATTATTAGGAAAAAATGTAAAAATTTTAGCTTAATTATATAAATTGTATTTCTTAATCTATATAAAAATCAAATTAGACTTATTTTTATTAGATAGAAGGTGTATTTTATTAAAGGGAAGCGTTATTATATACTTATTTTATTCAAATTCTATTCCAATAGAAAAATAACTCAAAGCTAGCTAATAAAATAAATAAATTAATGTGCTAATCACTAATTAAAATAGCTGTAACACAATTAATTCAAAGCTTCATCCCTTCAGGCCTTCAAAATTAAAGAAAAGTATTAATTTCTTCAATTTGCATTGAAAGCTAGCTACAATTCTTGGTGGATAACTGGATCTACCAAGCAAATTACACATTCATTAATTGGCATATGGTACAGCTATATAGTCAACTCTAACAATAAAATAAAAACAGTGTATAACAATAATTAAATAATTATACAAAAATCAAATAAAAAAAAAAATCAAACAAACAAAATTCTCTTCAAATCTATATATAACTAATAAATTTTCAATCTCCTAAATTAAGCAACAATTATCACCAAAGTTTCTTCAATTTACAGAACATATACCAAAAAAAAAAAAAAAAAAAAAAAAAGAAAAAATATTTATGTTTTAGAGGGAAAAATGAATACCATATAATAACCAAAAGTTAAAAAATATATATATAGTAATATTGAAACACCACACCTTATAAAATTTTCTCATTAGAAAGTCCATTTCCAGATCTTGATCCTCACATCAACCTTGCACTTAGCATCAGATACAGAAGCTTTTGTTGCTGTTTTTCCACTTGGAGCAGTCACTTTAATCCCTTCACAACTTACTCTAATCCCAACTTTTGGTGTCTTTAAACTATCCATTTTCACTTTCACTTTAGTTTCTAACTTTATTTTCAAAGCCAAACCATTCTTCGTCTTTAAATCTTGCTTTAACTGGCTAGAAGAAGTATCATCAAGTTGGACATTACTGCTGGTGATTGTAGCTTTTAACAAAGTTGTGTTCTTTGTTCCATGCGCAAAAGAGGGTAATAATCCATTTCCTATAAAGATGTCATCTTTAGCAGTAACTACAGAAATTGTTATGGGATTGTATATGTAAACAAGCTTTTTGTTAGGGTTTTTTGCGGTGATGTTTAGGTTAATATTGGTTATGAGATGGGAATTTGAGGTTATGTTTAGAGAAGATACTTTTAGAGCGGAGACGGTGAAGGTAGGGCGGTGAGGTCGGTAGATGACGTAAATTACGGCACCGGCTATGGCGGCGAGGAGGAGGAGAGCGAATACGATCATTGTTATCCAAAGACAACAAGCACAGCAACAACTGCGACGGCTGCGTTTGCGTTGGGGTTGAGGACGGTAGGCAGGGCGGGTGGCGCCGTAGAGTTGGCCTTTGGTGGCTGGAAAAGAAGGGTTGCCGTTGGTGGCGTTGGTGGCGGTGGCTGTGGTCCCGTTCATGATGGGTTTAGTAGAAGGGTAGACTCTGTCTGTCATGGTGAAAGAAAAGAAAGAGAAAGAAGGAAAAAGGCAAAGGCCTTTGTTTTTTAAAGGAAAGAAAGAAAAAGAGAGAGACTTTAATGGCGAGGTTGAGGAGAGGTCAGATACTAATAGTCAAATTTAGGATAATAAAACTAATAAGGAAAAATATTTTTTTCTCCAAAGAAATTCACAAGAAAGCAGGAGAACTATCCATAGAAAAAGGGAGAGGAATATAAAACAAATTAAGAAATAGAAGAAATTAATGAGAGGAGATAGTAACATTACAACCAATTCCCAAAAAATATATACACCGACATGTTTTTTTTTTTTTCCCCTTTCTTGAATGGAATGTAACATTGATTGTACATTCCTATATTAATTGTAATACACGAAACATAGTCCGGTAATAAATATATATACAATATTATAAATTTTAGTTCGAATCTTGATCTCTCTCCTTTAATACTCGTAAAAAAAATAATATCATTTTAGATTTCAAACTCCCGCCTGTAAAATTCACCTAATAATATAATATCCACTCCCACTTATTCGACCATATGTTACATTTTTTTAATTATTGCTTAAATGTATCTTGAAAAAATTGATTTCTAGATTTTTGTTTTCGAATGTGGTATTAAATTTTATTTTTATCAAAATTAAAAAATAGATATAAAATGTTTAAATATATTACAAAGGATTTGAATTGGAGAACTTTAATTACTATCAATGATGATTTTTTTTTAAGAGATCCAACCTCGTAGGAGATGTGCAACTTTCCCTTTCCAAAACCAAACTAAATTATTAAAGTTGATCTCTTAATTAGTTTAGGGGTTAATGGAGATATTTCACCAAACCATCACTCTCCCACATAAATTCAATTTTAATTTATAAGTCCAATGTGGTTCAAGCACCAATTGATTAGGGGTTACGTAGAGGTAGTTGTGCATAAGTTTGGTAGGGTTAATTATAATTTTGTTAATTTTCAAATGTTTGTTATTATTGTTCTCTTTTAGGTAGCTATTTGATATGTACATTGCACCTTATTTTATAAATTTTTAAATATATTTAACATTCTTTTTTGTCCTATCAATAATAATTAAATCAGTTTCTCTTTTTTTTTTTTTGTTGTTGAACATAATAAGAACTTTTTATAAAATTTTACTTAAATATATACACACTCTCTCTATATATATAAGAAGTATAAGCACATCTTCTTTTTTTTTTTTTTAAAAAAAAAAAAAACTATAAGCACATCTAATGATTATTAGAAAGTAACTAATGATGATTAAATAAAACAAATATAAAATTACAATAAAATAATTAATATATTTTGATTCTTCAAAAATCGCATCTAAGTTAAAAAAAATGTCAAAATTAACAAAAAGGATATAGTATTATGAACATGAAAATGAAAATAATTTGGAGTCTGATCTCCTCTTCCCCAGCTCCTAGCTGGGTTTTGAACACGTGTCCAAAGTGATATTCCATTATGATGTGAAGGCCTAAAATGTTCCCATCATCCAGAATTATCGAATACCAATTGTCAATTAAATAACCGACCTCATTTTCTTCGGTTGTCTCCCATAAAGCCAATAATTATATGGTGGAGCACCATAACTTTTTCAAATTTGTAAATTTGGCCCCTTTTCCCAATATATATATATCATATTTTTTTATGTTTAAAATGTTCAAGAAATACTAAAAAATATTTTTTATCATGAGCAACTAAATTATTTTTATGAAATAATTTATTTTTCAAAAAAAAATATTTATAATAAAAATACCCATCTATTAATCTATTTATTATTAATATTTATTGTTGCTAACCATTTGCAATCAATATCAGTCACGATTGACGCAAGAAATTGCCACTAATTATTATTGATTATTATAATTTTATATTTTTTTCATATTCAATAATAAATTTCTGTATTCTCATAAATTTAGAATTTTAATATTTTCTAATTTTTGACATTACAATTAAAAAATATTTTTGAGGTATTAATCAAGAAATACAGGTTGTTAATGTTCTGTAACCTTCGAAAAAAAAAAATGAAGATCCATAAAAACAGACTGTCATAGCCTCTCTGCCCGACGGCCAGCTAGTGGCTCTTATCCATTTTCTTTATCATCAATCATTGACAAAATGAAAGTCAAGAGACCCAGCAAGCAAATTGACACTTCACCTAATGACAAAAATGCGAAGAAAAAAAAAAAAAAGATTTACAGGTATATATATTGGTAACTGAAAGAGAAATCTCACCTTACATTTATGCATCTCTTGTTTTTTTTTTCAACTCGACACTTTCTTTTTCTTTTTTATTCTATAAGAAAATCAAGTACACTGTGTGAAATTCTAGCCAAAGATTGATTTTTCTTTTTCTAATCTTACTAGCTTTCTTGAATGTGCATACGTTGTGAGTAAATGCAATTCAATTTATACATGTAATTTTTTATATAAATTATAATATTATGAACAGTTTATATTATTAAAAAATATAAGAGCATTCATAAATAAAAAATAACATTTTATGAATAATAAAATAAAGAATTCAATAATTAAATAAATTATTAAGAAAATAATTTATTTATAATAATAAATATTATCATAATTTGCGAACCAAATTTTTAGTTTGAATTTTTTTTGTCAATTTATAAATTTAGTAGGAATTTTTCTGGGGATTCAAATGTTTCTCACCCATTTCCATATATATATATATATATATATTGTAGATGATAACTTATAGGGGCACTACAGTAGACACATAACTTAACCCAAGTATCGTGACCAGCCAATTGGGCCCGTTAAGAAATATATGGCCCGTTAAGAAGGAGAGATTGGGTTTCGTTTTAATTCAGGCCCATTAAACATCCAGGAACTTTTTCTGGCCCAAATTCGATTGACTAGTTTACAAAAAAGAAAAAGAGAAAAAGAAAGACCATTAGAAATTTGTGAATTGTATTATAAATATAAAAGATGATCATTTTCATAAAAAAAAAAAAAAAAAAAGAAGGGAGAATAATGATCCACCATTTATTAAGTGGAAAAAGAAAGAGAGAAAGAAAGAAACAGTTAATAATCTAGGTCCATTGTGATTTGTGAGGATTTGTGGCCCATCCATTACAAATGACAATGGGCTATTTATGTGCATTTATGATAGGAAACAAGAAGGCCCACCATTGAATGATAGGTTAGCCCACTAAGAATATTCTTCAATTTTCACATGTCAAAGAATCTTTTATCAGATGGGTAAAACATATATTTTCAGTGGTTCTGAAATTTCGTTTTCAAGTACACCAAGCTTCTGAAATGTATGTTTCTTACTGGATATGTAATTCAAGTACACCTATTTGTTAACAGTAAAAAGTAGTAATTTGAATTAGCTGCAAGAGATTAATTTTAATCTTCTCTGTAAGAAAAAGCAAAAAAGAGAAGAAGAAAAAGAAAAAGAAAGAGTGGGCCAGCAATTTGATGTGAACCATAAAGAATATCTTAATTTCCTTTCTACTCTACATTGATTATGTGAAAGAATGATCTTTTTTCCACGTGTTAGGTGCAGTTCTATCCAAGTTTGACAACCATAATGAAACAAAGTAGTATAATTGGAGAATTAATTTTCTTATTTTCTTTATTTTTATCATCAATAATATATTATTTTATGCAAAGTAAAACAATCAAGAAAAACATATAATTTAATGGTAAATATATATACGATTGGATCCAGCCTCATACACTATTTCAGAGTATATTTCGCAGGCAACGTGAAATGCATCAAGAAATGAACTCAATAGATTTCATTCGTAAAAATAAAAAATTTAAAATTTGAAATTTATAGGGTTTTATCGGAATATCTAATCTTGTGAAATGTGCAAACTAGAAAGTACACTTTTCACCGACACATTAACTCTCAAATGATTTGAGAATTGCAGAGGATTAGGCCATAGTTAAGTTAACACCTTTCTCTTCTTCTTCTCCGTGTATTAAACTGAGGAAAAACCGAAAAACATGGGCGGTGATGTCCGACACTGCAATCCAAAAATAACTACCAACCCCTGAGGTGCCTGTTTCAGGTGGGACCAATGCACATATGTCCATTGTTAATTTGGCTGTTTCCAATAAAATTACAAATATCTATCAAATCATTTGAATGTTTGTCGGTTTTTCCTTTCATTTCCTCCAATCCAAACACATCACTAATTGTTTTTAAATGACATTATAAACTAATCAAGAAAGTGATCTACAAGATACAGGTAAATTCACGTTCTAGTTAAAGCCAATCTTTATTATATAAAGGAAAACCACTGTGAAATAGTTGAGTATTAATCAGCAACCCCGATTGGTAGAATGGTGGAAGAAAAACAAGCCCTTTGAAAAGTAATAATGTGCTTTATATTAAGATACCATACTTACAATGGTTCAAGATAATCATTTTTCCACTATAGCTGCAAAAGAAGTCAAGCCATATTAAACAATTCAAGCAAATTTTTTTCTTAACTTTCAACAATGATGTCACCTATCCATTAATGCATTTGTAACAATCTCTCTCTCTCTCTCTCTCTTTCTTCTCCACAAACCTTCTTACTCAAAAGTGTCACTTACTTAGTTCTTTAAGATCAACTGTTTTGCTTTTCTGTTGATCAATTTTAGTAAACTTCCAATCATCTATAACTGAAGCAACTAGTTTTATTACCATTCCTTAACTCCCTCTAAGAAAATACTGTTTAGGTTCTTGAATCTTGCCACCTAATCCATTTTTGCTTGTTCACCACCCAGTCTTCTTAATTCTCATTACTTTGCTTGTACTGTATGTGGGTCTTCTTTTTTTATGGTCTCATTGTCTATTGTCCATTTGTTTCTTTAAGCCATACGCAATGTTTTTGTTCAAAATGATGTTTCATTTCCCCATTACTTTCTTTCAATTTTCTTCTTCTCATTTTGATGGGTGGGTGAGATCTTGAAAGTTGATTTCTCCTGCTTCCTTGGGGTGAAATGGGGATGCGGGTGGGTCTTTTGCTGGTGATCTCTTGTATAAATGCTTGTGCTTTTTCGGTTCTTGGATCTGCAGGTAATGGGATTTGATCTTTTAGGCTTTTGAGTAGGTTTCTTTCTTTGAATTGTGCATGATCCATATATTTGATTGATATATTACTGGTAAATTTTAAATTTGGACTGAATTTTAGAATCTGGGTTATTCTGTAGCATAGTCGTTTCTGTTATCATCAACAGGAAAAGAAAGATACTCAACACCCTTTACTTTCCACTAAGAGGAGATTTTTTTTTTTTTTTTTATTTTACAGAATTGGGTAGGTAGTACAGTGCAAAATTCTTCTTTTTATTTTAAATATATGATTCTATTGATGCCCATTACTGAATTGCTATTGGAATTTAGGTACTAGGTAGTTTATGCTTTCTTTTCGGTCTGTAGATTCTGCCAGCATGTCATTTCTATGTGATATAGAGTCTTTAAGCTTAATTTGAAAGTTGTGAAGCTTAATTTCTATTTTTTATTAATCAAACATTAATTAATGCTTTATTCACTGACATGATTCCATAAGTTATCAATTTTTAATAATGGGGTATGATTAATCCAAGAACTGAAGATTTGATTACATCTTGATCTCACTCTCTCTCTCTCTCTCTCTCTCTCTCTCTCTCTTTTCTGCACAGATATCACCTGCTAGCCATTTCTTTATTTCAAATGCCGAGTGTTTCTAAGCACCAATAATTGCCCTTATGATAAATCTCTGTTTATACTGTCCATTATATTAATTTTCATGAAATCTTTGCATTATAAAACCTTCAGAGGATTATATAAAAAATACCCTGTTTAATTGGCTGTTGGTTCATTCTATCATATACTTTGTCACAGGCCCTGCCTCTGCTCTTAAACAAGCTCCTTCCAGCTTTGGCAGGATCACACATGGAAAGCTAGGCATTTTACCACCAGACAAAGCATTCCACACATCCTCATTTCTGGATCATCTTCCAACAGAGGGTAGGAGCATAATTGAGTATTTTTCCACTTGCAAAAGTAATATGGAGATAATAAAATTTCATGCATATAGTATTAAAAGGTCTTTTCCTGTTGCAGCCCCTCATACTAGGCCTTCAAGTATTGCTCTTTCACCTTCTTCATCGTCATCTAGAAGTCCTGCAAATAAGTGGATGCATGTTCATTCATATTCACCTTCAATCTCAACTCACCGAAATCATCACCACTCAAGAAATCATTACAGCAATCCTAAACCATCTTGTTCAATTCCTCCGCTAAGTTACCACCAGATAGGTACGGTTCTTGACTAAAAAGAATCTTGATTAGTTTGTTATGTAATTCTCTTTGTTTAAGCACCATGCTCAAAGTTCTTATAATTTTTTATGTAACATATAGCTCCTTCAGTCTCTCCGTTCCACTCTCCATCTCGTTCATCAGTAAGCTGGAATTCTCTTGCACCAGCATTATCACCAACTAGCCCGATGTACCATTTTAATAGTATGGGAAGACTTATTTCCGTATTTGGTTTAACACTGGATTTGATTACTTCATTTTATGATGATTTACAACAACCAATTAACCTTGGATTTCATTACTTCATTTCTAAGTGCACGTTAATCCTCCTGCAACGTCTCCAATGGGTTCTTACCTGAAGAAGATGAAGGCTCCACAACCGTCACAAATTTTGTCTCTTCCACCTCCACCTCCTAATGGAGGTAAATATAGACCGAGTTCTTGCCACTTTATATCCATTGAGTATCTTGTTTCATTTTTTGGGTGCATCAAGAAGGTATTTTTATTCTTATCTCTTGGATGTTATCTGTCTTGTAGATTGTGGATCGTTAACATGTAAGGAACCACTAACATATACACCTCCTGGGACCTTTTGTGGATGTGTATGGCCAATTCAAGTTAAACTCCGCCTTGGTGTTGCAATATACTCATTCTTTACTTTGGTCTCAGAGCTGGCTGAGGAAATTGCAGCTAGTGTTTCACTGAACCACAGCCAGGTCCACATCATGGGAGCAAATGCAGCTAGTCAACAACTAGAGAAAAGTACTGTTATCATCAACCTGGTACCATCGGGCATAAAGTTTGCCGATAGTACTGCACTTTCAATCTACAAGAAGTTTTGGAGCCGGCAGGTTCCAATAAAAGCTTCCCTCTTTGGCACCTATGAAGTATTATATGTTCACTATCCAGGTTATTATCTTTATTGACATTTTTTTTTTCTGGATAATTTGACTGCTACTTCTTATCTTCTACTAATTTCATGCTCTGTCTTGTTCTTAAGGCATGCTTGATCAAGCCAACTTAATGTTAAAAAATTTTGCCGAAATAAATGCATTCTACCTTTTTTTTGACATGCCAATTAAAGAGTCATGAATTGGTGAAGTGTTTGTCCAAATATCATGTCCCAGAATTTTCTTTGATGATTATCACGTTCTTAACTTCTTGCTATGTGAAGACTGAAGACTATGAAGCTGGTCATTAGAAGTAGTCAGTGAAATAAATTTTCGACATTGTTTGTTATGTATATATTCAATTGTATCTCTGAAGCTCTTACAACATGCAGGTCTTCCACCATCTCCACCTTCACCTTTGAGCATCTCTACTATAGATAATGAACCATATCCTGGCCGTGACAACAATGGAATAACAAATAAACCTTTAGGAGTTGATGTTCCAAAGAGGAAGAAAGATGGCCTTAATGGAAGCTTGATAGCTGTAATAGTTGTCTCCTCTTTCACTGCTTTGGTTATATGTATTGCTATCGCCTGGCTTTTGCTGTTGAAAAGAGGAAATTGTGTTCATCAACCTCAGCAAGTTTCGCAAGCCTCAGTTACCTCTCCTACAAAACCATCAGGTTCTTCAATTTTGGCCTGCTTATCCAAATTGTCTAGGAAATCCTCGAGTTATGCACTGTTTATTTGTCAAGTTCATTATTCTATGCTTGGCAGGGACAGCAGGTCCAACAACTTTTGGGAGCATGCCTAGTTCTACATCAATGTCCTTCAGTTCTGGTGCCATGACATATACAGGATCTGCTAAGGTTTTCACCTTGAATGACATAGATAAGGCTACCAATAAGTTTGACTCTTCAAGGATCCTTGGAGAAGGTGGCTTTGGGCTTGTCTACAGTGGCAGGTTAGATGATGGAAGGCAGGTGGCTGTGAAGGTTTTGAAGAGAGATGATCAGCATAGTGGTCGTGAGTTCTTGGCAGAAGTTGAGATGCTTGGCCGTCTACATCACAGAAATCTAGTTAAATTGATTGGAATTTGCACAGAGGAGCATACCCGCTGCCTAGTCTATGAACTAATACCAAATGGAAGTGTTGAATCTCATTTACATGGTGGGCATAAATCTTGAGAAATCTTTTTTTTTTTTCCTTTTTGCTTCTTTCTATATGATTTTTCAAAACGTGTTATATTTAAATGTTCTTGCAACCATTTCTTCAAAAAATACTTAAAGTGTTGTTTCCTAGGAGTGGACAAGGAAACTGATCCACTAGATTGGGAGTCCCGAATGAAGATTGCCCTTGGAGCAGCACGAGGCCTAGCCTATCTGCATGAAGACTCAAGTCCTCGGGTCATACATCGAGACTTCAAGTCCAGTAACATCTTGCTAGAACATGATTTTACACCTAAGGTTTCAGATTTTGGCTTGGCTCGAGCAGCAATGGATGAGGGAAACAAACACATTTCGACACATGTTATGGGAACTTTCGGGTGTGTTTATGCTATTTATTCTGCTTATGGAAGCTCTTCATATAGCTGCTTGATTCTTTCTGTACTTTTTTCATTTTGCAACTTACGAAAGAGTATCTCAGCAGACTAATTTCTTATTCCCAGATACTTGGCTCCAGAATATGCTATGACTGGACATCTTCTTGTGAAGAGTGATGTTTACAGCTATGGCGTAGTCCTTCTTGAGCTACTAAGTGGCCGAAAACCTGTAGACTTGTCCCAACCACCTGGTCAGGAAAATCTTGTTGCATATGCTCGTCCACTCCTGACAAGCAAGGAAGGCTTAGAAACAATTATAGACCCAGCTATAAAGTCTAGTGTCTCCTTTGATACAATAATCAAGGTAGCAGCAATTGCATCGATGTGTGTGCAACCTGAAGTGTCTCACCGTCCTTTTATGGGTGAAGTAGTTCAGGCCTTGAAGCTTGTTTGTAATGAGTTTGATGAAACAAAAATGCAGCAGTCAGGAAGTAACAACTATGAGAATCTTCTGATTGATATAGATAGCAAAACCATAAGAATTTCAGGTGAGATAATGGAAGTTTCACAATCCCATCACCAACTACCATTATCAGCATCTGATTTGTTTGATACATCAGTGGGACATGAGGACCCAGAAGTTGGGTCTTTCAGGAGGCACTTCAGTTCAGGACCTTTAGGAACAGGAAGGAGAAAACATTTCTGGCAAAGATTAAGAAGTTTGCCCAGAGGCAGCATGAGTGAGCACGGATTTTCACTTAAATTATGGCCTGGAACCAGTTAAATTTGCCAAAGAAGCGAAAATTCAATTATATATGGATTAATTTAAGCTGCAATTGCAATCACCAGCTTTTCATGAACTGCTCTAGAAGATTTTGACAGAAGTTTGAAGATGTGCAACCCCGCAAAGAAATTGAACCTGGTGAGATGCTGATAGATTTAATATGGAACCTCCAGCACAATCAGTAGATGACATAATTTTCTTGTATATCTTTTTTTTTTAATGAGGTCTAGTTTTGATCCAAGCATTCCTCATTTTTTCTCTATTCAGTTCCTCCCGTATTTGTTACATTTTCGTTTGGTGTTAAGGAATTCCTTTTGAGAAGCAAAATGTCTTGTATGAGTAAATCCATGAAATTCCCAAACTTGAAAATTGTATGTGTTAAGACATTATTCTTCTAAAAATTCCTTCAAATTCTGTATCCTACTTTCTATATCGCTTATGCAAAGACTTCGCGACCTTCTTATAACCTATTAGGCCCTCCATCCTGATATCTAGACTTTAGAATCAGTTTTTGGATTCTAATAATATGGAATTTTGGGGGTTTCTAATAAAATGGAGCCTCTCTTCATGTTTACCATCACTTGCTGTAGAAAGCAACTCTAAAAACTATTTTAGTGCTTAAAAGTTCTATAAATTACTGAACTAAAATTTCCTCCTAAGACAAAGTGTGAGAAATCAATCTTCTTAACAAGTATAGAATGGTCATTGGTGCCACTAATGATTAGACAAAGACTGATTGCACTTGCTGATATAGGATAAAGATACATTAACAAGATGTCAAATGTGAGCTCATTTGTTCTATGTTGTTGAGATGTCAAATCTTGACAAAGATAACCAAAAAGAAAAAAGTCTTATTTCTTTGAAGATCATGAAAAGCTCACAGTTGTAACATTAATAGAACTTCTTTTTCATGTCTTGTACCTCTCATGGTTGTCAATAGTTATAGTTGTAATAGTTGTTGTATTAGGTTAAATCCATTTCTTTATCAAGATTCATGAGTTAGAGATCCTTAATCTTCTCGTTCCAAGAACAAATAATGGTTTTACACTCTTATACAAAATTCAAGAGGCATACTTTACTAGATCATATATATATATATATATATATATATATATATGCCAACTTAAATGCTTACATTACATTCATAATTCTTTCACCTACCTTCCATGAATCCCAAGAATGGTCCCTCACACTTAATGTTAAAGTAAATTGCACAGTTATCTTGTCAGGGAAATAATTAATTCTCCTCCTCCAAATGTTGTAGCAGGCTAACAGCTGGTGTGTGTGGGTGTGTGGGTGTGTGTGTATATATATTTATAAGCACATGATGGTAGCTCACCCAATCTTGTGGTTCCTGTTAGAAGCTTCTATCAGCTTTTGCAACTTAGCTCTTAAAAGATTTTCAACTACCTAATCTCTGTTTGGTAATGAAGTTGATTTTTGCTTTTCTGATGAACAAAGGGCTGTGAGAAAATGGCACTTTTATTTGCATTTAATGCAAGTAATAATGGAGATTTTAATTTTTGAATTGAAAATTTTTTGTTTAAACCTGACACATCTTAGACTTCTCTTACATGATATGAGATCCTACTATGGGATTAGATGCAAATTGTCATTTTTTTTTTTTTTCTCCAAACAAAAACCAATCAGTGAAAAATGAAATTTTCAAACCATGGGATTTAGGATGCAAAAATAATAAAATGGGAATTTGATTTCCAAAGGCAAGTCATTTTCCACACACAACAAATTAAGAATGCTTTCTCAGAACATATATTACAATATTTCAACATCAATTTCCACTGCTTAAACTAAAACTACTCCTTCAATTCCCCTTTCATGCATTTCTTCTTGATAATTGATTGTTCCTTAAACACCAGCTGCCTCTCCTAGTCTCTCTCTCAAAATCTTCAGTCCCATGTACCTAGAAACAAGAACTCAAGTCACTTGTCCAAGAATTAGAATAGTCAAAAAATAAGAAAAGAAAAACTATAGAACATTTACCTGCCCATCATCAAGACAGTTGCTTGAGGATTAGTGCCAGGAGATTCATCAAATGTTGAGCCATCGACGATCCGAAGTCTTTGAACACCAAGAACCTTATAATCTACAGGGCTCACTACCTTGCCAACATGACATCCACCATGATAATGCCAAATTGTGATGACAGTATCTTTACAGAACTGTTCTAAGGATTTAGTGTCATTAGGATGCCTAGGTATAAGATTGACATTAGCAATAACACTCTTGTTTAGAATCTTTTCCACAGTCTGTTTATCGCATTTTGTGAAGTTTGTAAAGTATTCTGATTGCACAATCTTTGTGGCCATTCTTATACCATTAACACAGCGTTTTAGATCTTTTGGATGTTTGAAGTAGTTGAAAGTGATTGAAGGGTTATCATCAACATTTGTGTTTATCAACCTTAACTCTCCTGTCGAAATGGGGCTTGCAAGCTTTTCAAGAATGAATCCTCCTTTGAATGCTTCATGGGGTAACTCCTTCTTTCTCTTAATGTAGGCTTGAATTGCTTCTAGTGTTCTTTGCTTCGGAGGAATTGTAGATAGCTGCCCTATCTGATTCAAATATTCACATGCATCATTAGAAATTACCTCATGAGCTGTGAAGATATTACTACTAAAACTGTCTTTATAATTTATAATGAACTGGGCTATATCCTTAGAACTTTGATGCTCAGGTCAGAGCCTAATTAACCAAATTAAAAGTTAAAAAAAATATAAAAAATCAAGTGATCATGTACCTCTGCAGACATGATTCCATGGTTGCAATGAATGCTATCTTTGGACTGCCCAAATCCGCTGCTACCTTCAATATAAACACCCAATTTAGTGATTCCAACAGCTTGTATTAGGGATTGCTGTACCGGCACTTTGGATGGAACAAAAATAGTGTTCATGGGATTATCAGCCATTCCTTTCCCTACAAATTCATTGTCAAGTACCACTGGAATTTTCATTCTTTCAAGTTCAGCTTTTGGACCAATACCACTCAGCAGCAACATTTGTGGTGTTCCAATCGCTCCACTTGACAATATTATTTCACTTCTTGGATTATTTGAAAGAAATGCTTGGTGTTGGTTTCCATTTTCATCTTTGAATATCACTCCTACTGCCTTTGGATGCTTCCCTGCATTACCCATTTCAAAATTTTCTAAAATACATATTTGCATAGCTCTTTTGACGTTCTGATAAAATTAGTTAGCATACCTGATGTATCAAATAGGACTTTTTGGACAGTGGCATGTACTAAAACAGTAAGCATCTGAGGGTTGCTGGAGGCAAGAAGTTCGGCGGCGGTGTGCCGGCGGCCGAACTGGTCAAAGATTGTGCCACCAAACTTAGTTCCATAAATATGATCATAAGTGAAGCCATTAAAAGGTGATACCCCAACATCCAATAGACTATCTCTTAGAGCAACCTGCCAAGGGGCAACCTTAGGCTTATGAACAATTTGGCTCTCTACCCATGGGTATGACTTATTTACCAAATTTTCATCCCATCCTACTTTCTTTATAAACCTGCAACACATAATTAAAATGATCATGTATAATATAATTTTTTTATAATTTTTAATTTTCAGACTTTTCACTTGCGAGTTATGATTTAAAAGAATATATATTCGCAGGATAGAAATAATATTTTTATAAAAATAGAAAAAAAACTACATACGTTAACTTCGTTGTCAACAGTTACAATCCATAAATAATAAATAGGATGGTTGACGCATTAGGTAACGATTTTAAATTTCTAAATTTTGCCATGCATTTCTGTTGAAGTAGGTTGTTGCATTTATGTAGTAGTATCTTTTACCAATACCTAATTTTCTTAAATGGCATAATTAATTTTGTCAGTATGACTTCTAAGAATATGACATATGAGAGGGAGAGAGAGAGAGAGAATTAGAGAAAAGAAGCTGTAAGTGCTTAATTTCTTGACAGTTGGACGACATAAATAATCAATTAGTACTAGAACTTAGTCTATATTTGTGGAAACCATCCATATATGCCCTTGTCTTTCATCTTCATGGATCAAAGTCAGTGTCACATTGACACGTGTGACTAAACCCTAATCACTACCACACACAAATACACAATATATAATTCAAAGAAAATAGTTAGAATGACAATCAAAGAAAGTTTAAACTTTAATAGAAAATAAAATTAATAAAAAAAAGTACACCTAATTTAAGAGTGCAATTTTTTTTTTTTTTTGCATTTTGACCCTTTATTGTTGAAAATTAATCATTTAATTCAAATAAAATAATGTTTTTCTTTCTAAATTCAGTTAAAATATGTAATGCACCATTCAATTGTAAAAGAAATTATTAATGTATTAATATAATTTTAGATTTAGCGATGAACAAAACCATTATTATATAAAATCAAATTTAATAACTAAACACTTCAAGTATAATATTCATTTCGACATCAACATTTGTTTAAGGAAAATATAAACATTTTCCTCCGAATAACGGAAAAAACTAATTCATTAATTAAGACAAGAAAATTCATAAATGCTTAGGATAAAGGCATGATCATGAATATAATATGGTCACCTTCATTATATTCAAACTCCAAATAAATGTCTTGCCACCTGAAAATTAATATTGTGAGTATGTGGCCATTAATTTATTAAATATGAACATGGCTTCTGTTTAAGTTTTCTTTCGATCCTCCAAAACATATAATTAATGCTACACCAATATTTATTTATGCTCGGTTTGCTATAAATAAATTCAAAATATGAAATTTATTTGTAAATAATTTTTTTATTTGGTATGATTAATTTAAATCATTTAATTCAATTGAATTTTACATAATCATGTATGAAGCAAATTAATTGAAAATTCATTTACTTTTGTTTTTTAAAATATCTTTGAAATAGTAATTTCACAAAACAAATAATAAATATTAATTATATTTATGTTATGCTATATAATTTTTTATATTTTTATTAAAATAAATATATAAAATAAAAATAATATTAATAACATTATGACATTTAATTTAGTGATAAATGGATATTTAACTTGAATCTCTCTTATCGATAATAAAAAAATACTAAAAAATATTAAATAAAGGATGAAAAAATATTAAAATAAAAACACAATGATTAAAAAAATTTCTAAAAAAATAAAATTTTTAAATGGTTTTTTTTTAGATAGAGAATGATAATTTTGTCATAAAAAGTTGGATCGCTTACTTTATAGAATTTATTTAAAAATGCCACCTATTTTTATGAAATTTGGTGTATTCATATCCAATTCCATGGAATTGAATTCCTAAAGTTGAAATCTACTTTTATTTTTCATTCTAAATTCAAAAATATAAATTTTTAAATGAATTTCACAAAATTTTTTAGAATTCATTTGTTACAAACAAGTTTAAAGTTATAAACGATAATTAAAGGTGTATTTCCCCTTCAGAGATTGGAAAATTCCTAGTAAATAGTAATAACATCGTTGGTTCCTTTTCTCTTGTTTTTTTTTTCCATATGTAGATAAATTATTTTTTTCACTCATTAATCCTGCAACCATGGCATTTAGTACGTTATGAATATATTGTTAACTTTACCTTTCTGTCCCTACAAACCCATTTTCTCCTATTTTCTTGTACTCCATGTCCAAGGGTAATGTCGACTAATTGTATATAGTCTAATAAACTTTCAGCTCCATAATTTGTTTCAATAAAACAGCTATATATAGTCTTTGAAATTATGAAAATTTGTATTCAACCTCATTTAAATTCGAATTAATTAGAAAAATAATAAATAACTAAAATTAGAAAAATATTGAAGAAAGTAATTTATAAATTAAAAAAAAAAAATTTCAAGAAGACATAGATATAGATATATACCTTGTGCTAGCTCTGGTGTAGAAGCCAGCATTGATGCTAGTACCACCACCCAAAACCCTACCTCTAGCATTGAGGACTCCATCAGTAGAAATGAAGTACTGAGAAGCAGAAGTTGGAGAAATATCTGCCAGAGTTATATGAAAGTTGCTTAAGAAGGAGACATTTGGATTTGTGAAAGGTACACCTCCTCTTTCAAGCAATAACACACTGAAATTTTGCGACAGTGTTGCAGCTAAAGGACACCCAGCTGTTCCTCCACCAACTACTATATAATCATACCCATTTTCTCTACTTCCACTTGATGAAAATGATGATGATGATGAGAATGTGCTTGCCTTCTTTATAAACGGGTAATCAGATGGATATGAAGTATGCTTATAACCTACATTGCAAATATATTAAAAATAAAAAATAAAAGTTCACAATTTTTATATATTTATATTATTTTTTTATCTGTATATATGATCTCCCTTGGGTAGTAAGTATAGATTTAATGACATAATAAATACCCTAACTGCCAACTACCCATCCTGAGCTGTAAAATTATGAAAAGTAAATCACATTTATGGTGGTTTGCTTCTATTCTAGTAGTATTCTGTTATTCACTTCGAGGCATTGAAGAATCAAGAAGAAGAAAAAGAAAAAGAAAAAGAAATGCTATGAACACATCACAAGGAAGAAGAAGAAACAACATTTTAATTATTTATGCAGTACAACAAAACACTTTCTATTTCTTGTTAAGAACATTATTAGTTAAGCTTTAAGCAACTAAAACTAAAGAAAATATGTAAAGGAATAAATAGTATTTGGAATTTCTTCATGCACCCGGTAATTATTAAGTATGGAAAAACTTTCTCGAGCAAAGTCTGTGCATAAAGAACGAAAAATCAAGAAACAAAAGAAACATGAGAGAGAGGAAAGAGAGAAAATTAAAGAAAGTGGTGTAAGTAAAGATATAGAGAAAGAACCTTCAGAAGAGGAGAGAGTGAAAACCCACAGAACCAAGCAGGAAAAAAAGAGCTTCTTCACTGCCCAAGCAGAAGCCATTGAAGGCAGAGAGAGACAAAGCAACTGAAAGACTAACAGAAGAAGCTGCTTCTTTCAACCTCTATGTGGCTTTCTCTGGTTGGCCTTGTTTTGTGTGTTATATACACATTCTCGCATATATTTATTCATATATTACTATATATAAAGTTATGTTATTTACAGATCATTCTAGACCAAAAAAAGTAGACAATTTTTATTTTTGTTTTTCGATTTACAATCGTGTGTATATACACACACACTGTAGAGAAAGCTTAGACAGTATAAGTAATGAAGGCTTATACTGTAATAAATAAAAAGATGACTGAAAGTTAACTACAACTGGAAGGGTTCATTAATGGTGGCCATGAATGCTGCGGTTCGATTACATTGAGAACATTAATGGCCCTTGGATTCACTATCTCTCTCTCTTTCTGATCTTACCATCTCCATCCAATATTTTATTGAATTTGACAGTTTTTATAATTATTTTATTTTAATTTTACTTTTATCTATATCTTTCCATTAAATTTTACCAATTTATTGAGCATTAATAAAGGGGTAATTAGACAATTGGGGTGGTTCAACCATTCTCTAAAGAATTTATTTTTCTTTTCTTTTCTTTTTTGGTTTATATTTGAAGAACTGCTTGTAATTACTCATTTTTTTAATTCTTATTACATGAAATCAATGTCTTAAAATATAGTTTTAAATAAAGTGAATATTCTCAATCCATTAAGCCTCCTACAATTAAAAAAAAATGAATACCCTCAGCTAACTATATATATTGAAATTAAATTTCTTTTCCAAGTGAGTCCTAAGGATTTATTCTACACTGTTAACCTGTACACTTGACTATAACAAGGAAGAGAAACCAACGACATTCATTGTAAATTTGCAATTCTATTTACCTACAAACTCAAAGAAAAAAAAAGTAACGAGTGATTTAACATTCTTTTCTTTTAAGTGAAGTCATAAGTTTAATCTTTAGAGATAAAATAAATATTCTGCGAGTGCTTCACTCTTTAAAATATTATTCAGCATAAATAAGATTTAATATGATTTAATGAGCCAAAAATATATTTGGTTAGTATTGAAAAAGAAAAAAAGAAATAAAATAATGTCCTAACTGATTTGGTTGCATGTCCATTGAAATAATGAATAGTTGCTCTCTAGTATTGCTTCCTTTTATTAATCAACAAACTACTGTGACGGCTGTAAACAAACCATTCACTCGTTTCCTCTAACCTAGCTAGCTACTCTTGTTCTATCTTAAATTTTTTAGTTGGTCACCAATCATAACCCTCTTCCTTTAGCTGTTTTTTTTTTTTTTTTTTTTTTTTTTTTGGTATTATGACGAATTTTTTAGTATAATTTAATATTCTTTCAGTGGATTTTATTGTATTTTCTCTCTTTTTATGGAAATATTATTGGTTTTTATGTATGTTTTTATTGTTCTTCTCTAGCAATTTGAAACTTACAATATGAAATGTTCATTCTTTATTATTTGAGACTTTAAATCTTCAAATCCAGATAATTTTGTTTACCAATAAATCTAGTGGTATGGCGTATTCTATTATTGATATTTAATCAACCTAATTTCAATTCTTCTTTAGGCGTCAACTACAATAAATTCGTGAAAAGCAAAATTGAAAGAGTTTCTTTTGTAGTTCAAATTGAAAAAAGATTACCTGAAAAATAATCTCTTAAACAAATCATTTCCTAACAAAAAAATACTCGGTCCGTCCCGTTTTATTTTCATGGTTTGACAAAACACACATATTTAGTCAATAAAATTTGTTTTGCTCTTCTTTACTTTTAATAACTCATTAATATACTAAAAGCTCTTTTATTTGATAAACAATTATAAAAGTTATATGAAAAAATAACTATTTACACGTCTAAATTTATAAATCTAACAAATATTTTAAGACATAAAGAAAATAATTATACAGAGTAGTATGGTCCCTACTCCGGTAGTAAAATGACTCACAGATACAGTCTGTCAAGTGCAGAGCTAGTTGGTGCTAGTTGGTGACAGGTCAAGGTTAATTTATTTCAATTTTACAGAGCTTTTTAATGGGTAAATAATTTATAATGAATATAATTAAATAGGGTTTGGAATTTGGTACTGTGTAAATAATTATGAACACCCAATCCTATTTAGTTTAGGTAAGCTTTCATATATTTGTATTAAATAATTAAATTATTTCTTTATGTAATTATTATTTTACAATCGGATCATATTCGAGTTCAAGTGAATTAAATTTTTGAGTGTCACCTAAACCTTATTCAGATTCAGTTAAAACCTAAAATTTCAAATTTGATAAGGTTCAAGTGAGATTAATTTTGTCATCCTTATTTACTGCTCACCTCATTTCTAAAACTTCATAAAACTTTAATTACTGGAGAAGAAAGAAAAAGAAAATGTTGTTCAACAATTTTAATTGAATGAGGTACTGGGCATTAGTGGCCCTGGCCCATTTGTTTCATACATTTTTGGAACAAATTCTCAAATTTTAGGAATAGTATATTTATACAAAATTATAATATTCAACAATTACACCCAACTCCAGACCTGTCTCATTGATGCCTCTGTACTTGAGAGAGTTGCACGTGAAAAGGGTAACTCACTGCCTACCAGCAGAAAAAAGTAAAACCATGGATAATTCTGTGGTAATTTCAGAAAAATTACCTAATTGTTTGGTAAATCATAGCAACATTTTTTTTTTCAGACTATATTTTATCCTGTTACTATATTAATTGCCAAATTGCCTATGAAATTCTATATCGGTATGAGAAAAAATACATTGTGCTGATTGTATTAATAAATAATTAATGTGAATTTTGAGCTAATTTTGTTTGCGATTAAATTCATCTTTATACACATAAAAAGATATTTTTCCCATTTGATATATTGCTCAATCCGAATATAAATAAATTAATAAATAATTCACCTTTATATCAAATCAAAGCTTGATTGAAAATAATTCAAAAAAAAAAAAAATAGCACATAATAATTTAATTTACTGCAAAATGAAATCAAATATCATTCATAAGAGATAAATTCCACAGCTACGCTTACATTTCCATTTTTAACAATTATTATAATCAGCAGATATATCATATGTTGTGTGGTCTATTTATGGCGGTCATACCAAATACCACAAAATATGAGCAACAATTCCAATTTAACTTAACAAAAACTGACCCCAAACAGAATTAGCGATGGAGAAGAATTTTCTCCATCAAATTTTGTGGTCGAAGGCAATTAGATCCATAAACTATACTACAGTTATTGCAGAAAATTTATAGGTGAAAGCTCATAGCCAGAAATTCCTGTCAGAAAATAGGACATGAACATTAGATATATGTTTTATACCAGTGATGAGTGGGCAATGGAGATTCATCTTCAAGTAAAAGAATTGAACTGACATTAATGTTGCAGGTTTTTTCAGGTTCCATTAATGGTTTGGCCAAGTTTTTTGTTAACAACATTTATGGAATGTTGTTCCATTTTGAAAGGACAACAAGAACTGCCATTGGCCAATCAAGTTCCTGCATCCGTTTAAGCACTATAAAATTAAAGACCCTAATAACAATACTGTAACAGATACCTAATTAGATTTTGAAAGAAATATTTGATGAATTTAGAAAGGAAAATTGAGATTAGCAATGGAAAGAGGAAATTAAAATAAATTATACTTTCACCATACAACAATTTCAGTTTAACAAACACCGCATTTAAATTCTCATAAGACAAAATTGAAGTCAAGCCAGCATAATTAACCACCATCAAGGTTTTAGACAGAATCCAATAGCTTGTCCAAAAAAATAATTATTAAAAAAAAAAATCAACACCTGCACTAATACAATAGGAACTACTGAATGGGGCTCCCTCATAATCAACTAGGCCCCCTGTATGCGGCACGTATACTAAAATCAATGCCTTCAAAATCTGTCTCTTGCATGCTAATCATACAAGAGCCGATAGCCGTGGACCGTGCAATACAACCACCCACCATAATGCGAGCAGAACGCTGTTATCTTTTAACAGTGATTTAATTGCTTCCCAATCAATGATTATCTCACCTAGTCATCTTTTGAGGCAGTCGAGTATTCAGTCCCATTTTCAGCAGAGGTTACCCTGGATGAAGCGCTTGACATGTCACTGCCAGTTTCATTTCCATTACGAAAACTTTTTGCTGCTGGTCCTGGAGTTCTATGAGTATTAGCAGCAGGCATTTGTCCTTCCTCAGCAAGTTTTTTAATAAGGTTCATAACAGTAGGAAGGAACTTCGTGGACAAGGAAATAAGCCCTGGAAGCTGTAAACAAAAGACTTGCAAGATCAGGCTTATCTTTGCAGAAACTAGTAAAATATTTACTTATTAATTAGTGACTAATTTTGAGCAAAGTAAAGCAAACACCAGATCAACGGTCTAATACAGAATTTAGTATCAAAAGTAAGAGTATGCTACAAGGATGATACTCACAGCGCCATTTTGGAATTCACCGGCAATGTCTAGTTGCACCCATAAGGCTTTAAGGAGTAGAAAAACTACAAAGATAAAAGCCAGGTAGAAGGGATTTCTGCCAAATTTTTTGTTTAAAAAAAAAAAAAAAGAAGGGGGGAAAAGTCAGCCCAACAAGGAATCTCATCTTTCATCTGACAAAATTAATTCCACAACTATATTATAAAGATGTACCTCAGAAGTGTCATAAATTCATTAAATCCCAATACAATCAAAGCAACAATTGCCCATGGGGGTGGTAACCAGTTGTTATTACGTTTGTTGGCTTCCTGAAAATTGAAATAAAAGAGAAAAATTAATGTTACACAGAAAGAAAGAGATATATGAAGCATGCATATTTAGCCGTATCTTAACTTATAAAAGCAAATTTTCAAATCTCTAAAGCAATCTAAAAAATATAACAGATATAACAGATAAAATGCTCAACAGCAGAGCATGAAGAGCAGAAAATTCTGGACATATGCCTGCATTTTACTTTCATTATGAAATATTTATCCTATTATTGAAAGCCAGGACAAATTCTGGTCAGATTTTTTTTTGCTACTGCACCTTCCACATGCAAAGCATATTGCCACCTTATAAGACCTTTTACAATTTGTCAGTAACATCCAATTATTGTTAAATATTCAACAGTTTATCTTTGCCCTTAACCCACAGAGAACAGGAACTCCATTCACAAGTCCAATTCCATGTTAAAAGTCCAACTCCAAAGAGCAACCAGGAAAAGAGAGAGGGGGGACAGTGTGTTAGATGATTTATGGGTGAGAAAATCATGCCTGGGCAGAAATGGCCTGAGTGACACTGTACTCTGTCTCTGCCTTGAATTGCCTCCACAAAGACTTGCACTGGACAGGCGTGATCAACGTCCTTGATGGTGGAATCTGTAGTAGAAGAATCAGTTATCAGTGCCGATTAAGGATGCACAGTAAAGCAAAAGGGCTTCCAAAGAATAAGAGCACTAAAGGGAAACCCAAAAATTCTAAACAATCACCAGTGCCCCCTGTGCCAGTATGTAGGCCCAAAACATCAAGCAATGGACAAATTAATTTATGTTTTGTGCTGGAACCAGTCAAATAAATATTGATCTCCCAACACATAAAATAACAAGCAGCATGTACTGATATACATAATAAGCATGTTTTGGAGCTGCAGACCCATTCTTTCCATCACCAATAGGATTCATTTTACAAAGGCACATACTGCATTTAGAAATATGAAAAAAATAAAAAAATAAATTCAGAATTAAATTGTAGAAGTAGAAAAATAACAAAACCCAATATATTGAAGGGCTAGACTTAGTGACATTGCTAAATTTAATTAATTTAAGCACCATCCAGAAACAATTTATATGCGTAAGAATGCAAAGCATTTTCCAGTATTCAAATGATTTATGCTAGAAAACCCCTCCAATATCTGTTCAACATAACATGTAGTGCTTCAAAGTCCCTTTTCCTGTTAGTTATACATGCTTGCATAACAACATTACCTAAAACATACAACTATGAAGTGTAAACAGCAAGAAGAAAAGCAGCAAGTAAAGGAAACAAAAAAGAAAAGAAAGTCAACCTCATCCCAGGTGCTTGAGGCCAGTGGATCAACTGTTGTGATACTTCTCTCAGTGATGGCAGCATTGCTTTTGGTGCCCAACAATGCAGATGATAGGGTACTTTCAATCTTATCAACATCATCATCCAAACGGATTGCAACCATTACCGATAATAACTTTAAGGACTGGAAAAAGTTAATCAATCAAATTAATTGAGGACCTAAACCCAATGAAAAAATAAATTGAAAGATTCTTACATTCAACATTTGATTAAACTTGAAATGCAACGTACCGCGGAGCGAGCAACTTTTGTAATTGCTCGAATATCTTCATTTCCAGTCCAAACTCGTGGCATTGAATCAGAATCATGGCTAAATAACATTGAAAACCTGCACACGAATTTGACAGTTAAATCCCAATTCCTGAATATGCACATTGAATCAAATCAAATAACATAAACAAAAATATCCTGAGTAGCTACCGGTCTTTCATACGGATCAGGACTCGTCCAGCTTCTTCCTTTGCTTTTGCTTCAACTACACCTTTTGCATAATTCTCCAAACTTGTAAGCATTTTATCCTTAGTTTGTTCATCCATGTCAAAGCCAGTAAGTGCGCTAGATAGGCCAGCAACAGCGGTTTCTGTCTCACGCTGCAGAAGTTTCCTTATTGCTGGCCAAGTCTCATTGTTAGCTCCATCCAGAAGAGCTTCCACAGGTCCTGCTAATGCCTCATTTAGTTTTGCCTGAAATGTTCCCAGTGACATTTTATAGTCAACATCTAGGGTTCATAAAGCAGGATCTAAAAATTCTATCATTCTTTGCGTAATTTCATGTGAATGCTATCATCGAAAGACAAGTCTAACAAACCTTTACAATATATGAAATCTATGAATGTGTAGTTTTTCCTTAAATTAAGAATTTTGCTACAATGAAATATTAATCATCAAATTGCCCCATGCACATATTTTCTCCACCTTCACTTCAACTCAATTGAACTTCAAACAATTTCCAACCATAAAAAAGATTCGCCTAAATTCCAACATATTCACAGGTGCCCAAATTAATTTCCATATCAACAGACATTATATGGTGCACTTATCGTGCATCAAAGACAATTGCTTACATAAAATGTTTGAAGAGGACAAAACCTGTAAATAATCATACCTCAAATGATGATGTCAATTCACACAGTTTGGCAGCACGGACAGAAGCAACATGCGCATCTATATCACGTTGAAGCTTATCCCTCATTTTAGAGGTGTCCCAGTTTGCTTGTTCAATGATTGCATCTGCAATTATTATGAAGCAATGTTATAATAGACTTAGGTTAGCGTCTTCAATAAACAGCATGTCTAATCCTAAGTTCTTTCACAAAATGGGATGAAACAAAAGATCATCTGTATTTAGTGATCCAAGGATTTGTCTTCAAATTCTGAAGATCTAGTCACCATTCACTGTATTAAAGATTTTTGTCTCTCTCTCTTTTTTTTTTTTTTTTTTTTTCTCAGAGTCTTTTTCCACATCATTCACGCAAATGAAGATTGGACAAGATTAGAAATAAGCACATCCAACCAAACGTGCACGTGACACACATTGGAGATAAAGTGAGAGGAAGGCATTTAAGATGGTTTGATCATGTCATACATATGCCCCCATGTGCTTCGGTTGTATTGTAATACAATGATGGTAGAGAGTGTCAAAAGGGGAAGAAATAGACCAAGGACCACTCGAAGGGAAGTTGTATCAAAGACCTACTACCTCTTGGCATTAGTGCAGACTTAAGTTATGAATAAAGCAGAATGGAAACAAAAGATTCATATAGCCGACCCCCATTGGTTTGGGACTAAGGCTTAGTCATTGTCCTTGCTGTATTCAAACAAATTAAGTGATATAAAGGAACTTAAAAATACCTGCACATCTTTCATCAAATAGAGCCATGTAAGACTGAGTGCAAGAATGAGCAGCCAAAGAAAACCCTTCCCCAGCATTCAAAGCCTTATCAAATGCTTCCTTGAATTTGTCAAAAGCCCCTGATCTTATATGACCCAACATTGATTGAAATGCCGGTTGGACAAGCTATCAAATTGGAAGAAGACAAACAATGAGAAATTAAAAGAAAAACAGCCAAACATGTTCAAATTTTGGATCGGTAAAATAGATACCACGTAAAAGAATCAATTTATACATTAAAATGAAAAATAATTGAAACATCCATTCATACAACTGCTGAGGAGAGGAATCCCATATTATGAAATGCAGTTAGGCTTACTTGATATTTGGAAGCCTCAACCTAGTAGGTCAAGTCTTTTGGTTGGACACCATAAACAAGGGCACAGTGACGCAGATGGCTGCTCGAACAACACAATTAAGTCCTAGCTGTACATGTCTAGTCACATGCCCATAAATTTAACATTTTCCCTTTACCTCTCCATTCCTATCTACAGCTAAAACCAACATGTAAACATCCATACCACAATAGTTTTGCTTATAATTTGAATGGATTTTTTTTACATTATATTTACAATTCTATTGGGAGGTTCACTGGACCATGGGCCACATAATGAATGATATCCTACTCCATCACATGAAATCCCCCCACTATTAAAAATTTATTGTTGGCGACCAATTCATGAACAGTACTAGAATTATGATGCTAATCTTGTAATTGTCAATCATATGAATCACAAGCAAATATCCACACTTTTAGTTGCACATGCCCCATGCTTCGAGTTGGACATAAGTAAGAAAAATATAACATTATCCGTTTCATCACAATGCTGCAGTCTTCTCTATAGATCAAATAGAAAACTGTACTATTTATTAGAAAAATGGATTACTTGTAGCAATTTCTCTTCAAGCTGCTTTCGCTTTGCAGATCTGACTCCTTCATCAAAATAAGTAGCTTCTGCATCATACCTAGAATTAAAAGAAAAGTAAAATGTCAATATTGCTAACAAGTGTATCAACATAGATTTTAAATCCAGAAAAGAAGATTCTCAGACAATATCATCCAGAGTAGACAACCAAACGGAAATTGCATCAAAAGCTTAATGCAGAAATGCTTATACGATAAGCCACTCTATCTGACAGTATAAATTCAGCTGTGGGATCAAACTGAAATAAATATCTAGGCTTAGGAGAAGGGAGCAAAGAAAAATGTAACATATGGAACCTCATACATTATCATGAGACAGGTCAACAGTCTGTGCATTGAACCTATCCACAACCGGAAATTATATATCCCAGCATACAAAGAGTTCACATCTAAGTAGTTATTTTTGCTACCATGTCTATCAGTTTTTATGAAAAGAATTCCATGTAGAATGTAAGTCTCCTAATACTACCAAATTGCACAATCCAAGTAGCACAGCTCGGAAATAGAGATGGCACATGTGACACAGCCATAGGCAGGAACCATAAAGCTGTCTATCCCCATATCCAATTACATTAGCAACAAATTCATTAAAAGCACACACATGGTTGAGAGTCAAACGCTTACTCAGACAGACATGCATTTAGAGTTGAACTCAGCATCTTTCCAAAACCAGAAACTGGTCCAGATTGTATAGCTTCTTCTATTTGACACCACTCCTGGCGTGTGGGTTATAAACAAATTTGGTCAGTTAACTTCTATCATTTATTTCAGAAAGTCAGCAAGATTAAGCTAACGAAAAAAACAAAAGAGAAATGTAAAGAGCATATACCTCATTTGCACTGAAATTAGCATACTTTTCATTAGCAATTTCTTCACAGCGTACAGTAGCAACCATGACCTGCAAATTGATGAATAATAGATATAATTACATAAATGTGCATGCATTTATTGTAAGCCCCTGTGTGAACAAGCATTAACAAAATTACCTTGTGGGCAGGAAGGTCAAGGTCCTTGTTCTCCTTGATGATCTTCCAGATTTGCTGCGAACTAAAGGAAAATCCAGAAGCAGGAACTGCACCCCGTCGATCTCCTGCCAGACCACCAGGTGCAATAGAATGATGGAAGCGTTGCCTCAAACTAGCAACCTTCATTAATAAAAGAGAAAACAAATTAATTAATAATGTCACCAAGAGAGATCTAGCTCCATGTCCTACAATACAAACTGGAATCCTAGAAATAAATTAAACGACTTGCAATGTGATAATTCAATGGTGAGGTCTGCACATTTGAAAGTCCAAAAAAAAAAAAAAAAAAATCATTTAATTTGATATGCATCTAACTTGAGAGCTTATTTCTCCTTCAACTATTACCACAGGGGCAGGGGAGCAACAACAATTCCAATATTAACATATTCTATAAATATATAATTTAATTTAAATAAAAATTTGGCTTACTTGCTCTCTGAATTGTTCTTCCTTTTCTTCAAAACTAGAAAGTGCAACAACTTCCACCTGTCCATACATCACAAGTGTGTTATCACCGTATATGCTCCATTTTACCTTCTAAAAGAAGACAGATAAGCTTATTTCAGCTAAAACTAAAAGGATGATATCTCACATTAAAGAATTCACTTAAAGGAGTTTCCTTGTGTGCTTGTGGCTTAGGAACAGCATCCCAGATCTGCAGTTAAAGAAAGAGGGGAAGTATGAAAACAGTGTTGTTTGAGTCAATAAATAATAATAAGGGAAAGCAACACCAACTTTTACCTTCTGAATATCTTCTCTTAGAACCGGTTCCAAATTCTCCAATGGTGTCTACAAATAATGAAGATCGAAAAACAATAAAGTATATGGCTAAAGTCACTTAATACAAGGACAAAAAGGTAAACTAAAAACGTAAGAACAACTGACATAAGAAAGACTTAAAATCTCTCCCCAGTCACAACATTAAGCTAAAGAGAAGAGAGGAACACACCCTTGTTTTATCACGTATAACAAACATCAAAGTTGTTTTACGTGGACTAAACAATCGCATCATAACCTGCAAGCAAACATAAACGTAAGTGGAACCATGGCTGCTTAAGAATTCCAGATTGACTGCTTATGAAAAAGGGATAATTATATAAATTTTGCGTCGGAACTTTACTGGTATTTCTATTTTAGCATCTCCAAAAAAAATTTTTCTTTTATCAATTATGTATTTGGACGAATAAGTTTTTTCACTTAAAGTGTATTTGGCCTGAATTTTTTACCAAAAACCTATAGTAGATAATTTTTTTAATAAAAATAATACTAGACATAAACATCCATATAATTTATTTCTATTTCTCAATGTTTTGATTTTTTACTGTTTTATATATCCTTTTTTCAAAAAGAAAATTCAAAATTTACCTACAATTTTTTCCTAATCCGAAACAAAATTAAAAAAATAAAATGTCACAGAATAAAATAAAGAGATAAAGGTGACAACATAGAAAAATAAATAGATTGAAAAAAATTGGATAAAATAGTCTATTTAGATATTCCTGACAAAAATTCTGCTCAAAAATGCACCTAACTGTAAATAATTTATCAATTCAAACATTTTATGATAAAAAATAAAATTGAGACGCTGAAATAGAAAAATAGACAAAGTTCAAATACTAAATTTCTAATCATCCCTTTGAAAAATTATTATACTTAGGGCACCTGGAATACAGTCTTCAAAAGAGGTTTATTTGCAGCTTGCTCACGGCCAATATCATGACACCACCTAAGAAACATTTCACAGCAAGATAGTGCATACAAATTATGAGAAATTATTTCATGAAATTCCAATAAATTTGAAGAACAAGTCTAAACAGATATCTTACATGTTAATCAATACTATGTCTGAAACAGCAAGGGCAAACAGGGCACTCTGTTTCTCAAATGCTGTGTCATCCTAAAATAAGAGGGGAAAACAGACAAGTGAGAGCAAACATCACGAGAGGGAAGGATGGTTTCACTTGTTAAAATTTCAATGTTAACAGCATAGAGCATTCTTTATTAATATAAATGAAAAGTCAAGGCTCCATCCAACTTGTTTCTCAGAGCCTTGACAAAAGGATTCTACATATGCTTAAATAAGGCAATCGCAACAACTTAATTATCTAAAGCCCACACAAGAAATTCTAAATCTCGAAAATTTCAAGCAGACAGTTGCAAATATTGCATCTGAACTGTTTGATACATCTCACCTAGCCATGATTCCTGCAACAATCATCTTGCGATGTGCAATATATATGAATTGCTTAAAATAAAATTATTTTTCACATCAAGCAGGGTGTAGAAGATGATAGAGAACTGAAAATGCTAGAGCAATGCATATTGGCAAAAATATATATCTATATAAAATTAAAAGAAGAAAAGAAAAACTAGAAAAAAAAAAGGTGCACCTCTCCTCGTTCTCTTCCATCAGTGCCTTCCAAGTCCATTACAAGAGTAGAAGGCTCAATTCCAGCACATTTAGCTATCCAAATACCTTTAGTGGTTTGGGACCTGAAAAGCATCATATCAGGATTCCAAAATCCTAAAAATTTTTTGTTTAAAAAAAATTGAAATCAATACAAGAATGTACCTTCCCTTAAAGGCATCCATCTCCCTAAAGTTGGTGCCAAATAAATTGTTTAATAAAGTGCTCTTCCCTGTTCAGTCCATAGAAAACAATATCTAACACTTTAGAATGTAGATTTATCAATAATAGAGTTGGGAGCATAAAACACGAAAGCTGAAATCAACTTAAGAAAAGAATAAAGTATGCTGTCCATATCAAATATGGAAGTGATGTTTTTTGCCATTGATGGAACCTATATCCAGGTGACTAAGTTTCAAATCAAAATTTGTTGCTGGCTAATTCATATTATTCTAACTAATAGTTGTGCAAATGATGTAAATTGCAAATGAGAACATGAAATCTCACCACCAGAGACACGGGAACTAGAGATTTAGAAGTTAATAGAGAACATGGAAATACATACCACTACTTTGTGGACCCATGATGGAGACTACAGCATAAGAAAGTCCACATTCCCCCAATTTCGAGTCCTTGATAAATTGATCTATTCCATCGGCATTAAATGTACCATCTCCATCAATTAACTGAGTAGAACAGCATTGCTCGCTTTTTGCTGAAAACCAAAAGTGTTACATATTGATTAGGAATACATTGTTCATGTTAGAAGACACTGTGGACATAAAAACCTTTAAAACAGATAATGAATTCACAGCAAAAGCGATCTCTGCATAAGTTTATTCAGAATTGAAAACCAAAAAAAGATATCTATATAAGCACTCCAGGATACGAATATTTAACCAACATCCACAAAAACCACTCAGCTCATGAGATTCATAACCATTACTTCCCTGGTTGTTGAGAAGAATAAACGCGAGAAGAAGAAAATGGAAAGATACCATAATTTGGAGTTAAATGGCGTTTTTAATTTCACTAGAGAATAATCGAATTCATATATTCCATTAAAATTAGCCCTGTATTCATCAAATCATAACAAACCTTTCCCTTTCCATTTATTTTTCAAGCTATCAAACAGGATTGAGAATTTTAACACGATCCCAATTCCAAAACCAAATACCAAATCAATTCTGTCCAATCTATCTATTTAAAACAAAATATTCATTTTTATAAGTAGCTTGAATTACTTAACAGGCCCGTTAAATTTCACCAATTTAACAACAAACAGAAACCGCAAAACAGTTATAATCCAGAACGCATGATCATAATGACTGCATAAATAAACGGGAATCAGACGCATAATTAAGGTTAAAACCGCTTCAATTTAACATTTAAACGCCAAGAGAGATTTATATACAGAATGAATCAGAGATATTGAAATTTAGAGATTACCCATTTGAATTGAATCGGAACTAGACAGACTGCGAGCTCAATACGACCTAAGAAATGTTAGGCAGTGAAGATCGATTGGTAAGAATAGAAGAAGAGAGAAACAGAGATCTCAAAAGAGGAATTTGTTAACCTTTTAGTGCTTTTCTTCTCCTTCTTTTTAATTTAAAGTTGAGGGCTTGACTGTCCATTGATTCCCATGATTTTTAAAAGAGCACAAAATGGGATTTTTTTTTTTTTTTTTTTTTTAAAGAATTTGATTTGGAATTCGAGGTTTTTTTCTGGTAAAGAGATGGCTAAAGAAGGTAAACTCTTTTCTTTCCAAAGAAAAATTTGTGCTACTGTCATTTATTATTTAATGGTAAAAGCTACTTGATGTATCCTTGCAAGTAATGTCTATCTGATGTCAACAAAATAATAATAATAATAATAATAATAACAAATATTAATCATTGCAATTCTATTATACATCCATTTTCTTTCCTATAATTTTTTAAATAAATAAAGGATGATTCACGTATTCTTTTTTTATTATTATTATATAATATATAATAAAGTAATATTTAATTTAATCTAAATAGTGTTAATTTTTAAAAGTTAAAATTTTACTTTTAAATTTTGAATGGTATAAATGTTTAAAATTTTTTTAATTCATTATATTCATAAAAATATTACTTTTACTTATTCCTTTAATTGAATTTTGGAAATTAAAACTTTTTAAGTGGTGCATTATCAATTCTAAATGAAAATATTGCATTGCGAATAATTTTAATTGAAGAACTAAAACCGTTTCATTATTATCATTAAAGTGTTCGTTGTATTGGTGAACAATTTAAATTTCCGTAGCTCTATGGAAAATTTTCTTTTTTTTATCTTACTTATTTCATATATTTTTATCTTTTAAAGTTGTAATTCACCCAAATTATTACTAAAATACTTTTTTTTTTACTAAGTTATAGCTCATCTCACCTAATTACTTAAATATAAATTCTTTTTCATTAATCTGTCAATAAAACAATTGTTTATGTCTTATATGGTAATTTAATAAATAAAGGTAAAATTTCTAAAAGAAATAAAAAAACGAAGCAGAAAGTCATTAATTAAAATTTGGATTTACATATAATTAAATTTATGCCTCTCATAAAATGTCGACATATGAAAAAAAAAAAAAAAAACTTCAAAAGAAAAAATAGAACAAATTGGTAATAGCATTTTGCGATTGTTGAGGATTGAAAAATCCAAATTATCAAATGCAAATATCACGTGTACATGTCACCACTTTTACTACAGATTCTCGAGACATTAGTCTCACTAATGTCCACGACATCACATGATCTGTAAAATTAATTTTCCCGTAGTATCATTTTATAGTAATTAAAAAATTTCAACGTAACTTAAATATTTTTAGTCGTTAAATTTAAATAATTATATATCTATTTATACACTTATAAATCATCTTCGCCTCAATTTTATTAATTTTCAGTTTTTTTAATTAATCAGCAACTAAACCTGGAGGCTCACAATTCCTGGGACCCATTTGGAGGCCATGTCGGTTTTAGTGGCAAGTAATGACGTGCCATAAGATCACTGTTTTAATAATTGTAAAACTAAAAAAAAAGCAAAAAAGAGAAAAAAAAGGCCGAAATGGGACCTACGTTTATTTCTTCAAACCGACTATAGTGGGGTCACTTGGCCGCCCATAATATTGTTTTCAAGTTACTCGGGAAAGTGGACGGTGCGATCTGCTGTACCTTTATAGCGCGTGGATGAACGCTCCACTCATCTGCCATGGATGATGCTACTTTCGGTACAGCCATGCCAAGCTCATTTCTGACCAACATTCCTTTGTTTGCTAATATAATATTGTATTTTATTGTTTTACTATTATTATTATTATTATTATTAAAAACTACTTAATCAATATAAGTTAATATTCTTAATTCTTAATAAATATAATTAATTGTGGGAAATAAATATGTTTTAAGCTCGAATATAGTTTTAACTACTATTATAAATAATACCACGTAAAAGCTTGTATTTGGGTAAATATTATGTAATTAACGTGTTAATGATAATTATAAATATCTTAATTTTTACATGAAATCAATTTTCTACTTTGTGATGGCCTTTCTATTTTTCAAATGATGTAAAATTATTCCAACCAAATATCAAAATTTTATTTTCTTAAATCACTATCTTTCGATATTACAATCCTAAAATTTATTTTTATTATTCATATTCGGATGGAATAAGCTATTAAATTCGCTGTAATTGTATCACTCTTTATACCTTCCCACCTCATTCTCAAATCTCAAAATTTTCCCCTAACCCTAAGGCAGGTTGAGATAATTAAATTATTACAAAAAATAAAATAAGTAATTAAAGGCAATTAATAAAGAAGTGTCATTTTACTTATTTGGAAAGCTACGAAAAATGAACAAAGAAAAAGACAAATGTCATTTTTCTTTTACCTTGAAAAAATAAATTAGTGTCATTACTTTACTTTCAAAAAGGCATGTTCATTTTCTAATTTTTATAACTGGAACCATCGGATCGAAACCGGAAAAACTAGAACAAATTCGAATTGAAATCGGAACTAAAGGCTTATTGTCCGATTTTGGTTCAAAATTTTGAGGAACTGTAAACTGTTGATTCCAAAAACCAGCCGGAATCAGATGGAAATGGCGGTTTTTCCAACCGATTATAACAGTTCTATTGGTTCAAACTAACGATTTCAGCAATTTTTTTTTTTATTTTTTTCAAATTTGCTGTGAAATCTCCAAATTAATCATTTTAACAACTATATAACGGCTAGTTGTAAGGGTCTTTATAAAAAATTGAGTTTTTGAATTTACTATAAAATCCATTGTTTTTATTTATCATCGCACAAAATTATTTATCTCTGCTGCTCTCCACTCTCCAATCTTTCTAAGCTATTTCATTTATAAGTATCCAAATGATTGTCAAATAATTTCTCTAAAGCTAATGTCTAATTATTGTTCAAGCCTTTAAAAAAAAAATCAAGCTTTTTTTTAAAACTTTTTTCTTAAAGTTTTTGTTTAATTATTTCATAAATATTTAAAATTTAAAATTTCAACAAAAAAATGTTATCTAATTTTTTATTTTATAATTATGCAATTTGTCGAAAAATCGATCAGAGAACTGGTTGAAATCATCTAGTTTTGAACTGTTAATAAACTGCAATCATTCGGTTCCAAATCGTAATCGAAACCGTCAATTTTCGACTCTGTTCCAATTTTATATTTTCTGGAATCGGAACCATGGCCACCCTTACTTTCAAACATTTTTTCCAAATTGAAAGGAAACACTGTTTTCATTCGGTTTTAGTCGGTTTTCATATGCTTTTATTAGTTCAAACTGATTTTTTGGACTTTTGATTTTCTTATGCAATCCGAACCTGACTATAGTTTGGTTTTAGTTAAATTAATTGAACCAGCTGATCCGGTCCGATTAACAATGGGAAACAGAAAAAAAAACATTAGTTGTTATTGGTTTTGTTCATTGATTGCAAATTAATCTTTATTACCTATTAACAGTTCTTTTACAGCATAAAAAAAGTTTTTCTTTTTCCCGAAATTTTTCTTTCCCTTCATTTCCTTTCCTATCAAGCAACCAAAATCCCACCAACCATCATATCTCTTCCACCACTATCAGTCACAGAGCTCCCAATATTCCAAGTTCCAACGCCTTTTATCATTGGAAAATGGAACCCACTGCAAACCCGATGGTCCAGAGAACGGATTATAAAAAATTACTTTGTAAAATTGATCAGATGGGATTAGCAGTTGATGATTCAATGACTTTTCTTATTTGGAGAGGAAAAATTGAAATAATAATTAAATTGTTTTTTTATAAATAATTAAAATGTTTTATTTTTTTTTAAATTTTGATACCATGTAGTATAATATAATAATTGCAATATATTTATGGAATTAAAATACAATAACAATAATAAAATTGAATTATAATAAGTTTCGCTATCTAATGAATTAGCTTTAATGAAAGGGTTGACTATTTTGAGAGGTAATTAAATAGGGAACTGAATAATTACCCTTCGACTTGGTAATTAATTTTATTAGAGGTAACTCAAAATTCAAACGCTAATGTACCCTATGTTAAAAACTAAAATGCATTTTTGGCACGTAACAAAGCCCATTGATTGATCTTCCTCAGCGTACCCCTCGTTCGTACCCTTGACGTAGTCGTACAGCTAGAGTGGGCGGGAAAAGTAAAAGAAAGACGGGCGAAGAGAGAAACGGACGGGAATGAAGCATGAAGGATAAAGGAAAGAGATCGGTGGACGAGAGGTACGGGCAATGGAAGACACTGATCCCTGTCCTCTACGACTGGCTCGCTAATCACAATCTCGTTTGGCCCTCTCTCTCTTGCCGGTATCAGCTTAACACTCCCTCTTTCTGTTTTATTTCTCTAATTGATAGGGTTTTTAATTTTTTAGTTCTCTTCTGACTCGGTATAGTTGATTCAAGAAATAGTTTGTTATTATGAGCTCTAATTTGTTTTTTTGTTTTTTAATTTTTGCCAAATGCTTTTTCCCTTCCAAAATGGTTTGTAAAGATGCAGGTGAAATTGAAATTGACCTTGAAGTTTATTATCCTTGCATTTTATTTTGGATTTTACTCCATCCAGCATTTTATTATCAATTTCATGATTATTATATTCTGCTACTTTTTGCTAGATAGGTTAGTTCACTTGTAGTTGTATGATTTTTCCTTAGCCATTTTTCAGCTGCTGGGGAATTCTCGAAGGAGTTTCTATATTGAAAATAAATGAACTATGATTTTACTGTAATAGAGGGTGCAGAAATTGCATTTAGATTGAGCAAGCGCTTTATTTCTATGTTAAAATAAATCATTATCTTGTATCTGTTTCAGCAAGTGCTTCATGTCAATATGCTTTTTGTATCTTAATACTAAATTTGTCATATAAATTTATGCAATGTTGATGTATGATCAATCTTTCAACCTTCAAATGCATGTGGATTGATCCTCTATTTTGATCTCTTTTAACTAATAGATGGGGTCCTCAGCTGGAGCAGGCGACATACAAGAATCGCCAGCGTCTGTACCTTTCTGAACAGGCAAGATGACAACATCCGCCACAGATTCAGAGGATATGGATCTGCTCTCTGAACTTTATAGTTTATGCTTTTTTTTTTTCTCCGCGCAATAGTTTTTGCCTTATTAATACAGGCTTTAAACAATATCAATGGTTTGATTTGACATTCTTGTGAGGTAATAAATTTAGTTTATCTAGTTGAGAAATAGTGAACTTAGTCAAAAGTTATTTGAAAATGATGTCAGTTGTGAGGGGTTGGATTCATTAGTTCTTAGCTTGATAGGATCCTTTGTTTTCTTCCTGGTAATAGAAGGGAAAGTTATTAGTTTCTCAAAGCTGCCATGACCATATCATTTTTGTGTGATGTATAGTATCTTCCAATGTTTGATGTTGCTAAAATCACAATGCATGATGTTGTAGTATGTTGTGCATTGTAGTTTGCTGGATTTGTTTACTAATTTTCTTCTCTCATATCCAGACTGATGGCAGTGTCCCAAATACTCTTGTAATTGCAAACTGCGAGGTTGTTAAACCCAGGGTTGCTGCTGCGGAGCACATATCACAGGTAATATCATCATGAATAATTGTTGCCTTCTCCTTCGTTATTCACCGACCATGATATGATTAATTGTTGGATGCTTTGATTGCTTGATATGGCAGTTCAATGAAGAAGCACGCTCTCCCTTTGTAAGGAAGTATAAAACTATAATACATCCAGGCGAGGTACCTATTACTTCTTAATATTTTTATTTTTAACTTTTCTCTCTCCTCTGGGTGAACTTATTGGTTCTTGTAGAAGCCAAGCATTGTTGACTTAAACTTTTTGGTGGATCCTCTAATGTGGAAAATGGAAAGTGCTTGCAAATGTGCCTAGATGTCTAGGAAAATCAGGGATTACTGGCAGAAAGTTTCAAAATGAAAGAAAAACTGATAATTCACCTCGGTGCCGGTTGATAAGTGTATTTAACTGAGGTGAAAATGGCATATATTGGGTTGTTGAATGTGATAACAGCAATACTTGTTGCATAAAAATTTTTCATCCTATCGATTAAAATATTATGGAATATTTGTTTAAATTTTTTAAATTTTTTTAGAGATCTTTGATGCCTTTTACAAAGCACCTATTTGAAGGTGGCGTTCGCTTGCCCTGAAAGGGAAAGTAAAAAAATTGTATTGTTAGTTGGATGGCTCTGTCACTTTTATTTGTTTACTTTAGATCTTATTACTATTAGTTTCCACATGTTTCTTTTCACTTCTGCATATTGGCTTTCCTTTTTTTTTTTTTTTTTAAATTGCTGGAAGAATTATGTCCAAGATATTTAAGGTCTTCCACTGAATTCTTGCTGCTTTCATGTAAATGTTTAGGAAGATTAATTTCACTTTCTCAGACAGAACTCTGAAGCAAACTTTTCTCTCTCTCTAGCTTTCTCCAGCTACATTTTTGTCTTGCAATAAAATCTACTTTGCTAGTGATTTCCATCCATATTGGATGTTAATTGAGCTAAATGTCTCGTCAAACTTTGCTTTGTCATTCACAAATCGTCCTGCTTATGTAAATAAATGTTTAGGCATTTTGATGTGATTTTCACAGGTGAACAGAATCAGGGAACTGCCTCAAAACAGTAAGATAGTGGCTACGCACACTGACAGCCCTGATGTAAACATTTATTTTTCATTTAGTATTAGTTATGTGTTTTCTCTTGGTTTTAATTTTGAATTAATGGAGTTCAATTTGAATTAAATTATTAAATTTTCAAAATAGGTTCTCATTTGGGATGTTGAGTCTCAACCCAATCGCCAAGCTGTCCTGGGAGCCACAGCGTCTCATCCAGATTTGGTCTGTCCTATGGCAATTGGTTTTTCTTTTCTTGATTCAATATTGAATTTGATTTTGAATTTCTTAATTTTTATATTTCTATTATAACTTAAAATTATACGTGAATTTTTTTCTACATAGATCTGTAACAGCATGTTTTGCTGGAATTCTATTATATTTCCAATGTAATTATAATTGTACTAGTAACTTTTGGCTGGTAAGAATGCATTGAGTTATTAATTGAGAGATTTAAGGAATCAATTCCTAAGCACATGAAGAACTTTGTTATTTTCTTTTATAAGCAGTCCGCTTGTTGACTTGGTTAAATCGTCTTTCAGGTATTGACTGGGCATAAAGATAATGCTGAATTTGCTCTTGCTATGTGCCCAACTGAGCCCTTTGTGCTCTCTGGAGGTTGGCTGCGATTTTAATCATTTCTTTGTAGATTCACAGAACCCTCTTGCATAAATTAATTATTGTTTGAGCAATAAACTTATATTTGAGACTTAATGAGCAACGTTTGGTTATGCAAAGTTATTATTCTTACCCTATGGTATTTTAGCATGCTGAGAATGGATTTTCACATGACTGCCTGGAGCATTTTCCACCTTTAGAAATGGTGCATGATTATGGTGCGCCTAACTGGGCAGTTTATCCTTTATATATAATTAATTATTATTTTTTAACGGGCAGGTAATCCTGTAGAAACTATATAGACATATTCTGTTGATGTTGGATTTTCTTATCTTCACCTCTTATGTACATTGCTTGACATCTGAACTGCTTTTTCTGTCAGGTTTTACAAATGTTCTCACAGTTCTTTCTGAATTTGGAATTACAATGGCAGGTAAAGACAAATTAGTGGTGTTCTGGAGTATTCAAGATCATATCTCAACCTTGGCTACTGACCCAGTGTCTACAAAGTCTCCTGGTTCTGGTAGCTCTAATTCAAAACATGCCTCTAGGACTGGTGGGAGTAATGATAAATCTACTGAGAGGCCTTCTATTGGGCCTCGAGGTATCTACAAAGGGCATGGTGATACTGTTGAAGATGTTCAATTCTGCCCGTCAAGGTATCTTTGGAAGTCATAATCAAATGCATTACATAGTATTTGGCCAAATAATTATGCCTTCATGAATGCCTAGTCTGTTTGTGGCATATTATCTGTTGATAGCTTGCAGTTTTCATAGAAGCATAGGGCTTTCTCTCACTTTAATATTATTTGATGGAAGTGTTATCCTGAAGTCTCCTTTGAACTTCTCTATCATTTGATTTTTTTCTCATGTTTTTGTTTTCAATGTGAAGTGCACAGGAGTTCTGCAGTGTAGGAGATGATTCTTGCCTTATACTGTGGGATGCAAGAACTGGTTCTAGTCCAGTTGTCAAGGTTGCATTCCTTCTCTTCATGCTTATTGGTTGTCACTGCACCTTTTTTTCTCTCCTCTATTATTTCCTTCCTAATGGAGTCTAAAATGTATACAATCCATGTATGGACTCCTATTAGAGAAGCAGCAAACATGGAATTGAACCTGGACAAAAATATGCTGTGTTTTTGCTGGTTATTTTTGTGTTGCCATTTTGACAATTGCAGCTACTTTTCTGTTGATCATATATATTAAAAAGCTGAATATCCGCCTTCTTGTGGTCTTCTGTTTGGCCTTGATTGGAATCTTTATTTATTTATTTATTTTTTGGTTGTGGCAGGTTGAGAAAGCTCATAATGCTGATCTTCATTGTGTTGATTGGAATCCTCATAATGTAAATCTGATTCTCACAGGGTAGTTATATTTCATATCCTTTGTTCTACATGTATTCTTTCAATCATGGAAGTGACAATCTAGAATTTCTGCATTGATATTTATTATCATGAGCAACAATGTCGTTTGGCTTGATTGTTGTGCTATTAATTTTCTGTTTCAATTGTACTTTTTTTCCAGCTTCATACTGATGTGAATTTAAGATTATTATGCAACTCATTGTGTGCCTTTAAATGATGTTGGCTTTACTTCAGCTCTGCTGATAATTCTGTTCACATGTTTGATCGCCGGAACCTCACTTCTGGTGGGTTTGGATCACCTATTCATAAGTTTCAGGGTCACAGTGCTGCTGTCCTTTGTGTTCAGGTCTCAAATTATGTTGGTTTATGCTTAAATTGTTTATTATTATCCATGTCTTCACAATTAGGAATCACTCACTTTTTCTGTTACTTCAACAAAATTCGTTTCAGTGGTCTCCAGACAAGTCATCAGTCTTTGGAAGTTCTGCAGAGGATGGCATTCTAAATATATGGGATTATGAGAAGGTGCTGTTTTGTACAATTTTCTTCTTGACAGCTTTTTCTCTCCCTCTTTCTCTTGTTCTGTCTCATGTTCAATCCGTACAAAAGCAATAGTAGAAAGAACAAAATGAAAGCCTAAAACCACTCTGAGGGAAGCCCATGCAAAATAAAATACCAAGACAATGTGCATTCCTGTATCGCATAATGGGTCACAATGGAACATTACAAGGTGGGCTCTTGGCGAATTTAGAGTGTGAGAAAGTATTGAAACTCCAAGACATGTCATACAAATAGACAAATAGGGTTGGCATGGACATGATTCACTTAATGTTCTAACAGAGTGAGACGGCAATTAGCTATAGGTCCAGTACTCTAGTGGTCAAATGCATACTTCATAATGCAGCTGAACAGTGATTTCAAATTATCCTTCTCTGTTCTTCTACTTTGAACCTCAAATGATGAAACTCTTCTTAGCACCAACACTCTACTAGTTCCTTGAGGTTAAGGAGGATGCTTGGGAATATTGCCGTTTCATTTTCTGGAATTAACCATTAAGGGGTTGTTCCTGTCATTATTAACGAACAAGTATAAGAAGGGGCTCATTTTCTTATTCCTTTTCAAAATCCTTTCTACTTTGCCCCCAGGCCAGTAGAGGTTTGAACAATGGGGTCCTCTAAAAGTTAGTATCAGGAATTTGACTAAAGTTGATATTAGAAATTGCATTTTATTGTTCCAAATTTTTATTTGACATTTTTCATTTTTCTGATCTTGCATACTATTTGATAATTTATTGTCTTTCAGGTTGGTAAAAAGCAAGATTCTGTTGGGTTGAAATTGCCAAATGCTCCTCCAGGATTATTTTTCCGGCATGCTGGGCATAGGTAAAAAGTTTATATGCATGCCTATAGATGCTTTTTATTTTTACATTTGTTTGAGCAATTTTGCTCAAATGTCAGTCTGCAGATGTTCAATACCAGTTATCTGAGCCTATAGTGTTGAGGCCAATAATTGATAGTTTGTATATGGTTGTTTGCTTCAATGAGATTTTAGTATGGTGACATTTTTTATATATGCATATAGGGATAAGGTTGTTGACTTCCATTGGAATGCCTCTGATCCCTGGACAATTGTCAGTGTTTCTGATGATTGTGAAAGCACTTCAGGAGGTGGTACTCTTCAGGTGAGAAGGCATTTCTTGATTGATTTTTCCATTCTGTCCTTTGATCTTGGCTCTTAAAGCTGTTTTTCTTTCTTCATTATGCGATTAGAGAAAATCATTCTATGAAACAGCGCTTTATGTTTGACAAGACAAAATGGAATGTAATAAATCGGATGTATTATTCACCAAAACTTTGCCTAATTTTGGTGCAGATATGGAGGATGATTGATTTTGTTTACAGGGATGAAGAGGAGGTCCTTGAAGAATTAGACAATTTTAGATCTCACATTCTTAAATGTGATGATGAAAGTTAGGAACTTATTTTGTAGTATTTTTCTTCAATTTCGCCCATCTTTCTTTACTGTTTATTTCAGTTTTCCTTAAATTTCTATTTTAGAAAGTGGATCTATTTTCTGTAAATACCATGTGAACCCATTAGAAACCAGAATGTAGCTTTAATCCTTACTGGAGTGGCAAGAGAAGCAGCAAAAGCTAAGTATTCGATCCGATACTAACACTGATCTCAGCTGCAAAAGCAACGCCATTCGCGTTCACCTATAATTTATGGCATACTAATTTTAAAAAGTTGAAAGGAGATGGGGATTTTGCACATCGGATATATATAAATATGATCAATTCGGGTCAAGATTACACTTTATCCTTAACTATCTAAAACGTGCTATTTGTTTACAGATATATGGTTTTCTCTATAACTGGTTTTCCAACTAATTAATAAAAAATAAATCAAGTGTTGACTTGAAGCTTACACAGGGTGAGGAGTATTTGAATTTGAAATGAAACCTTATAAATTACTAATTAGCTATACAAGATATGAGAAAATTAACCAATAATGTTTGATTTGGCTCTAATTAAATTTATAAACCAGAAAATCATATCAATCATCTCATCACATTATCAATGGCCACAAATCAGCTGTGACATAAGATAACACACAGTTCTGTCATCTTTATCTCCAAGGCCAAATCTCTCTCTCTCTCTCTCTCTCTGCGTAACGTGGGATATAGCAGAACCTTCAAATTCAATCTTCAAAGCAGGAGCGCACTAGCAGTCACTTCATATACTTTCATAACCCAAATAATCTCTCTGGATGCGTACACACTTGTCTACATGAACAAGCATTTCAATGGCGGCTGTTATAGCTTTAAGTTTTTCACATATATCTAATCTTATTTCTCATAAATTTCAATTTCTTTCACACTATCTCCTAAACCAAAACAAACCCATGTTTTCTCATTTCTTCTTCTTCTTCCTTTTCTTCTTCGCCTTCTCTATCTCTTTCTTTGTCTCTCTCTTTTTTCTGTATAAAACCCTCAATAGGACAAAGCGAGAAGAGAAACAGACCCATCATGTTATAAACCATTCTCTATCGAAGATAATCGATGAAACTCGCAATACCCGAGAAAATGACCCCACCCACTTATCCCATTCCCTCCTTCTCGATATCTTGCCGTCCAATTCTCCCAAATGGGTCACTCTGTTTAGCAATTACTCGAATGAAACGAGCTCGGGTCTTCGCGATGAGGGAGACAGCTCAGTTGGGGATTCTCAAAGAGTGAAAAAGAAGAAGAAGAGGGCAAAGAAGAAAAGATTGGATTTGAAGAGTGAAGAAAATGAGGGTGAAGATAAGGGCTTTGAGAGAGAAGCTGAAGATTCCGGTTCTATTTCGGGTCAAGTCAAGCCCGACTTAGTTTGTCTATACCCATTTACCTCAACGAGTAGTGCTACACAGAGGAAGATCAAGCAGCAGTATGATCAGCTTGTTAAGTGCAATGAAACTAAGGGATTGACGCTAGCGCAGGTTTTTCATTTTTCACTTCATTTGAAAAAAGGACTTTTTTTTTTTTTTGAGCTAACTGACGCTTGAGAGTTGTTACTTTGGGTAATTGTTATTTATGCTTTCAATTTGCGTTTTGTTATAGACTGGGTAATGAAGTTAAATTTTTAAGATTATTGTCGTTAGTAGAACATTTGCATACAATTCAAAATTTTCTCCTCTGTTTATGAATGACTTATTTATTGTTAGAATATCCCAAATCGGTATGTGTTAGGTGTAATCACCCAAGTGGGTAGTTCTTATTTCAGTAACGATTAAATCTTATTATAAGCTTAAATTCAATTTCTATCCTCTGTTCCATTTATTTCTTGTGCTACCTCCTTCCTTCTTAATTCGAATTAAATATTTATTATTTATTATTTGTCTTTTGGTTAAAAAAAATCTGTAATTTTGGCCTAATTTTCTTTTTTTTCACTGAGGAAAGTGAAGTCTCTGATTAGTACGCATGACCTGTACATGCATGATTATTTGATCAAGTTATTGAGTAAACAAATAAATATAGATTGTCAAATTAGGTAAAGTGCAGAAGAAGAAAGTGAAGACCAAATTTGAATCTTATGATTTGACCTTGTAAATCACGAGTCTTTTTCATGAAAATTGTTGAGATGATCTTTCAAACCATATAAAAAAATGGAACATACCATTTTCAATTGCATCTCGTGTTGCACGATGATAAAAATAAATCTTTAAGTGCCAATCATCAAGTGAGGAAGTTTACAAGCGCAGTGATTTGTGTAAGCAAGTTAGGGCTTTAGGGATCAAAAGTAGAACAATTTTGCTTGCTATGGGAGATTAACGTGGAAGCATAGGAAACATTATTGAAGTTCATCTTAGTTGTAATAGGACTCGTAGTTACTGCAGATAATAGTCTAAAGAGTTGCTCTTGATTGGTGATGGGATTTTAAACCAGTTATGGCTTATGCACTAGTTGGCAACTGAGGCAATAACCACGCAAGTAGTAGTTGATTGGTGGTGATATTTGATTACCAACACTGGAGGAAGAGGTGGTATTTTTTTAATGGTTATCTTCTTTGCCTCTGGGATAATTAATACTGTACAACTGTAATATGTCGGTCTGCAGCATACTGTTCAAATTCTTTGGAAATTATTGTTCTTCTTTCTAGAGAAATCGGCTACTTAAACCATCATTCTTGTGCCTGAAAGTAAGGCCATGATAGCATTGCTTTTTGTGCAAGGTTGCTGCTGAAACTACAAGATAATTATTCTTCAGTGCCCTATCATCATCAATTTTTCCCCTACCTTTCTGTGATGTGGTATTTTCCAGTGAGCCTCATCAAGTATTTGAGCTTTAGTGGAGATGAGCTTCTTATAATTGAAGTTCCTTTAAGCCAAATCTTGTTACTGCTGTGAAATCCTCATGGAAGACATGGAATTTGGAAAAAGGGAGGTTACTTGTTGGTAGATGCTTAAGCATGCTGCTAGTCTCTTTTATTGAAGTTCTCATTCAGTTGATAGATCAGATTCATGGATATTTAAATTGGGGTTCATGGTTTACATCATAAAAATGATAGTATTTGATTAGAATGATTTAAATAAAAGCTTGAATATGGAATCAACTGAAGCTTGATATTTCTTTGTTTTCTCTTGTGATGCAGGTTGGTGAATTTGCTAATTGCTTGATTGAAGCTAGAAATGAGTTGCAACACAAGTATGTTACAGTATTATCAATTATTCTCTGGAAGCCAAATTTGAGCTCTCTTATTTTTTTCTTGTTTAATTCTTATTGTTTTATCTCTTCTTATGCTAGCCAGTTAGCTTTATATGCATATTTCATATACTTTTGTCTAGGTCTGAGGTCATCAAACGCAAGTTTACAATCACAAAGGTTCTACTGTTAAAGGCACACAGGTCTTCAATTGATCGCCTTCGTCAACAGGTGACTGCTTACTAATTTTATTCTATCTGGCTTGTGTAACAAAGCAGATAATGTGTACATTCAGTTGCCACTAATTTGCGTTTGGTGACTTCTTTTCTCCAGATATACAAGCTGGAGCTAGAACAGAAAAGATTAGAAGAGGATACCTTTGTTTATAATTGGCTTCAGCAACAACTTAAACTCTCACCTGCATACAAAAAGGTAAAACTGAAACCGTTATTTTAATGAAGCCAGCCGATCAATTTCTGATTGTGATGACTAAGAGTAAAAATGAACATACTTAAAATTTGGCTCTGCTATTTTTCTGTGGTTGTTGAAAATGCCTCCACACCAAATTAAATGTGACATATCAGGGAGCAGACAGGTGCTGCCATATTGTTCCACTTCATAAAAGGGTCACTCTTAACATTTTTAATATAAGAAAAGAAAAATTGTCTTTTAGTGAATTAAAAATTACTCTCAAGATTAATGTGGTGCCTTTTGATTTCTGATGGGTTGACAATTTGCAGACAACAGCTTGGCATTATTCATCTTTTTCTTTGCATATATTAGATATTATAGGAAAAGAGAAAAACATCTTCTATTTAATTTTTCCCATTTTTTTGTTCTACTAAGTACTTAAGTTGTCCTTCCTCATATTTGGTACATTTATGGGGAGAATTTTTTTTTTTCTTTTTTGTGGAAACCTCCTTGTATTAGTCTTTTCATTGCTGAGCGGCAACTATCTATTTCTTCAACTGCTCTCATGGAAAAAGCAAGAAAATATCTTTCTCTTGTTGCATTTAAATCAATGGAAAGTGTTCTTTTTTCATACTACAGCAGCTCTAACAATTCTGACCTTGTCTATATAGATGCTTGAAATAAGTGCTTGCATGGAGTTGAAGGCTAAGTCTGGTGAGCTGATTGAGAGCGATGATGCTGAAGTTTCAGATATTTCCTTTGAAGAGCTATTGGCACAAGAAAAGAAGGATGCATTTTGGTTGGTTGCTAACTGATCTTATCAAATGCATGCTCTTAACTTAGAAGTTTGTTTCAGCGCTGCCTATTGCTAACTTTATTTTATATAATCTTGTGCAGGCAGAAAAATGGGAAGTCAAGGTTATGCTCAAGCTGATGATAATGGTGTTTTGTTAGCTGTACTGGAGGATGGACTTATTTTTATTTTGACAGTATGTATATCTGACACCCAATCGTCGCAGGAATTTTTTTTACTGCCTGTGCAATCTTGGGTCTCCTTGTTGAAGGGAATTGAGGTCATTGTGTATTGGATCTCCTCTTTTTCCCTAGGCTTTTTTTTAGAAGCTAGTTAATCCATAATATGATTGATCTGGATGAGTTTAGTGCATGTTCATTCTTGGTAGGATGCAGTTGAACAAAATGGACTGGGAAATAAAAAATTCAATAGAACATGAAATTTAAAATCTATATTTATCAAATTACATTTTTTCTTCGGTTTGATCTACCATGCAGTAGAGCTGCCTGTCACTGAACCACTAATAGTCTAGTATGCCTGTTTGAGTATACCCTGCTTTTAATCTTTCATTGGTTATTGGTTGTGGAATCATAGTGCAAAGATGTTTATTAGTTGCCCAAATCACTAAATTAAGGATCGCGTGTAATGTTATGGTTTATAAGGATTTATTGAACCTTTCCTCAGCCTAGGATTCAGAGTCGCTGTTCTAAGCCCTACCCCACCACCGGATCAAGGGAATGATTTTTCGTGTGAAGGTTATTGGCAAATTCGATTTCAGGGTTCAAGATCTATCCATTAACGAAATATTTGCATCAACAAAATTTACCAATTATCTTTTGAGGTACCGTCTTTTCAGGTAGAGTAACATAAACTTGCCCCTTATCCAGAATTTTCCCATTTGCAAGTTCTGTTTTGAAATAGAAATAAAGCGACAAGGCACTTCATCTAATGGTAAATGCTTATAAAATACAACAAATAATAATAACAGAAAGATCATTCATCCGAGGATGTGTTACTAAGAAAAACAAAATAATAAAAGAAAAGAAAGGAAGAAAGAAATCAAGCAACAGAAGCAGTGTTTAGGGAATCATAATCTTATGATTTGAGTAAAAGACAGTCGATACACCGTGTGGAGAGATCTAGATCACTGCTTAATGCACAGAAACTAGTGAGAACAATTTATATTAATTTTCACATATGCATAAACAAAACATGCCCAGTCCTAATCTCTAATCAGCACAAGAAAAGCTTTCACCGGGACCAAGAACCATAATTTCCATCTCATAAACTGCACCCGGCAAAAGCATTGAGAAAAGCTAAACAAACCCCAAGAGTTGCTTTAATCCTCATCTGCTTTTGGATCATCAGGTCAGTCAATTTTGACAGATGAGTAGATCTTTCGCACAAACCAGAAGCAAGCATAGAAGCCGATTGTTCCAGTCAAGACAAAGAAAGCATAAGATATGATTATCATATACCCAAAATACAGGATGCCCGAAACCAATTTTGTGATTTCCAATTTGGTGAAGAAGTAGAAAACCGAGTAGAGGAAAAGGTACAGAGCAGAAGAGCCGGCAGTCAGGTAAGATCTCCACCACCAGTGATAGTCCTCACTACATAACTGGAAGTAGCAGAGCACAATTGTTATCTCTGCACAAGTGATTAAAAGAATAACGAACACTATGAAGAGGAAGCCAAAGATGTAGTAGAACTGATTCAGCCATATTGATGTCAAGATGAAGAAGAGCTCGATAAAAACTGCACCAAATGGAAGAATGCCTCCAATGAGTATGGAGAAGACTGGCTTCATGTACCAAGCTTGCTCTGGTATTTGCCTAGGAATTTTGTTTGTTTTCACAGGGTCTTCGATAGCTGGCTTTTTGAAACCTAGGTAACTGCCCACGAAGACCAAGGGAACAGAGATACCAAACCACAAGCAAACTAGAGCAAACATGGTTCCAAAAGGCACTGCCCCTGAAGACTGCTCACCCCAAATTAGGGCATTCAGCACAAAAAAGATTGCAAAAAGAATACCAGGGAACATAAATGCAGTTTTTAGGGTGTTTCTCTTCCACTCTGTGCCCTTAAACATTTTGTACAAACGTGCTGACGAGTAACCAGCCAATATGCCCATGAAGACCCACAACAGAACCATCGCAGTCATAAGGCCACCTCTGTTGGAAGGGGACAAGAAACCCAGCAATGCAAATATCATTGTCACCAGTGTCATTCCAAATATTTGTACACCTGTACCGACATAAACACACAGTAAACCAGAATTGATAGGTGCCCTAAACACATCTCCATGGACAAGTTTCCACCCTGTTTCTTCTTGGGCCTCATCTTGAGTCTCCAATTGATTGTAGTTTGCAATATCCCTATACAAAGTTCTCATCATGATCATGGCGACCATGCCAGAAAGGAAGAGAACAATCATCAGTGAGTTTATGATGGAGAACCAATGGATCTGATCATCATTCATGAGTAGGTAGGTGTCCCAACGAGACGCCCATTTAATCTCACTTTCCTACAAAAAAACTTCAGAAGTGAAAAATCTGTACAGCAAAAATGAGACAGGCTCACAAGAGAGAGAGAGAGAGAGAGAGAGAGAGAGAGAGAGACGGAAAACAGATTAGGGAAAAAGAAGCAAAGACATAATAAGAGAGTACCTTGAAGGTAACATCATATGTGAACACAATTGCCTTGCCTGAGTCAACTTCTTGTGGAACAGTGCTACCTTGAATCAATTTTTTGGTATCCTTGTTGCATGTTGTCACTTGAGGATTATTATCATCCCATTCCTTGTACTCATGATTGATGCTGTTTACAAGAATCAATTAAAATTAACAGGAAATAAATAAGTTAAAACTATTTCAACACCCACATAGAGCAAACACAACATGCAAGAAGAGTTGAATTGCATAGTGAATGCATTGTGCAATAGGCTTAGAGAAACATTAAGAAAATTTCAACAGGATATTCAATAAAATACACAAAAGGTAAGGTAGCAAGCATACAACAAGGAGACAAGCTAGCTGAATGTGTCTTTGGCATAAAAGTGCACTGCAATCTATAAAAACTCAGTGCCACACATTTAAGTCAAATACTATTGCAAATTCAGTAAAAGTAATAAGTTGAAGCACCAATCATATACATTTCAGGTACTTAAATGTTCTTTTTTAATGTTCCTTTGCTCTAATGTCATTGCTACTTCCAGAATTTCGAAGCAGACAATAAAGTACACTCATTCATATCCACCACTTTCACAAGGCAGATCAACCCAATAAAATCTGAAAAGTGAAATAAAACAGAACAAGATGCTACCACACCTGTTTGGAATAACCTCAAATCCAACGATTCGAGCAGAGCCTGACTCAGGATCCTTGTGATACATAACTCTAAAGCTAAGGTGGTTATTGATAAAGTATTTCTCCTCTTTACTCTGTAAAAAAAAAAAAAAAAAAAAAAAAAAAAAAAAAAAAAAATCAGAACAAAAAGTAAAACAGAAGCCTTCAATGCTATATAGTGCTTTCATAAACATACTCCAGCATAATTTCCTTTGAACCCAACACGGAAACCATGTTCGTAAGTTGTTGACTGACTGCCACCCCTCCTTTGACTAAGTACAGCAACTGGAAGGTTATCTAGAATCCTGCAAATCCATTTCCCAGCTATCAATATAAACAAGAAACAATTTGAAGTGAAAATGAACATGCAACAGATGAGTGCAAAATTAGCATACTGTATAAACATGAAACAGATAATATTGCAAATCAAAAAGCAACAGATGGGTGAAGTTTAAGAGGGAAAAAAGTGAAATGCAACCATGCAATCAGAACTCAAAATAACAAAAACAGAACATGTTAAGCACATCTTCAACTTACATGTTAACTCGATACTCATCATCAATCTTTTCTTTAAAATTCTTAGCAGACTCAGCATCAAGTATCATTCGACAAGCCACTTTGCACGGCTGCTCTTCCATCATTTCAAACTGGAGCAGGATCCAGATCCAAAGGTAACAATCAACAAATTCATCCCCAGTTCAGTTTCGTATTCAAGTACCAATAAATTGAAAGAGAAAGGATGGTAGATGCTTACATTGTATACAGAGTTCTCGATGCGGTCACCTCGAAGAACCTCCCCCAAATTTTCAGCACTGTTCACAATTTTATCAGGCTTACAATATTTTAAGTAGTAGTAGTCATAAGGAAGTTGTGTCTTTGTAGATGACAATTTGTTCACTTTGACAGAAAGGAAGTCACCCTATTTATAGGGAAAAAAAAAAATAAAGAAAAGAACTTAGATGGTGCACTTAATAACAAGAGGAAAGTAACAGCCAAATGAAAGATAAAATAAATAAGAACCTCACATCCCTCCCACCACCGCATATCCCCACAAGGTAAAGAAGATAGTTCTACTTGAAGTGGACAAAAAAGTTGCCACTAAATATTAAGGTACTCCAAATGAAAGAACTCACCTGTTTCATCATATATCCCAATTCAAGTGCAACTATCTCACTTACCATAAGACCATCTAATTTATTGCACTTTTTGGAAGCAAAACTCAAACTTCGTACCAGAATTTTACATCCACAAACACATGTTTGAATGTGGAAAACCACAGTATTACCAATTAAAGAAAACTTAGAGCCTTTTCAATAGCAGTCAATATCCATTCTTGTTTTTACATGCTTCGCATCACTTTCTTATACAGACAATATAATATCCTCTTAAAGTGCATTATACATCTCCCATTGTTAAGTCTAAAATACACAACTAACATATCACTCAATCAATCAAAAACACTAAAAGAACCAAGAGAACTACTATAATCTCAATGTTTAATCACAAGCTCAATTTTAAATATCAACAAGTAGTCAAAGCAACAAAACCACGGATCCAAAGCAAGTGTAAAGCTAAGTAACAGATCTACAAGAATACAATCAGCAATACAAAGGATCAAACCCCAAAACCCTAGATCCAACTCTACTTTAACCAAACCCGTCAGCTTAAAAAATAACACAAGGAGTAAACCCAATAAATTGAAAAAAAGCCAAAGAAAATAAAAACGAAAACAAAAAAGCGGAAAAAGATAAAACAGAAGTAGGTAGGTGATAATACTCTATGAAAGTCACGTGGAGCCACGCCAGGAAGATAGAAGGAGCATGCAGAGGAGATTAGAAGGAAAGCGAAGAAGAGAGTCGCAGAGATTCTCCCCATCTTCGTCTGCTTGATTCTACGGAGGGAGAAATGTTGAGAGATGAGGAGAGTTGAGAGAGGTTTTCAAGTATAGAGGTGTTAGTTTTGACTGTTGCCAGGATTTCTTGCCTCCTCTTTCCGCCGCTTCCGGAATCCCAATTAATCAGCGTTTTTTTTTTTTCACCTAACGCATAAATTTACGGCAGAAACTCACGAGATTTGCTTATTTACGCTATTTTTCTTACGGAAAACTTATATAAATATTTTTATATTTATGTAATAATTATATTTTTTTTCAAAATAAAATATAAAAATGCAGAGTTGCGATTAAACTCTTGCAATTTATCTCATTTTAATAAAGGACATAGGATATAGTTATTCCTTGGACACTTTGGAGTACCACAGGACAAATCATATAAACTTAAATAGCAAATCTATACATTTAGTAATTAATTATTTGGTTTATTTTTTTAATACAAATTTGAGTTGATGAATTTTGTTTGATTATATTTGATAAATATAGTAATTTTATATCTTTTCACGTTTTCATTGATTTCCAATGTGATTTATTCGTTCCATCCCATGCATCTAAATTTTCATATTCAACTTTTATCTTGACCTGACCATATCCATACACTCTCTTCATTAAATTTGAAAAAGATTGAATCACCCTTAAAAATTTTGAATGAATACTTCCTTTTTTGCTAAAAATTAATGTCAAATAAATCCAATTAGAAAAAAAAAATTTGTATGAGATTCAATAAAAAAACAACTATTGTCCTAAAATTCAAAAACCATAAAAAAAACTACTTCAAAATTAGGATAATGGTCTGTTTTCTTTAAAAAGCATAAATTTATAATGAAGAAACTTATAAATCTCAGGCAAAGTATATAAAATGCCTTCATATATATATATATATATATATATATATATATATATATATATACATATATATATATATATATATATATATTTAAAACATAACAACAAAGTAATGGATTTTGCCAAACTAATCAACCAAAATAGTAATCTCTAGTAAAAAAAAATGTAATTTATCCTATTTTTTTGAAAAAAGAAAGTTCCATTACTTTTTTATAAGCCTTGGATGTCTGGTTACTATTCCTTCCTTTTTGACTTTTTTATAAAAATAAAAAAAAATTACATTCTCTCAATTTAAAAAAAAAAAGGTAAATTGACTTACTGTCTAATTGATGCTCATTTAATTTAAATGAAGTTTAATGTAAATATATAGCCAAAAGTAAAGTTAAAATAAAATAATTAATATTGTTTTAATTTTCTAAATATGTTATCGAAATGCAAAAAAAAAAAAAAAAAGTCAAAAACTATTAAATTTAAAATAATCAAACCAAGAGAGTATTCCTTAGATTGAATATATGAAATACTAGAATTAAGACTTGTATAAGCTGGTGTATGAGCTACCTATATCATAAGCTAATTTATAAAGAATTTTTTAAATATTATTACTATTTTATTTTTTTTTAATAAATTGTCAGAAATATCTTTATTATGATAAAAGATCCATTGATTTAGTGTATGGGGTGGTATACCGGATGCACGATACTTACTCGCAGTCTTAACATAATACGACAACGACAACTCCCTTATTTATTATCACTTGCCAATAGAATCAATAGTATAATCCTAGAAATTTTCCAATTGCGCGATGACAGATCCTGGAGCAGAACCCGCCGCTTGAAACGTTTCCGATCAGTTGTAGAAACCGTATGCTAGTTTAAGATATATATAGTTTTATATCGTGTAGCATGGAAACTGTATGCTTACCCTTCGATTTATTTATTGCCGCTTTCGGATAGAAGTAGAATAATTCTTTTCTTCATCTTCTTAGGAAAAAGGAAAAAAGATCATCCTAAAGTCGCACCAATGGCAAAATCCTCAGAGGGAGCGGGTGGCTTGAAACATCTCCTATCAGATACGGAATCTGTTCAGACTGAAAAGAGATATCTTTCGCACACGCATGACAAGTACGTATTGATCTCTGTTGTTTTCGATGACAACCTATGGAAGAGCTTTTGGTTCAGGGCACATCTTTCACATCAGAAAGATGTGTCTTTAAAGGAGCTTCGAAATTCTCTTAGCGATGGTATACTTCTGCAGCCCATTAAAACACTTGATTATGCAAGAGAGTCTGGAACTGCATTGACCGGCTCTACTGTTTATATAATTGGGGGCCAAACCGATTTCAATCCAGTCGAAGTAATATATGCGTCTGATCCAGATTCCCCAGATTCTGATGAAGACGAGGGTTTTATAGCTTTCACAGATAGATGGGAAAAACTTATAGAAGCGCGGGAAGCCTCAATAAAAGGAAGTGATTTTATGCACAAAAAAGTTGAGGCTTTCGATGCAATGACCGGCGACCCTTCCATCATTCCTAACATGAACAGAGAAAGAAAATCCTGTGCTGCTGTCTCTTTTAGAGGAAAGATTTATGCATTTGGCGGAATACATCCAGGTCCGTTAGCCCCTTCACAACAACTTGATGTAAGATATTGGGGCGAGGTATATGATCCAGATACTTTTGGATGGAAATTTATCAGTGCCCCACCCTCAGATTTGCTAACTGATGGTCCTTTGTTTGCTGTGCCTCTAGAAGACAGGGGTTGCATTTTGTTGTTCAATTACAGCTTCTTCAGCTTCCGCTGTCGGTACTATCCTGCTACTGACTCTTGGGTTGGTGAGTACAGTTTGGATGATATGATTGATGAGTACAGTTTAGATGAAAGCAGCACAATGATGACAAAGGGCGGAAAGGGCACAACAATTGGTGACTGGTTATTGAATGAAAGTTCACTAAACTTCACAAGGGAAATCATCGAGTCCCCAAGCTTCATAAGCTATAAGGATAAACATCGAAAGTGGGAATGCTTACCTGATATGCGAAATTGCCTGGTTTATAATAACATCGTGTATTGGTACAACAACTATTGCGGGGATATTTATGCATATGATCCATCCAATTCAGAGTTGCTATCAGCACATATTTTGTGTGATGAGGTGGACATTATACCTAGCACGGATAGGAGAAATTTCACTTCAGGTCTCCCGATTCTGGTCCATTTAGATGGTCCTCTGTTCTCTTTGGTCTGTCTGGAGGCAGATAAACTCTACTTCACCAAGTTTACTGTCTTAAAAGATAAAGATACAGAAGGCCAAGATATCCTCAAAGCTACCTATGTGTCTTTCCAGTTTTTCCGCATCGATGGTCCTGCTGGACTTATAGAAGCCATCGCAATATAAGCACATCCAGCCCATCTTCTTACCTCACACCTTCAGATTGCACTATTATCTTAAACTTTTTATAATCAACAAAACATGTGATCTGGAGGAGATCGAGTGAGTATTTGGAGGCTCTTCAAACTTATTATTATTTTAGTAATCCCCGAAAAAGCTTGAAACTCTAGTTATACAGTTTTAAATATATTTATATGGAAATGCTTTTGTAATACTAAATTTGCTCTGTCTATGTGTTATGTGTTACATGCTTGCAGGTTTTACTCCAATAGCTACTTCTATGTGTTCTTAAACGTAGGCCTATAATGCAAACATGTTGAATTATACTTGGCTTAAGATAATATTAAACGGATTATCGTCTCTCTTTTATGAACCCAATGAGCTCATGAATCATCAGTGTGCACAAGTGTTATTTTCATATCATTATGATAATCTAACCCGTCATCTTTCAACATATATTCGTAGCAATTTGTATCTAATCTATCACCAAAAAAGCTAAAACAAGAATTATGCCAATATGGCTTAAAATTACAATACCACAAACTTAAATTCCCATAAAAAGATCTCAAATGTTTGTTTTAGATTGACACGACCTAGAGTCATCTTTGAAAGGAAACAAACGTAGTTGGCTACACAGCAGGAGCCAACCTTTCACCTTTGAATATCATTCACTTCACTGAATTTGGTGAGAACTCGAACTCGAGACCTCTCACTTTTTATATCTTCTACAAGAGATAGAAAAACCTCTCACTTTTTATATCTTCGTAGGACTTTAACATAAGGGATCACCCAAACAACTTTTCATCTTACTGACTCTCCTCCATCAATTGAGTTGATAATATATTATGATAGTTCTCCCACAGATAAGGAACCATGCTTGTTAATCTAAAGAGTGAGAGAAGGATGATCTTTGAACAAGAATTTTTCTAGAGGAAGATCCGGAAAATAATATGACCTAAAAAAATTATATCAACAAATTAATTCTCATCTCCTCAATGAAAGGAAAAAAAAAAGTCCCCATAGCTTATATAATTTTAAAGAAAAATGTTAGGTAATTTTTATAGGAATGAGCCTACATGGCATAGGCTCCATTTGAATTGATTTGCTCAACTCCTTCAATAATTGTCCAATAAAATACGGGAATGACACCTGGAAAAATCTGATTAAATTCATCCATCGTATTACTCCAGAGCTTTTTACGTGACTGACGTGACTGAAACATTATAAAGAATTTCGTTGTGATAACATAAAGAGAAATAAAAAGAAAAACAAGAACATTTTTGAAAGATGGAGTATACCCAGTTCTTATATATTGGTTCTTCATTGTGAACAAAGGAATTTTTGAAAAATCTAATAACCCCAAAATGTTTTGCATATCTCTTTTGACTGTCTTGAAAATCTCTTACAGTGATTAAACTAGAATTGCTAGGAATTTTTGTCTTCCAATCAAAATACTGTGAAAAAAGTGTCAAATTAAACAAATATGAAGGAGGATTTGACCTTTTTCAAATGTTTGTTTTAGCACGACCTAGAGTCATCTTTGAAAGGAAGCAAACGTTGTGGGCTACACAGCAGGAGGCAACCTTCCCCCTTTAAATAACATTCACTTCACTGAATTGGTGAGGACTCGAACTCGAAACCTCTCACTTTCTATATCTTCTACAAGAGATAGAAAAACTTGAGAAAAATGCTATTTAAATTTTGTTGGCCTTCGCAGGACTTTAACATAAGGGATCACCCAAATAACTTCTCGTCGTACCGACTCTCCTCCAACAACTAAGTCGACAATATATTATGATAGTTCCCCCACAGATAAGAAACCATGCCTGTTAATCTAAGGAGTGAGAGAAGGATGATCTTTGAACAGGTATTTTTCTAGAGGAAGAACCGTAAAAGAATATGACCTGAAAAAATTATATCAACAAATTAATTCCCATTTCTTCAAAGAAAGAAAAAAAAAAGTCCCCATAGCTTATATAGTTTTAAAGAAAAATGTTAGGTAATTTTTATAGGAATGAGCCTATATGGCATAAGCTCTATTTGAATTGATTTGCTCAACTCCTTCAATAATTGTCTGATAAAATACGGGAATGACACCTAGAAAAATCTAATTAATTTCATCCATCGTATTACTCAACAGTGACTGAAACATTATAAAGAATTTCATTGTCATAACATAAAGAGAAATAAAAAGAAAAGCAAAAACATTTTTGGAAGATGGAGTTTACCCAGTTCTTATATATTGTTTCTTCATTGTGAATAAAGGAATTTCTGAAAAATCCAATGACCCAAAATGTTTTGCATATCTCTTTTAACTGTCTTGAAAATCTCTTACAGTGATTAAACTAGAACTGCTAGGAATTTTCATCTTCCAATCAAAATACTGTGAAAAAAGTGTCAAATTAAACAAATATGCTGAAGGATTTGACCTTCTCAAATGTTTGTTTTAGATTCACACGACCTAAAGTCATCTTTGAAAGAAAACAAACGTTGTGGGCTACACAGCAGGAGGCTACCTTCCCCCTTTGAATAACATTCACTTCATTGAATTGGTGATGACATGAACTCGAGACCTCTCACTTTCTATATCTTCTACAAGAGATAGAAAAACCTGAGAAAAAAACTATTTAAATTTTGCTTGCCTTCGGAGGACTTTAACATAAGGGATCACCCAAACAAATTCTGGTCTTACCGACTCTCCTCCAACAACTGAATCGACAAAATATTATGATAGATCTCCCACAGATAAGAAACCATGCCTGTTAATCAAAAGAGTGAGAGAAGGATGATCTTTGAACAAGTATTTTTCTAAAGGAAGATCCGAAAAATAATATGACCAGAAAAAATTATATCAACAAATTAATTCCCATCTCTTCAAAGAAAGAAAGAAAAAAAAAGTCCCCATAGATTATATAGTTTTAAAGAAAAATGTTAGGTAATTTTTATAGGAATCATCCTACATGGCATAAGCTCCATTTGAATTGATTTGCTCAACTACTTCAATAATTGTCCAATAAAATAAGAGAATGACACTTGGAAAAATCTGATTAAGTTCATGCATCGTATTACTCCACAGCCTTATACATGACTGACATGACTGAAACATTATAAAGAATTTTGTTGTGATAACATAAAGAGAAATAAAAAGAAAAGCAAAAACATTTTTGAAAGATGGAGTATACCCAGTTCTTATATATTGTTTCTTCATTGTGAACAAAGGAATTTCTTAAAAATCCAATGACCCCAAAATGTTTTGCATATCTCTTTTGATTGTCTTGAAAATCTCTTACAGTGATTAAACTAGAATTGTTAGGAATTTTCGTCTTCCAATCAAAATACTGTGAAAAAAGTGTCAAATTAAACAAATATGCAGGAGGATTTAACCTTCTCAAATATTTTTAAATTCACACGACTTAGAGTCATCTTTGAAAGGAAACAAATGTTGTGGGCTACACAGCAGGAGACAACCTTCCCCCTTTGAATAACTTTCACTTCACTGAATTGATGAGGACTCGAACTCGAGACTTCTCACTTTCTATATCTTCTACAAGAGATAGAAAAACATGGGAAAAAAGCTATTTAAATTTTGTTGGCCTTCGCAGGACTTTAACATAAGGGACCACCCAAACAACTTCTCTGTCTTATCACTCTCCTCCAACAACTGAGTCAACAATATATTATGATAGTTTTCCCACAGATAAGAAACCATGCAAGTTAATCTAAGGAGTGAGAGAAGGATGCTCTTTGAACATGTATTTTTCTAGAGGAAGATCCGGAAAATAATATGACCTGAAAAAATTATATCAACAAATTAATTCCCATCTCTTCAAAGAAAGAAAGAAAAAAAAAGTCATCATAGCTTATATCGTTTTAAAGAATAATGTTAGTTAATTTTTATAGGAATGAGCCTACATGGCATAAGCTCCATTTGAATTGATTTGCTCAACTCCTTCGACAATTGTCCAATAAAATACGGGAATGACACTTGGAAAAATCTGATTAAGTTCATCCATCATATTACTCCAAAGCTTTCTACAGCTACGTGACTGACATAACCGAAACATTATAAAGAATTTCGTTGTGATAACGTAAAGAAAAATAAAAAGAAGAGCAAAAACATTTTTGAAAGATGGAGAATACCCGTTTCTTATATATTGTTTCTTCATTGTGAACAAAGGAAATTCTGAAAAATCCAATACCCCAAAATGTTTTGAATATCTCTTTTGACTGTCTTGAAAATCTCTTACAGTGATTAAACTAGAACTGCTAGGAATTTTCATCTTCCAATCAAAATACTGTGAAAAAAGTGTCAAATTAAACAAATATGCAGAAGGATTTGACCTTCTTAGCATCAAATTTGCTTTGTTTATGAAGTACATTTTTTGGGTGTTACTCCAAAAAATAGGATGTCTACGTATATAATTGATTATAAAGAATTTCGTTGTGATAACATAAAGACGAATAAAAAGAAAAGCAAAAACATTTTTGAAAGATGGAGTATATACATTTCTTATATATTGTTTCTTCATTGTGAACAAAGGAATTTTTGAAAAACCAATGCCTCAAAATGTTTTGCATATCTATTTTGACTGTCTTGAAAATTTCTTACAGTTATTAAACTAGAATTGCTAGGAAGTTTTGTCTTCCAATCAAAATACTGTGAAAAGAGTGTCAAATTAAACAAATATGCAACAGGATTTCACCTTCTCAGCATCAAATTTACTTTGTTGCTCAAGTATATTTTTTGGATGTTACTCTAAAAAATAGGATGTCTAAGCATATAATTGATTATAAAGAATTTCGTTGTGATAACATAAAAAGAAATAAAAAGAAAAGCAAAAACATTTTTTGAAAGATGAACATTAAACAAATATGCAACAGAATTTCACCTTCTCAGCATCAAATTTGCTTTGTTGATGAAGTATATTTTTTGGCTGTTACTTCAAAAAATAGCATGTCTAAGCATATAAATTGATTATAAAGAATTTCGTTATGATAACATACATAAAGAGAAATAAAAAGAAAAGCCAAAACATTTTTGAAAGATGGAGTATACAAATTTCTTATATATTGTTTCTTCATTGTGAACAAAGGAATTTCTGAAAAATCCAATGGCCCCAAAATTTTTTGCATATATCTTTTTACAGTCTTGAAAATCTCTTACAGTGATTAAACTAGAATTGCAAGGAATTTTCGTATTCCAATCAAAATACTGTGAAAAAAGTGTCAAATTAAACAAATATGCAGGAGGATTTGACCTTCTCAGCATCAAATCTGCTTTGTTGATGAATGTCTAAGCATATAAATTGATTTGCAACTACATATGAAAAATAGGATGTTAAAGCATAAATTTTATTGTTAATTTCAACAATTTTCCTATAATTATGAAGAAAATATAATAGCATTTAGTATTTTTTTTTAAGAACATAGAATAGATAATTAGTTTAACTAATTAAAATTATTAATAATTACTTAAAACATTCTCTAATGAGGGATCCCATTTCTATCGGATCGTCCCCTCCATAGGTGAGAACAAACAAGGATTCTACATTGTCATTCACAAACTCTGAAAATGATTTCCCCAAGTTTGGTAAAACATAATAGGTTTCAACTTCAATATTAGAAGCAAAAGGGAATGTTTTTATAATGTTCAGAATACCAGTTCAGAATTCATAAGACTTAAGTAGATTTAAACCGTCTTTAAGATGAAGAAAACAAAATAGCGAAACATTTTCAGTTAAATGAGTAACATCGTCATTGTAACTTTCATATGGTAGACAACTTTAGCATCAAACAACTAAAAAGAACCACGCATATGGTTCTCTCTTCTCTTTAAATCCTCAAAACGGACCTCCATTGCATAAACAAAATATTGTCTTCTTCTGCATTTAAAATAATGAAGAAAAAAAGAACATGAAAAATAATCTACTAAACTTTAAGTAAGTTCTTCATACAACTCCCTCAAATGCATAACCTTTTCTATTCCCCCCAATTTTCTTTCAAAAATTATACCATCACAATGAAGAAAGAATTTCGTTGTTATAACATAAAGAGAAATAAAAAGAAAAGCAAAAACATTTTTGAAAGATGGAGTATATCCATTTCTTATACATTGTTTCTTCATTGTGAACAAATGAATTTCTTAAAAATCCAATGGCCTCAAAATGTTTTGCATATTTCTTTTTACTGTCTTGAAATCTCTTACGGTGATTAAACTAGAATTGCAAGGAATTTTCGTATTCTAATCAAAATACTGTGAAAAAAGTGTCAAATTAAAAAAATATGCAGGAGGATTCGACCTTCTCAGCATCAAATCTGCTTTGTTGATGAAGTTTATTTTTGGGTGTTACTCCAAAAAATAGGATGTCTAAGCATATAAATTGATTTGCAATTTCATATGAAAAATAGGATGTTAAAGCATAAATTTTATTGTTAATTTCAACAATTTTCCTGTAATTATGAAGAAAATATAACAACATTTAGTATTTTTTTTAATAACATAGAACAGATAATTAATTCAAATAATTAAAATTATTAATAATTACTTGAAACATTCTCTAATGAGGGATCCCATTTCTATCAGATCGTCCCCTCTATAGGTGAGAACAAAAGATTCGACATTGTCATTCACAAACTCTGAAAATGATTTCCCCAAGTTTGATAAAACATAATAGGTTTCACCTTCAATCTCAGAAGCAAAAGGAAATTTTTCTATAACGTTCGGAATACCAGTTGAGAATTCATATGACTTAAGTAGATTTAAACCATCTTTAGGACGATAAAAACACAATAGCGAAACATTTTCAGTAAAATGAGTAACATCGTCATTGTAACTTTCATACGATAGACAGCTTTAGCATCAAACAACTGCAAAAGAATCAAAAATATGGTTCTCTCTCCTCTTTAAATCCTCAAAACGGACCTCCATTGCATAAACAAAATATTGTCTTCTTCTGCATTTAAAATAATGAAAAAAGAAAAAAAAATGAAAAATAATCTACTAAACTTTAAGTAAATTCTTCATACAGCTCCCTCAAATGCATAACCTTTTCTATTCCCCCAATTTTCTTTCAAAAATTATACCATCACAATGAAGGAAGAATTTCGTTGTGATAACATAAAGAGAAATAAAAAGAAAAGCAAAAACATTTTTGAAGGATGGAGTATACCCTTTTTTATATATTGTTTCTTCATTGTGAACAAAGGAATTTCTGAAAAATCCAATGGCCCTAAAATGTTTTGCATATATCTTTTTACTGTCTTGAAAATCTCTTACGTTGATTAAACTAGAATTGCAAGGAATGTTCGTATTCCAATCAAAATACTGTGAAAAAAGTGTCAAATTAAACAAATATACAAGAGGATTTGACCTTCTCAGCATCAGATCTGCTTTGTTTGTGAAGTTTATTTTTTGGGTGTTACTCCAAAAAATAGGATGTCTAAGCATATAAATTGATTTGCAACTGTATATGAAAAATAGAATGCTAAAGCATAAATTTTATTGTTAATTTCAATAATTTTCCTGTAATTATGAAGAAAATATAACAGCATTTTTAATAACATAGAACAGATAATTAATTAAACTAATTAAAATTATTAATAATTACTTGAAACATTCTCTCAGGAGGGATCCCTTTTCTATCAGATCGTCCCCTCCATAGGTGAGAAGAAACAAGCATTTTACATTGTCATTCACAAAATCTGAAAATGATTTCCCCAAGTTTGGTAAAACATAATAGATTTCACTTTCAATCTCAGAAACAAAAGGGAATTTTTCTATAACATTGAAATACCAGTTAAGAATTCATAGGACTAAAGTAGATTTAAACCATCTTTAGGACGATAAAAACACGATAGCGAAACATTTTCAGTAAAATGAGTAACATCGAAACATTTTCAGTAAAACACAATAGCGAAACATTTTAAGTAAATTCTTCATAGAGCTCCCTCAAATGCATAACCTTTTCTATTCCCCCAATTTTCTTTCAAAAATTATACCATCACAATGAAGAAAGAATTTCATTGTGATAAAATAAAGAGAAATATATCTCTTTTGACTGTCTTGAAAATCTCTTACAGTGATTAAACTATAATTGTTAGGAATTTCCGTATTCCAATCAAAATACTGTGAAAAAAGTGTCAAATTAAACAAATATGCAGGAGGATTTGACCTTCTCAGCATCAAATCTGTTTTGTTGATGAAGTTTATTTTTTGGGTGTTACTCCAAAAATTAGGATGTCTAAACATAAAAACTGATTTGCAACTGCATATGAAAAATAGGATGTTAAAGCATAAATTTTGTTGTTAATTTCACTTATGGAAAACACAAAATTAGATGAAGAAATAGGATGTTAAAGCATAAATTTTGTTGTTAATTTCACTTATATATATATACCTCCTATCAGTTTTTGGTTGTTTCAAATAAGAGCAAATGTTTACAAAACACTGTCGTGAACCTTTTTTGCTCTATTTTGGAGCGGTAACGAGATCGATGTATTGCAAATCGAACCAAACTTTCAAAATCTTTCAAGTGATCATTTAGTCCATGTTCAATTTTTTATCTGAAAAAGAATCAAAATTCATAATTAAAAAGGTGATTGAAAATTTAGTCTCAATTTTGTAATTAGACCCTAAAATAAATTTACCTTCGGATCCTTGAAAATTAAAAAATTTAACAATTGCCCCATCTCCTTCGTCATCTATGCAAAATCCACGCTTGATATTTCCATGATATTTTCTAGCTTTAATTAAAGCTTCAATTGTTTCAACATTTTTTCTGTAATTATGAAGAAAATATAACAACATTTAGTATTTTTTTTAATAACATAGAACTGATAATTAATTCAAATAATTAAAATTATTAATAATTACTTGCAACATTCTCTCAGGATCTATCAGATCATCCCCTCCATAGGTGAGAACAAACAAAGATTCTACATTGTCATTCACAAACTCTGAAAATGATTTCCCAAGTTTGGTAAAACATAATAGGTTTCACCTTCAATCTCAGAAGCAAAAGAGAATTTTTCTACAACGTTCAGAATACCAATTGAGAATTCATAGGACTTAAAGTAGATTTAAACCACCTTTAGAACGATGAAAACACAATAGCGAAACATTTTCAGTAAAATGAGTAACATCGTCATTGTAACTTTCATATGATAGACAGCTTTAGCATCAAACAACTGAAAAGAACCAAGCGTATGGTTCTTTCTCCTCTTTAAATCCTCAAAACGGACCTCCATTGCATAAACAAAATATTGTTTCTTTTGCATTTAAAACAATGAAGAAAGAAAGAACATGAAAAATAATCTATTAAACTTTAAGTAAATTCTTCATACAGCTACCTCAATTAATAGAACTCAATTTTCACATATGAAGGTTAAAATATCAAACTTACCTCTTAAGTTTGATGTGATGCTACTGAACACTACAACAACTTCTTCATCCTTTAGCTTCAATCCAAGCTTGTTTAAAGAGTTCAAAGCAAGTTTTTTTCTTTCCTTGTGGCTTTTCTATGAGCTTTTTTGTGAAAATTCTTAACATGCAATTATTCGATTTGCTCTAATAGAACGTGTTGACTTTCTGTCTTTTTTCTCTCTGTCGCTGTGCGCCTTGCCGATGCTCAAATATATGTAAAAATATTTGGATGATGTCTTCTTGGAGGTCATTACTATACTATGGTAATTAAATGAGGTTGTATCCATTAAATTACTATTAAGTACCCTTCTTGACGTGTCATTGCTGGAACCATCAACATATATGCTATTGCTTATTTTCTTGACTTGCAGAAGCATAAAACTTCAGCATAAGAAATGTATACGGTAATCCAGCAAAACTTCTTAAAAATGATCTTAATAGTTGATAAGCATAGATATTTTTTTCAAACCTCAAGAAACTTTCTTACAAGTTACAAGAAAAGCAGTGAAGGAATTGTTTCCCAAGAAGATTACATGTAGTACAAGAAATATAACATATAATAGCATTGCAGGAAACCAAAGGCTTTCCATATTCTAAAACTATGAAATTGCACTGGACTCGATTAGCTTCGTCTCAACGTGCTTCTGCCAAACCCGAGACTTCACTTATGTGCAGCAATGCAGCATGAACAGCATAAACATTAAATAATGCCTACCTTATATATACAAGATAAAGCTTATCTGCAATTGTCTTCACAATCTACGTGGGGCTTTCAACCAGGTGTGCTGTATATTTGTACAACTTCACCCTGTAAAAGCCGAACAAATGATGGTGGTTGTGGTGGTCTGCACTATGAGGCTTAATTTGCCCAAAAAATAATATACTGAAGCTACATTGTTGGAGTGTAAGAAAATAAATCAGGATCCTTGTTTATTTTATCTGCTCCACATGTTGTAGGCCGTCAGCTGCAAACAGCCTCCACAGCTAGTTTTTTCATGACATTAGGACATGGATCTCCTCCAAACATCTCGGGTGCTACAGTTACTGAGCACCAGTTCTGCCCAACACAAAGCTGCAAGAAGAAAATCATGCATCAGGGTACATAAAGGATGAAGAAAACCGGGTGAAGCAAAGAACAAGAACTCAAACATGGAACGGAAATAATTAGTCTGCCTGAACCGTAGTTGACCAATAAATGCAACTTCTAATACCCATTTTCTCAAAACTCAGCCCAGTAGATGCAAGTTCATTGCTGGACAGGACTAGAGACTGAAAAAACTATTCCTCAAACTCAGAGAAATGACAAGCTTGTTGTACCAAGCCAATGAACTAGAGTCCCAATTGCTGAATCACAGTTAAAAATAATTATTCTACAGCAAGAAAGATGGTAAACAAAATAAAAAGACTGACATACCCTGTTAAAAGCATCATAAGAGTGAAAGGCGTGACAACTTCCCTGACGGTAGCCTCCACAAGCCCCTTCTGGTGTTCCAAAGCTGGCAAACTTAATTGATGAGATTTTCTGCCCAGGGCCACATTGTAAATGGACTTTAGGCCTCAATGGCTTGTCGACTTTACCAGAGGCTTGCATCATGTAGTTCATTAAAGTTGGCTGCCACTCATAAATATCAGCACATACACTGTCTACTTCCCTTCTAACCAGAGAAATCCCATTTGGATCTCCGCCCCATTCTTCAAACACCACCAACAAGTTCCCTGTTGGATTTAGCCACGAACGAGGGACATGATACCTGAGAAATTACAACTTCTCAGTTTTTCAAGGATTTCACATGTGGTACAAAAGACTCGAAAAGGCAAAGTTAATTTCCTTTACCATCTTTGTGAAGCCTCCCCACAATTACTTAAGCATTTCTTCTCATTATAAGTTCCAGCATAATTACAGAAACCGCAATCTCCAGATGATTTGTATGCAGGCCAATAACGTCCAACACTCTGTCCATTTATCCATACTTGACCTTTACCCATGCTACCCATGTCTAAAGCCAATGGGGTATTTCCTGCCAGAGCATTGAACATGGTCTGGACATGTGCACAAGGATGTTAGTTTTACATCTAGAATCCATGGGAAATTCTGTTTAAAAACATGTAGCATGCTCTAATCTGAAAATTAAAAATCTTTACTTCACTGAATCTGTTTCTTTAAAGCAAATTATTTTATGGGAGCAAAGCTGGCACTAGGCTCCAAAGGGGGGAGAACATGCATGCTTCTCGGTTAAAAAGAAAAATCATTCCTTAGTTTTTGAGAGGAGAGCAAAACAAAAAAAAAAAAAAAAATGCATGTTTTAAGAACTTGTTTTGGCCATTACTTTTAGGAAAATGAGCACTTCTTCTGAAAATACTAAAAGTACCTGATTCATGTGTTGATGCAATACCAAATGAGATTATTGAAACATATTAACAAAGCATCTTTAAAAGTAAGTCTTAGATACTCACTTTATACCACATGAGTGGCTGTCTATGAGACACAAAAGACCCTTGTGTCCACTCAACTGATGAACTCCCACTCAGTGAATGAAGACTCAATGCTTCTCCATTTAGACCAATCTGATTGGCAGCAAGCAAATAAATGAGTCCCTTACATACTAGTGTCGCAAGAAAGGGTATGATATATATTCAAAAACGAACCTTGTAGGTCCACTTCTGCCAAGACAGATCCCTCCTTCCTTCGTTGAGACCATTCAATGTCACTGGTCCAAGTATACCAGCATTCCATGTCTCAAAGTGTGGACCAACATTCTACAACAAAACAAAATCAGCAAAAGAATAATAGTATTAAATTGAAATTATTTCCAAAACTGCTCAAAAAGCATCAAATTTGCGTGGATATTCATAACTGTGAGAGAGAGAGGGGGGGGGGGGTACAAACCGGGAGTCCGACAGCAATACTGAGAAGAGAAATTTTGTTGATACCAGCTCTCATCTTGACACCTTGACTAAATGTCAACTTTGGGGATTCTAGACTTCCATATGCAGTTCCTGTTCAAGGTTAAGAAAACCAATGCTATAGGTCAAAATATACCTCAAACCACATACAGAACACTACAAGTCAACAAAGTTATTTTAACTAGCGACGGAAAGCAACAGTGAGGAAGTTTGACACAAACTTCTCAAAGTGTACCTTCAAATTAAGAGCCATGTAAATTACTACCATGTTCCATTTTAGGAGAAGGCTCATTGGATAGTTAAAAGAGCCTAGCACTTAGATAATATCCAGTCTATTAAAGTAGCATCTCTAAACAAGTAAACATTATAAATCAATTCATCCCCATTTCATATTTATGGAATAGTTTATTTGGTCAGTATGAGCTTTTCTTTTCATATTTAATGATAAACAGAGCTGGACAGTACAAAGCCTGAAACACAAATCCCACCTGATAATTCACCATTGACAAAAATATGCAAAGCATGGCCAGCTGATAGAACAGTAAGAACAGGATATTTTCCGCTCTTCAGAAAGCCTTCATTGGGGTTGATATGAACACTGCCAATGAAGAAAAAACACGTGAAAAAGATATACATACTAGAACGCAGAGTAGCAAAAGATTGTGAGTTTTAGCACAAAATGCAAACTGTAACACAATGGAGATCTTGCATTGTTATAATACTCACTCTGTTGAGTACCACAAGTAGTCTGTCACATCTCTAGTAGTGTTTATCTGCTCCAACAACCCAACCATTGTAAAGGTGTGGTCACCTTCTGCAGATGTCTCTTCACTGTATGCCTGCCAAGAGAATCCTCCATGCATAGGAACAGGAGTCATTTTCATTCGGGCACTTTGTGCGCCAAGCTGTACAAAGTCTTCAGTTTAGCGAAACCAAAGAAACAACAAAAGTGTGGACTAATAATATTCTAGAACTTGTGGGGAAGCATTTCTGACCCTTGCTGTGTTGTAAACGGTGTTCTTGCAATCTGGAAGAATGCTGACAGACCATGGAGGTAAATTGTAATGCATATTCCCAAAAGCCACTTTTGCAAATGATCTCTGATTGTAATTTGCAAGGAATGCTGCACAAGCTCCAGATTTTGATTTAAATACATGAGCCTGTATATAAATAATGAAGAAACAAGTAAAATTTAGTAACATAGTCCTTTGAAAATAAGAATACTTCATTTGTTATAGAACAAAGAGTTATATTGAACCTCTTGATAATTTCCAAGTGGCATCACAGTTGGAGCTGCAGATACTAAAGCCGGTTCACACAACTTAATTGCTCTGTGCAAATCCTTTAAATGACCCCATTTAGGTTGCCTGATTAGTCCTACATAAAAAAATAATTCTAAACCTTCATATGATGCAAAACAAATAAACAATCAACATCAAAGTCATGATTAACGAAGAAGAGATTAGGGTAAACTTGAGGAGGAATACAGAAAAGTTTTAAAAGCTTTTGCAATAACAAGAACATTTTACTTGCTAAAATAACTAACAGTAATAATATCATTCCTTATCCATAAAAACCATTAATCAAAAATTTATTGATTGACTAGGGGAAGGACCCACCATACCATGAAATATATGTAAATAAACGAAATGCTATCAGTTAGGACGCTTTAACAGATATCAAGCTATCAAAATCTTAATAAAGAGGAAAATGACATCTATGACCAAAGAGCAACTTGGAAAAAGAACATAGGTAATCATCATCCCAGCATCACAGATTACATGATGGGACTCAACAGTTGACTTATAGATAATCATGTTAATTGCATATTTCAGCAATTCAAGTACCATTGCACAACAATAGATTGGCCAGAACGAGCATATGAACTACTGAGCTGCCCCTCGATTCATGGCGAAGTCTTGAGTGCCAGCAGCACCTATTCCACAGATGTGGACGATGATACTTAATGACAATATGAGTATTACAGCCTACTTTCTCTTTATATGAATGCTAAAAAACATGGGGCATATCATAAGTCTCTAGTTAAAAGTTAAACCATGCAAATCAGATAATGGATAAACACAAAAGGAACAAACTGCCCTAAAATGCCAATGCTTTGCACGTACCGTATTCATCAATAGGAGCATCATAATCATAACTTGTAGCGATGAAAGGACCACCAGCAGTTCGCCCAAAATTTGTTCCTCCATGATACTATATCACAAAAACAAGCATATGAGACTTCACATAACTAAGATACAAAGCAACTCAATTAGTCAATTATAGAAACTACTAAATTACCATATAGTAATTTATGAATGATCCTCCTTTCTGTATAAACCTTGCAACTGAAAATGCCAAGTCTTCAGCTGGTCTGTAAGGAACTGCACCTCCAAATTCAGTAAACCTGCAAGAAAAAATTAAAATGAGAAAAAAGGTAATCAGCTGATATTCCACTGTGATTTCCATGAAACTGTAATTCTTTTATTGATGATGGTTATACAGAAAATGCTGCCAAGCAAGAAGCATGGAGTTTTTACCAGCCAGTCCAGGCTTCAGTCCACATCTTGGGTTTATAAGGTTTGTTTGGAGAGAAATAGTCACAGTAGAAACCGTTGCAGGTGTTAATCTATTGAGACAACATGGAAAATAAAATATTAAGAGCCGCTCAAACACATAAGTTGAGAGAACAAATCACACGGTATAATAAGAAAATGATGGACAGTATGATTGCAACACACGAAAAGTTAAGCCGAACATAGTTAATTCCAAAAGACTGGATAAACAAAAATCGCTTCCTCATACCTCAAGAAAAGAAGAGGTCAACTATAATTTATCACCACCGTTGACTATGGAATTTGAAATATGTGGTGATTATGAATAACAAGGAGATGCTGTCATTAACCTTTTTATTATAAAAGAGCCTCTAAGGCAAGAGAGAATTAAAAGGACAGCGCCACTGATAGAGCTGAGAATCAAAGCTAAGCCATGTGCTATTAGAATTAATAATTCAATTCATCCATGAACGAAAATGGGAAAGCACACTGCTAACTGACAACCCACTAAGGAAGTGAGGGAGACATATTATGAGTACCATAAAGAATTAGATATGAAGTTGACAAGAAAAAGTAAAAAGAGGATGCTAAAAGGTAAAACAAGATTTGCTGATAACTTACAACAGGATCTGGGGCATCATCTTGCTTGCACATGACCCATGGGACGCCAGTGCCAAGACCTACAGCCATTTTTGCTGCCCAGTTGGAGTAAGCTTTACCGGGTGCACCAAGTTCATATTCCATGGGTCCATATTCATTTTCAATCTGTCAGACATTAATCAAGAAACAAAACACTTCTTTTAATAAATTTATTCTATTAAATCGAGTGAAAGATCAAGAAAATAGCTTTGTATTAAGTTGGAAAATATACTGCTGAATAGTGGATTAAGATGGACCCAAATAATCAAAAGATGGGAATACCTGGGATAAAATAATTGGACCACCTTGAGACTCAAACAGCCCTTCTGCTTTCATCATGTTGACAATCTTTGTAGTGAATTTTTGCATTTCAGCCTTCATTTTGTAGAATTTAAAATCCAAAATTGAGTAAATAGATAAATCAAATCAATGAAATAGGCGAAATTTAAAATGAAAAGATATATATAAAAAATAAATGATTAAATGTGCCCTACTTTGAAAGGGCCATTATCTGTTCTGAAATTGATTCCCGGAATGTACTTGAGCCAAACTGGGAAACCCCTGAAAATTAGAACAAAACATTCAGCAAAAATTCACCGATAACTCATATTTACTGATATAACCTTTTTTTTTCTTTCAGTTTTTAGCAAGTGAAATATTTGAGCTGCAAGTTCTGGTGTATTACCCAAAGTTCCACTCAGCACACACATAAGGTCCAATCCTGAGATGAGCATAAAGACCTGCTTGCTTCACTAGCTTGATAAACTTCACCAGATCATAGTTGCCCTCAAAATAATACTATAGCGGCCAGTCAAATATAAAAGTCAGAAGCATTTCCCCAGTGAGCGAAATTAATAAAAAAGAAACCATTAAATAAAATTTTCAATTTTTAATTACTTTTCCAGGTGATGGTTCATGGCCATTCCAAAAAACATAAGTCTGAATCACATCCAGTCCTCCTTCCTTTGCCTTCTGTATAAGATCTGGCCACATCTGCCGTATCCCCAGCAGAAATCCATTAATTAAAAGCCGGAAATATATAAGGAAAAAAAAATGAGTGGTACCTATTTGAAGAGAAGCTTAAAGAGAGGTTACCAAAGAAAAGAAAAATAAAAAAGAGAAATAACATGAAACAAAAGAAATCCATGAAGCACATTTGGAAAAATACCTCAGGGGAGCTTCTTGGGTAGTGAATGGATCCAGAAATGAGGATCCTTCTTTGTCCATTAATGGTAATAGCTCTAGAGTCATAAGACACAGAAGCAGTAACAGAACAAACCCATAAACCCAACAAGAACAACAGAACTACTAACACATCTTTTGGCATTGCAGACTTCTTCTTCGTGGCCGTGACCATAACTTCAAGAATAATAACTCTCCAAAGCAATGCCCTTTTTTTATCCTTCTCTTATTCTTTCTCCCTGCGAACACTTTATTCTACACTTCTTTATCTAGAGAGAGAAAGCAAATAGAAAGGAAATAGAGAGACAAACAAAGAAAACAGCTGGTTGTGTGTATTTTTGTCTAAAGAACCTATCTTTTTCTTGTTTGGGAGAGAGAATATGAGAAAAGTAGAAAAGAATGAGGTTAGAGAGAGAGGTTTAACTAATTTGTTTAACCAGTAAACATAACATGTGTATGCAAGTGTCTATGTGTGGGCTTGTTGGTGGCAAATTGCATAAAAATGGAAGTTCTTTGCAGCTGCTTTTATAAACACTCTCGACTCTCTCTCTTTCTAAGGTTTGACAGAGAATGTGGGGCCACTTTGAATAGCTTTGTGACCCACAGTTTGGCTTCACTCATACATACTGACGCTGGAGCTTCATCCAATGCATTTTTTAATATTTTCCATTTTGTTGCGTTTTTTTTTTATTAAATTAGATTTTATATAAATAAAAAAAATGTTATAAATTTTAAAGGTCTGTTTGGCTGCTTGCAAAAATGAGCCTATTTTTGTTTTGTAAAAGCGCTTTCTTTGGGCTTTTAAAACGCAAAGATTCGTATAACATAATCCCAATACGGTCGGCTCCTACTTTATTAATTGTCCACTTACCTCGCAGTTTGTTTGATACATATCTGCATCCACGCGCTAATGCAGCGTGTGGCAACAAAAACTATAAAAAAATCACTAAAGCTGTGTGAACTATAAGAAAATGCTTATAGTTCACAAGAATACATCCGTGATTTCATATAAGACAACCTACATGGAATAGCAAGCCAATAGTAAAAAATATATATATATAAATTCCATAAATTTTACATTTTTTTTTTCTCTTTCCAGCAATTACTTCTTTTAAGTTATAAAAACTATATTTATATTTATTTAATAATTATTTTTTAGGATGAATTCCATAATTAATTATTAACTATTGATTTGTCATTCCACGATAAAATCATAACATTTCACTGTATAAGAACTCGAATGATTTTGGGATAACCATAATTTTAGTTTTACGAGAAGAGGAAGTATTATTATTCTTATTTAAGAGTTGAGGGTAACAATATTTAGGGTGTGGAATGTACGTGAACCGGAAGCGCGTGAGATGTCATAATCTTAAGTAAAATTGTTGGATTTTTCACTGATTACATATGTCACGAACGAGTTTTTCCAAACTGGGAGGCAAACGACAGCAGCGTATAAAACATAGATAAGGGTATTAATGTAATCATGAAGTTTCTAAATTGAATAGGGCTAAATAATTAATCAGGACATGCCCGTGCTTTCTCCCACTTTAAGCTAACAACATAATCAAATTAGTGAGTAATTATGTTTGACTTTGGACCACAACATATTCCTAATATCTTAATTAATATCAACTGGGATTCATATCCCAAAAGGAAAAATCAAATCATTTTCTTTTTTAATTCTTTGCTTTCAGTGTAAATAATTTCAATTGATGCAATTTCAGCTGGTTTCTAACTAAAAACTAAAATCATTATCATAAATAAACTAAATGTAATCAATACGATTTTTCATCAATAATTTACTGATCAAGTATCAATCTCGTAACACATTAATATAAATTTACACGATTAAAATAAACATTTCCTTTTTTTAAAAAAAAAATAAATATCACAAAATAATGCAGAATTCACTTACTATATATAATATTTAATTTGCTTTATTATTATTATTATTATTTATTGTTAAAGTTGCTATCGTGCACTGTTCGTTAAGTTAAACAATGCATGTTTCATGTTGCCATATGGTGAGCACTAAGGAAAATGAAGAACCTTTCACTTTCAGGAATCATGAAGAGGGAATATATGGTTTACTTGCCGGGAAGAGAAAGACAAATACCAATAAAATAAAATAAAATAAAATAAAATAAAACAAAAATGGCTTTTGTTTAAATCAAACATTATTGGTTTGCATTTTCTATTACAATTTCAATAAACTAAGAAAAAAAAAAAAAAAAAAGAAGCTTACATAACACATAATATGCACTCAGTGAGTCATCCTCCCCCACTCAACCATGCAAGAATGATTATGAACACCAAACCTGCATACCATCTCCCTTGAAATCTCAAGATTTTCTAAAACATCAAATCAAATAAATAATAATCGCTTGATTGTATCAAAATTTAAAATAATTAATCATGCAAGTCTCCAATTTAAAAAAGGTTATTTCGTCCTCAATATTTGGTTGGTATAATCCTTTGTTTGATTGACATTTAATTTTTATTAACTAATTGGGTGGATGTGCTCTTTTTTTTTATATAGATAATAATTCAATCTTTGATGGCACTTGAAATATAAATGAACATTCACAATTTTGTATTTTGTATTTACGAAAAATACTCATTTATATTCACAAATTAAACATATGATTTGTATATATATATATATATACAAACATATGATTTGTGTATTTATGAATAAATACTCATAAATACACAAGAAATATTAAATAAATCGCTCACTTCACTCCTTGGTTTTTTTTGTAATGTAAACTAGGATTCAAAGGTCAACTAAGTTAGAGGAATCAAATCAAGAGATTAAAATAATTAATTAACAATTTAGGGCACTGTAGGCCGACGCGGTTAACGAAATTTCTAATTAAAATAATAAATTGAGATTCAAAATTTAAATCCAAACTTTTGAATTGATACATCTTCTTTTGACAAAAACGAAAAAAGATAAATTAGGAAGGAGGGCAGGGCAACTTAGCTAAGGTTATACCTAAAATCACAGAAAGAATCATATAATTTCATGTCATTATAAAAGCTGCATTTTTGTAACTTCATTTTTTGTTGTCACATGCGTTTTTATATTCAAATATTCAGATAAAATTCCTTTAAATAAGTTTCGAGTTCGAGATAAACTTTATTTAAAAATAAAATCTTTTTTTTATTGTGAAACCTTATGATATACCAAGTTAAATTAAATTTAGAAACAAAAAAATCTATCAAAATCTCGCAATATATATATATATATAATTCTGAAGCAAAAAATAAATTCAATGCACTCTTTCCATTCATCGTTACTATTTATCTTTTTTTTTATAGATTTTTGAATTTTCATTATTTTATTATAATTTGATTGGATTTTAATATTTACTAAGATCATTTTATCCATATAGAATTATTATCTACACTAACAAATTATGATTTGATTGAATTTTAATATTTTTCTAAGATCACATTATCCATATGACATTATTATTTACACTAGCAAATTATTTGAATTACAAAGTCTACCTAAAACTTAGCTATCCAATTTAACGCCTACTGTTTATAAATAATAAAATTAACTCAACATAGAAAACATTCATGGCGATGGATTGGATCGATAATGATTTATATATCTCTCTATATTCCTTAATCTTCCACTTATGGGTGAATAAAAAATCTTTTCTTTGGTGAGCAATTATTTAGATACATATGAAGTGTATGTAGCTTTTTAAAAATCTTTTTTTCTTTTAATTTAGTTAAGTGACAGTGAATTTGCTGTTTGGATTGGGATAAATTTGTATTGGTCTCTTGCCAAGTGATTTCATGTATATAATGAAATCAAGTAATTAATTACTAAACATTCCCAAATTGTTGAATATTCTACTAATTAATAAATTGATTATTTCTGTTTCAAGACTCTTCGAAGAACGAAAGTATATAGAAAACAACATGGAAGGCTTCTTTTATTCCGTCTTAATCTGAATGCAATTCGTAATATTAGTTTAATTGAAAAAAGTTATATGCATTCTTTTTTCCACTGATTATCTATTAATGCTTTCTTATAAGGTACTCTCTCCGTTGCTATATTATTTATTATTAATTATTAGTTTTTACATTGTTAACCCATATTTTTGTTTTTTTCATTTATGTTATTGCTATATTATTTATTATTAATTATTAGTCCACGAAATATTAGGTCTTGAAATTAAGGACCACAGCTCATGGGAGGCATTGAATATCTGCTGTTATTTTGACTCAGAAAAATTTTATTATATCTTTTTGCCAAAGGGAAAAGCATTCTTGCTTTCTATAAATTTTAATTTGGTAAAAATCTAATTAATATTACTAAATAATTAAATTATATTTTATTATTAAATAATTTAATTATAAAATAAATAATATATCCATCTATATATCATCCATTTGAATTGAAAAACTTTATTTGTATAGAATTATTTATGATAAGATAAATTGTTTGAATTATAAACTTTAACTAAAACCTTTATAAACTTTAACTAAAGCCTAAACATTTTATTGAATTGCATAGTTATTTAAAATAAATCAATGGCATACAACTTCTATAATTTAATAACTTCATAAATGAGATGATAATTTAATAAAACAACTTGCGAGAAAATAGATTTTTTAATAATATACTAAATACAACTTAATAAATACGATATACAACAATTAAAAAATTCATAAAGAAAATGGATCTTTGATATGTATTTATAAAATATAAATAATCCGTGCAATGCAGGGCTTCGCCTATTTAGTTAAATAAATCCTGAAATTGTGAAGAAATGCAGACAGTGTAGCCTGCTAGTGATGCTTTTAAGAATGGAGAATAAGCAGTTACCATAACTTGGGTGTCGGATGTCAAAGCTCCAATGCAAGCCAATTTCTAGGACAAAAAGCAAACAGATACTCTCTTTTTATATATTTATATTTTTTTTAAAAAAAAAAGCCAATTTTTAAAATCAAAAGGAAGCATAATAATAATAATAATAAGAAGTTTGCCAATCAAAAGGGAGTAGTGATGCCATTAGCAAAAAGGAAGAGACACGTGGAACGGTCTTCTAATATTAATTAAAACTATATACTTAATTTTATTCCTTTAAAAATTCAAAAATGATTTTTTTAAAATTAAAATTATATTTTTTAATATGATAAGTAGAAAGCTCCGTCTTTTAAGTTTTTAATTGAATTGTACCCAAAAACATAAAAATCATAAGTAAAAAACAGCCCAAGTAGTTCACGTGGGAGGCTAAGTAATAATTTCCCGGTGAGTAATGTCAATGATGCTAAAACTGCGCCGTTTAAATTATTAAGGCCAAATTGCCATTGTTTGCTGTCACCACCACGCTCCTAGAAGCTGCGGTGCTATGACTTTCCTGCTAGTGTGATGAAATGGAAATTTTATAATTATAATTTTTTAAATAAAATAATGCAATATTGGTTCTAAATGCTAAATATTTCGCTAATAGAAAATAAATTATTATTAACTAAACGACATCTTCACTCAAAAGACTCAATTTATTCATATCCTTAGTACATCATGTGCCAAAAAACAAAAATACATTATTATTATATGCAAATCAACCCACTAGTTCTAATTGACCATGCTAATTAATTCTAATTATACTATAATTTCGCATCTTAAATCTCTATTATTATCATATTATTATAGAACATGATGCTAGAGAAACTTCCATGGCATGTTGAATTATACAATGATTGAAGTTGACAAAAATATGAATTTGTTGTTAGTGTTTGAATTCCCTTTGATAAAGAAAAATAATAATTCATGAATCTAAATAACGCTTTATTCAAAAATCATCGGCGCTATTCACTCTTTGTACAAAATAATTTTTTGGATTGATATTATTAACAATACCTCATATTTTTTAAATATGAGATCGTTATGGTTTAAGATTTATCGCTATTTTCTTTGCATAAATACTTCTTTTATGAATCAAATTTCTAACATTATAGTAATCTTTCGAATAAAAAAAAAACAATTAGAGGGTGAAAATGAAATGCAAAGATCCATTAGAGATAGAAATAAAGTAATATTAAAAATTTTACCACACTCAAGAAGTTACAACTGATAAAGTGAGAAAGTTATAAATTTTTACATGTGTAATTTAATTTTGAAGAGCTGCATTAAAAATTAATAGTAGTTATGGTAGACCCCACTTGTGGTAGCCCATTTGGCCCCCACTTATCATCACCACCGCCATGAGTAATAGATTTTCTTACAACACAATGATAAAGCCAGCTCATATACATATATTTCCAAGTGGCACATTTATTTGTCAATAGCCCAATTCATATTTTGCTTTGGAAAATTTAGCATCCCACGCTTGGTTTGTGCCAAATAATCAAAGAGAACATGGTTTGCATGTGGCTAATTTTTTTCCCCCACTTTTGCAATAATTGATATAATAAATTAGTCCTTTAAATTTTTTTCTTTAAATTGTCAAATAACGTATTGTACATATTTTGTAAATTCCTTTGAAGTCTTTGTATATATATATATAAGACAACCAAACATGTCAAGAATGATGGCTGTAACTCCACATTGGGAACAATTTACATTGTTTGAAAAATCTTGATTCGTATATATATAATAAAATGAGGTTTTGCATGTCAATGGATATAAATTATAATCAAAAATAAAATTGTATTATTGAGGCTTTGAGGAAATTAATTATATAGTATGCTGCATAACAATTGATTTTGATGCGTTGGACGTGAAGAGTTATATAGGTTAATTTAAAATAAATTTAAAAAAAATATCCTTCATTTTGTAATTTATTGTGAAATTATATAATTTGATATTTGTAACTCGGATACCTTAATTTATAAATTTGGATACATTGTTATCCTATTTTAAAACTGAAGCTAGAATTTTGAATAAAATAATATATTTATATAGTCATTTTCCCTTATATCTCTCCTAATTGAAATCTTTTAAATATTAAAGTTAAATATTATACATATATTTTTAATTTTTTAATTGGCTGTGGAATATTGTCAATAATTTAATTAATTTTCTATTCTCTCATCAATATATGTATCTTAAATTAAGAAAAATATAATATTGTATGTTGAAAATGGACTGGTGATGTCATTTTTTTAACAAAATAAATAAATCAGTAAATAATAAATAGACATATCGACTTTAGTTAAAAATGATTTCATCATGGTGATGTGTTAGTTGTCCCTCACAATCAATTTATAGTATCCATTTCATGAGAAAAAGAATCCTATGACTCTGTGATTTATTTGGTAGGGTTTGAGACTAGGGGTGGCCATATTACGGTTACGGGAATCGGAACCGTTGGTTCGAATCGGTTTGAAACCGGTGAGAATCGGAACCGGGCCGAACCGAAATTGAAACCGAAGATTTTTGGTTCAGTTCCGGTTCCAAATTTCTGGAACCGAAACCGGCGGTTCTAGAGAACCGGTCGGAACCGCTGGTTCCCTGGCCGGTTAGAACCGCCGGTTCGAACCAGCGGTTCTAGCCGTTATAAACTGTCAGATCAGTTTTTTTTTTTTTTTAAATTTTGTTGTGAAATCTCTTAATTACGTGGGTTTTAATTTCTCTAAACTCCAAGAGGATACGTATGCAATTTAATTTAATTTTTTTAAAAAAAATTAAGTTCAAGCCCCTTTTTTTTTAAATTATGTTCAAACTTTTTTAAACAAAAAATAAATTCAGTTGAATTTTTTTTAAAAAAAAAATAATTATGTTAAAGTCTTTAAAAAAATAAATTTAATTGAAGTATTTTTTAATTTTTTAGGTATATTTTTTAATTTTTTATGTTCAAATAATTTTTTTAAAACCGGTCTTCAAAATTTAAAATTTAAAATTATGCGATTCGCCAAAAAACCGATCGGAACCGGTTTTGTCACAGGACCGGAACCGGAACCGGACCTTTTCGGTTCGGTTCCGGAACCGTGGCCACCCCTGGTTTGAGTATCATAAGTTGGATAATATAACTAAACTATAAATTGTAATAAATTAAATAATAGTCACAATAATTATATTTATTGTAATATAATTTTAAAAATGGTTAGGAGTTAGAAAGTTGAGATGCAATTTGTTTTAATGGGTTGCACCAACTCCCCCAACTGATAAAGCAATCTAATAACTGATCTTTCACTTTCTTAATTTTGCATTCAAGCTTTGATTTTTTCCTTTAGAAGTCATTATCATATTTATCAATATTTTTGTTGGGTAACAACCATAAGTTAGATACATACATTAAACGCAACACCATAGATATATCAATTTGCTTTTTCCCCTTTTTCTTTCTTTCTTTCTTCTTCTGCAGGCTTCAATGATTACCCATTTAAAACTTGGGAGTGTTTGTAGTATCCAAACTCACTTCAATTATATGATGACCTTTGAAGCATTTATGTTGTTTTTGCTTTTTTTTTTTTTTTTTTTTTTTTTTTTTTTTTTTTTTAAATTTTTTATTTGTGTTCTTATATGCATTCTCTGCTTGCAATGCACTAATGGGTCTCTCTCCCTAAATGGTTACACCCTTCATTCCATATAAAACGTTTTTGAGTATCTTAAAAAGTGATAAGTGATTTTTTTTTTCTAATTTTATTATTATTTATATTAGATACAACAACTATTTTCACGGTTATTATTAGTTTTGAGATAAAGTGTAATTTTATTAAATAATTATTGATTTTGTTATGATTTAAGAAAATTAATTATTTTTTTAATTTTTATATAAAAATCTTAAATAATTTATATTTTGAAAAGAAATAAATATTTTCTTTTAAGGGAATCCTGAAATTGAAACCATGTTGGTCTGTCACTTTGTTTTTATTAATTAATTCCACTGTTTTGAACCTTAATTATTTTTACTGGGGCCAGAGGGGCAGGCCAGTGTTGTTTTCCATTCCAGCTGGTTGCATACAAGTTTTGTCTACTCCAAAGACCCTTTTGCTTGGCTCTTGTTTTTAGACCTAACTTGGTGCTGGATTTTGATAACAATAAATTTAATAGTAAATAGTAAATAATACACTACCTGATAATAAATTTAGATTCAAATTTCATGATTTTCATTTAAAATATTGAATTTTTTCTTATTAAACCCTAAATTTCATGCAAGCTAAAATCAGTTATTACAAATTTTGGGAAGAATAGAATCAAAATGGGCCTAACCAAATGGAAAATCACAGTTTAATGTTCGAATCAAGTCACTTCAATTTCAGTTTCTTCTATTAATCATCTGATAACTGGATGAGGTTTACACATCAGCAAGAAAAAGAGGGACCATGGTTCTAAGGTAACAAGATGAGAAAGCCACATCAGCAGAAAAGGGTAGCACCATTTGAAATGTAAGCATAATCCATTGGAACAGCTTTGATGTTTACTAAAAAAAACTTGTAAAAACAATTTATAATTATAATTAATTTAAAAATAGAAACTAATTAATATAAATTTAAGAATATTTTGGATAAGATTGTATGGAAGAAATTTAACATAGACAAAAAATAAGTTATGATGCGAGAAATAAGTGATCTCGAGTTTGAATCATTCCGATCACAAATATTTTCACAAATTTGTTAAGGGAATGGCTACCCTGTTATGTAGCATATAGTGTTATTTCAGCTCATTGGTCCTCTAACGAATTAAAAAAAAATATATTAGAAAAAATATTTTTTAAAAAATAATTTTCAAATATAAAATATTTTTCTTAAAGAAATGGAGTTCAATATGCATGTGTATTTTTGTTAATTATGTAGATGAGGTTGCCACATACAGAGCATGGCTAGCCATGAAGGTCACCATCTTCGGTCATGTAAGTGCATGGATTTGGTGGGCCCATGAAGTTAATCCAGTACAGCAGTAAATTCTCCTGATGTGGGCTTTGAGGTAGGTCCAAAAAGGGAATTGTGTGGGTGGGTACTTAGCCATTTTATGCATTATTAGGTCCACTTGGTTCATGAACGTGTGAATATGTAAAACTAAAGTTGTAGTTAATTAGTCAAAAAACTATTCTTTGCACCCTTCAAATCCGAGTACTTTTTGGCAACCACTTGCCACAAATATTCCCCCTTCCTTTTTGAATACTCGATTAATGTTCGATACACTCTAAAAATAGAATATAATACAATGTTTAGAATGAGATTTTTTATTATTGTTTAGCGAAAATTAAATCTAATTCAATCTAATTCAAGTATTGTTTTTCAAATTATTATTATTTTCTAATTCATTATACGTAAAATGGGAAAGAAAGAATATTATGGACTGCATATTATATGGGTAAATCTCGTATTTAAATATCATTCACTAAATTGGTGATAACTTTTATGATATAGAAAATCTAAAAGCGGAGGGTGGGGAGAGAGACTAAGGGGAGCTTGAGCCTTCCAAACTTCATAAAATTTTAAAATAATATAAATTATCTTTTCTCATATTTTTTTATATAAAACATGAAAAGATTAATCAGACGATATTTAATTGATAAATTATCATTAAATTCAAATAGGGTCTTGCTCTTTTTAAATTATGAAACGTTAGACCACTAGTGACTCAAAAGTCATTCCCTCGTGAGGTCACTCTCAATAATCTTTTTTTTTTTTTATTTTTTATTATTGTTATATTCGATTGAAGAATGCCTAGAGCATGAAACATAATAGAGTCTTATACGCAATTACCTAGATGGTAATAAAAGCAAGAAATAGGATAAGATTGATCACATTACGCAATTTTAAATTACAAAAAGAAAAAGAAAAAGAAAAATGAAAATATAAAAAAATTGTTTTTATTGTCTTTGTCATCACAATATATTCTACTCTTACACATAAGTGATCTTTGCTTTAGAAAATAAAATGAATGGTGAAGTGACATTTATGATTTGTCTACTAAAGAATGGAGGGAAGTGTTTGCTTACATGAATTGGTCTTATCTGTTTTTGCAAATTGGGCTTATCCTAAATATTTGTTTTGATTTCCCCTAAAAAAAGCATTACTTTCTTCCAATTTTTTATCCTTGGAAGATTTGGTTAATGATGTTGAAATGTAAATAAATTATCTAATAAGTTTTTCTAGCATCATAATCACTCTAAAAAATAAATTGTTTTGTTGGTAACAAATCAAAAGGGGACAATAACATCTATCTCGAAAAATTAATGCGAGTCATAAAAAAAATCAAAGAAATAAAAATGAGAATAAAATTTCACACACGTATAGAGGATGAGATAAAATGATCCAACCTTGACCCAAAAAGAATTTTATATTAAAAATATCATCCAAACATTAAAAGTGAACTAACTGTTTAGATTAAAAGCGTGTTTTATTTTATTTAAAAAAAAAAGGCGCAATTCTCTCTTCCCTTGCAAATGACTTTACCTATACTTATTATATTATATAGAATAATTAAAATATAATTATTTTTCTAATTTGTCCTCCTTCAACCACTTCTTAATTAGGTAATTTATGACATGGTTTCTCTTATGCAGTCTTTGTAGTTAGTTAAGTTGGCAGGTAAATTTGAACTTTGAGTCCAACCTAGACAACTATATGGTTTAACCACTTTTACCACTCTTGGTTACAACTCAGTGTCTCCTTTCCTTTCTATAGCTATGTTTGTCAAAATGGGACCAAACCCATGTTCTAAACATGGTTGCAATTTGGTTATTGTCTAACCTAACCATTAATAGGGACCATAGGGCTCAACTGCCAAGACCCCCCACCTAACGATTTATTTTTTTTTTTTTCTCTTTGAATTTAGAAGCACAATGTGCAACAATTAGTTGAGGAATGAGTTTGGCCTCTATAGATTCTGTCCTCCTTTGAAGCAAAGAGGACCCAACCATATTCCTTTTGGACCACTATAACAATTGAGTCCAAACCCACAATTGCAATGTAAGGTACTTTCTGCATAGGCCATCCTCTTTGAAAAGGGCATGCCTGTCATTATCATATCCAGACTAAGGTGAGGGTTTGTACATACAAATTTTCCCTTTATTTTGCATTTTATTTTCTTAATTCAAGAGAGATAACAATCTACATCCATACCTTTGAACTTGTGATTTTTTATTTATATTATTGTTATTATTTTTTAAAAGATTTTATTAATTGAAATAATGCACACACTCACCACTACATGGATTTCTTCATTTCTAATAAATGAAGGCTAAGATGATAAGTATCTATCTTAGTTGTTCATACAATTATGTGATATTAATTATTAGGAGATTGCAATTAATTGGAGATAAGGATAAAGATGAAGATGCAATTAATCCCTAGTCTAATGGCTAAGGATTTGGACTCGGTGCGTTTTAAGTTCGAGTCCTTCGATGCTCTCCTGACATTAATATCAAATAATTGTTTTAATTAGCATGAGCTGTCAAAATCACTTGGAACTGGATTATTATAAAATATTTCATTGTACCATAATATTTCTGGAAAAAAAAAAACAAAAACAAACACGTTTCTAAATTCCAAGGAGGACAAGTCTTCATCAGTTATCCTTCTAAACGCCATAGCTTCTTGGTATATGATTTTCTGCCCATTGATAAAGGATAACTGGATAGGCCTTATCAACCAAGTCATTGCATCAAGTTTGTTCTTCTCATTTTTATTTAAAAAAGAAAAAGAAAATTTAAAGAAAGGACAACCATCTAAAAAAAAAAAAAATGAAACTTGAAAGTGAAGTTTTAAACCTCAGCTGCAGAAGGTTGTGGTTTATTACCTTCCATTGAGATTGGATTGGCACATCTTTAACAAGGTCTTTTAATCAAACATTCTAAAATTTCTGGTTAGGAATCCTCTAGAATACTCCCCATAAATGCATCTTCTGTTGAAAGGAATGTCCAGCTCTTTTTCATCTACAACAATTTTTCTTTGCTTAGGAAAATCCGTAACCATCACTAAAAATTGCACACTTCTTATAGTTCAATACAACTTCTGTACGATATGGAATGCTCTGTTTTATGCTCATTGAAAGGATAAAATTCTGAACTAATTGAATTTATATCCCTAGAAACTATGCATACAAAGCATGGCATTTTTCCATTATCAACAATTGAAGACTTAAAAAACACCTGCAGTTTCCAGTTCAACTCGATCGTAGTTTGACTATCTCGCTTGCTCACCTGGGAGAGAAAAAAACAGATGAATCAATTAGTTAGTGCATTGTCATTGACTAACAAAATGGAAATTAGAACATTAAAGAGTAAAAAATTATGATTCTGAAGCAATATATGAGATCCCAGTAGTTGGTGGTTCAGCAATTTCTAATCAGTTATTATTAATACTATATATAAATAATAAGTCCCAATCATACATGGGAAGTGTAGATGGACCAAATTTCTGGAGTTTTTAGAAACTACTAAAAAAAAATTTTCGGACTCCTTTATCAACTGCCTAGGAGGTCCAAAGAGAATTTTCTGCGGTTCATGAAACAGAAATTCCATTTTAATTTACACATGCAAAAAAGACTAAAACAGAGACATGGTGCCTAATTTAAAGATCAAACAAAAATCTAAAGGGCTTTTTACAAGAATAGTACGGCCTAAATGTGAAAAGTAAAAGGCGAATATGATCCATAAAGCAGACGAAGAAATATTTGGGCCTAAGGGCCGACGGTAGCTGCTTAAAAGGGAAAAGTGAAAAGAGGGAAAGAAAAGGCCTTTGGATAACATGAGTATCCATGATTGTGGCCAGTGAACAGGAGACCAGAAAAGAAGCTGTACTCATATGTATAAACTGTATTATCATTGACCAATATTAGAAGGCTACAACCAATTTCAGAGCATAAATGAATTGTCCACACGCTAATCAACTCAGAAGATATGGAATTCCAAGTAGTTTGACAATAAGATGACAAACGCCATCGATATTCCAATAATAAGCTCCTTACTTCTCCATATGCAGAAGAATTAAAAGATTAAAAAAAAATAAGCGACCAAAGTGTAAATTTAGCAAGTTAAAAACATGAACATTGCACTGACCCACATGATGCCCCATAGCTATTTAGGAAGTAGGATAGTAAGGTGCTCCAAAAGGTTATGCTTTCACAAATTTGAAAGGAGAACCTCTATATTGTTGTTAACTTACTCTCAGCTTCCTCCAGAATCATTTGTGAAGATGGACCAGTTGAAAACCCCAACTTTAGCATGATTTCTTCTAAACGATTTACATTTGTCAGGTATAGGTAGCCAACCTACAAAATTATTTCAACTGAGTTAGAAGCCAACCGACTTCTGAGGATCAATAAGCAAATTGGATAGCCAACTATTAAGCAAGCAGATGAATCATATTTAACCACACCGAATTGTATTTCAAAAGCTCACTAGTAATGTGGTAAAACCAGATGGTAAAAAAGAGCACTAACTAGTGTTTCTAGTGAAGATGCTCTGTTATATACAGCTGCTCCAGCACGTTTTTTTGTCCGTGTTTTAGCTGAACCAATATTCTTTCCCCAACGAAGGACATCTCTGCATTAAGAATTATCAAATGCCATTAATGAAGACAAAATTTTACAAATTATAGATGTACTACTATGGATTTTAGTAGTCGGTTTATAAGTTGCAGATGATTGTGGGTCCAAGGGATCATAACAATAGCAGAAGATACATTCTTGTTACTGATCGCCCATTCCACCTTTGCATGCAACAAAAAATAACTAAAAAGGGGCATGATCAAAAAGCATTTTCTAACTAAAACTAATAGACATACATCAGTTTCTTTTTATGTGGTAGAACACATCCGTTCATTATTAATTGGTTTAAGGGACTGCTACAATACTGAACTAAAAATCATGGAAATATTATCACAATCTATATTCTAAGTTTCACAATCTGAGTCTTTGGAAAATCTCTCCAACAATTATCTCCACAGGCATAGACTTTTTGAAAATGAAAAATATTCTTCCACAGAAAGAATGTACTTCTCTCAGCATGGGTAAATCTTATTAGGGGTAATGAGAAGGCAAATTTCATGTTTCCTTGCCTCACAACCAGATAACAAACCTGTACCTCAAATATCGTCTCAATTCCAACAAGCATACCAAAAAGTCCAATCTTTTATTCATTTTACAAGCCATCATCACACTCCAAAAGAGAAACTAAGTTCTCCTTTGAATATGAGCCACCAACCAAACATTTTAAGTTCAGATTCTTCAGATTGTTATGAGCCTTTCATACCTTTCTTCTTTTGATAAGCAATCATCACTAAGAAGTTTCTGAAGCAACGCATCCTGATTGGAAAAAAACAGATATTAGCATGTCTAACAGCACAAATAACCATAAAATTTAAGAGTAGAAATTTAAATCAAATAATGACAGAGGAAACTCCTTCAAATAGACATCTATATAAAGTAAGCACCTAATTATTGGGGGAAAAAGAGAACGAAGGAGGTAACAATAAGATTTACTATATTTACATTAATCAATGACTAATTACTAATCAGTCTTTTTTTTGCAACCGATTTACCATCTAGACAGCTAAAAATAAAGCCAAAAAATGGTAAGTACAAAAGGGGAGAAGAGCTCATAATTATATATATAAAAAATTATATACAAGAGAGAGATTCTACTGAGTCGATTTACCCTTAAAACACACAGTTAAAATTGAGCTGAACTGACAGACTTGGGAGAGAGGTTAACCCTTGATAGTAGGAAAGAGAGTGGAAATAAAATTTCCCTGTTCCTCTTACTGGATCTATGTACAACAACAAAAGTTTACAGTACAGATTACAGCATCCCTAGGAGGGGAAGGAGGGTATTTAAGTAAAGATTTTACGAAGAAAATCGTAAGGAATTATAGACTATCAAAAAATATAATGTACTTATATACACACACAGGATAGATTCCCATTAATTTTTTCAAAAGATACTAAAAAATTTAATCGCAATAATATGTACTTGTATACATTTCAATTCCAAATTATGCACTAAATACAAAATGATAGAGAACCTAATGACTTGTGTAGTTGTCAAGCTCAAAATATGAAACTATGAAGTTAAAATTTTTAAATAAAAACAAAGTAAAAGTATCAAGCGATTAAAAATTTCCTATCCAAATCAATGTTCATTCATTATCATTTCCAAATTCAAGCCCTTCATCATTTTCATCTTCTAATAGAATTATATTTTCTTGCTCTCTTTCTCTATATTGAATTTTTCCATACTCAAATCGTAAGATTCATGCTCAATTCCAATTCAACCATAAAATTCGAATCATTTAGCATAAAATTGAATCGAATTGTATGATTCAAATTGTGAATCATAAGATTTTGATATAACTGATACCATATTATGAATTCAGGCACAGAAAATGTACAGTAGCACCCAAAGTGCAAAGAGATAAAGAGTTTAGGAAAATCATACCTGTGCTTCACAGCGTACTACTGCTGTTACACGATCATTGTACTCGTCAATACTTAATGGAGGAAACAAAAAGTGCCTTCGAGCGTATAGCTGCAGGTTATAATAAACAATGATATAAGAACGGAGCATATCGTCAACCTCTTGTCATAAAGAACTTCTTACTTCTAAGTTAAACAATTTGCGGATGGATGAGTTTGTGCAGTAATTCTTTATCCTATATTTTTGCCAGCATTAGAAGTCATTCCTTATCTATTCACTAATAAGTCATGCCATTCGTTTTTCATGAGTTTGTGCATTAAATAAAAGATATGTGCAGCAAAGAAAATAATCGCAAACTACAACCTGATGCCCCAAATCCACAGAGAAAGAAAAACAAAAACACCCACAATCTAGCGTCCAAAGTGTTCTTGCGCATTATTTTGGTTACATGAAAAATATATTGACTAAATATCAAAAACAAGCTCTAGGTTCAGTGAGTATAAATAATCCCAGAACTCACCTCATATATGCTATCACCAATATAAGCTAAAGTAGCTGCATTATAAACTGATCGAGGCTTCTCCACTTTTGGTGGACTGGGCATCCATCTCTCATAGCCCAAATAAGTATCACCAAATTTCGTTACAACCGCTAAATAAAATTCCAATCAGAAACACAACCGTCAAGCTTTAAAGTCTAAATTTAAAAAAAAAAAAAATTATACAACTTAATTGCCATTTCCTTCACTTTGCATCTTAATAACCCAATGAAAACAAAAATATCGCAACTTTAAAAATTTGGTGTCACCTTGAGCTTTAGTGTTGCGCTTGAGAAGTTCTGAAACTGCTTGAGGAGTCAAAGTAATTGATGGTGAAGGCGTTGGTGATGGTGTCGGAGGTAAAGAGTTGGGTTGGGAAATAGGGTTTTTCTTGGGTTTTCGAGGAGCGTTGGGATTGTATGAGAGTCTTTGCTGGGTGTCCCATGAAGCTCTTACTATTTGTGAGGACATTGCGGATAGAGCAGTTGACATTTGCTCGTTTCAGTTGGGAAATTATGCGACAAAGGTTTTAGCTTTAAGTATTTTGGTAGCCATGGCCCTGCATCATTTCTTGGTCCATTGATTGGGTAGGCTTCGTTTTACAATCTTGGGCTCTTGATAGCTGACTTTGGTGTTGAAGCTAAAGCTGAATTTCTCGAACGACGGAACGACGAATTCTGTCGTTTTCTAATAGGTAGTCGTCGAGTTCACGTTGACCCGGTCGGTCTAGTTTTGGATAACAAAACCGAATTTCTCAATCCCAAAACGACTAAATTCGGTGACTGTCGTTTTCTCTTATAAACTGAAGGATCGCTGAAGGGGACAGAGACGGCCTATCGTTCCTGATTGCTTCGAACGACAGAGCCACCAAAATGATAGTCAAAAACTTTAGTTCTGTCTTATATATCACCAAAAAGAGTCTGTCGTTGTAGCATAGGTTACCGTCCCATCGTTTCTCTTTTCTGAAAATTGACCAAAAGGTTGAGGCTAATTTTGTAATTAAATAAATGAATTATTATTGTCATTCTTTTAATAGTAAATAAAGAAAAGGGAAGAACGAGAACGATAAAACTCTATATGTGGAACTCTGTTAAAACCCTAAATTCCAAGATAAAGTAATTTTATATCTACGCCTGAAATAATCCACAGCTAGCAGAGCTGAAGCCATGAGCCGATACGATAGCCGCTCCGGCGACCCCACTTCTTACCGTGATCGGAGAAGGTAACAATTATAGGCAGGCTTATTCGTTTATGTATTTAGTTTGTGTATTAGGCATAAACATCAAGTATCTGCTTCAGTTTAAGTCTTTTAGCTGTTTCTGGATATGGTGTTTTCGCTGCAATATATCTTTAGCTCAGTTGATCATATATATTTGCACTAGGCATAAACATCAAGTATCTGCTTCAATTTAAGTCTTAGCTATTTCTGGATATGTTGTTTTCGCTGCAATATATCTTTAGCTCAGTTAATCATATGAACTTCGTTTATATAGTCACCCAATGTCAAACACTTTTATTTGAGGTGGTTTAGCGACCCAAGTCGAATTTTTATCGCTTCTATATTTGGTGTATTTCTTCGCCTTTGAGGTTTTTCTCGCTCTTGTTTACTGACTCATTTTCATTATTATGAAATAGTGCTTATAAATTTTAAGTTTAGTGGCAATTTAATTATGGATTTTGTGGTACCTTGACCAAATAGCAAGTGCTAAATAATTTCAATTCTAGTCCTTGTACATGTAAATATTGTTTTTGCCCCACAAATGTTACATAGTTTCTAGTAACTTGTTCTTTTTTTTTTTTTTTTTGGGAATTTGAGTTTGTTTAGAAATGAACTACTTGCTGCTGGTATGGGGTTAATTTGATCCCGTTGTTTCTTCATTTCTATGAGTTTTGTGTTTGTTTAGTGATTCAGGTTTTGGAGGGGGTTCTGTTTATTCCGGTTCAGCTCGGTCCTCATCTGAGAGGAGAGATTATGGTGCTGACTCACCGAGGAAATCGGATTTGGATGGGTTGACTCCATTTGAGAAGAATTTCTACATTGAGTCACCATCAGTTGCAGCAATGTCCGAGAGGGAGGTTGATGAGTATAGGCAGAGAAGAGAAATTACTGTAGAAGGCCGTGATGTTCCGAAACCTGTCAAGAGTTTTCGTGACATGGGGTTTCCAGGTATTCAATATAAATTTTGAGAAAGCCCATTATTTTCCCTGATTTTCGTTACCATCACAAATTAGGAATTTTGGCTATTTGTTGGTTACCTTGATCTTCTTTTCACTATTCAAATCAACTAGTTTACTGAGATTTGCAAACTTTTTATCCAAGATTTGTAAAATTCATTTTTTCTCTGCCATTTTCTCACTAGGATGTGTTTGCTTTTACTCTAGAATATGTTCTACAAGAAATAACAAAAGCTGGCTTTGTTGAACCCACACCCATACAAGCGCAAGGGTGGCCAATGGCATTGAAGGGTCGGGACCTCATCGGTATTGCTGAAACGGGTTCTGGGAAGACACTGGCCTATCTATTACCTGCTATTGTCCATGTCAATGCGCAACCCATTTTAGGTAAAAGAGTACCTTGCTAATTTTTGGAACTTCTCATTTGCTGTTTTACATTCCTTTTTGTGCTGTTGTTAATTGGGTGAGTATAATTTGCTTTCTATTTTATCCAGCTCCTGGGGATGGTCCAATTGTATTAGTTTTAGCTCCAACACGTGAACTTGCTGTTCAGATACAACAAGAAGCTGCTAAATTTGGTGCATCATCGAGAATTAAAAATACATGTATCTATGGTGGGGTTCCAAAGGGACCTCAGGTGCGCGATCTCCAGAAAGGTAGGTGGCGGCTAGGTTTGAGACGACATTGCTTCTATACTGTATTCTGACTTTCATGAAATGGCTATGCTGTTATTCATGGTAATTGAGTTTATGATGGTTTTGTTATTGTTTAAACTCTGCAGTCAATCTACCATTGATGAATATAGCAGTCATTGTTCTATTCCTTTATTTCTGCCCCTTTACAGGTGTTGAAATTGTTATTGCCACGCCTGGAAGGTTGATTGATATGTTGGAATCACATCATACAAATTTACGGAGGGTTACCTACCTGGTGCTGGATGAGGCAGATCGGATGCTAGACATGGGGTTTGAGCCTCAAATACGAAAAATTGTTTCTCAGGTTTTTGCTTTTAGGCTTGTCTCTTCTTCTGATAAGAAATTTTACCTCTTCTTGAGAAGACATGCTATATATAAGTTATCTTACAATGTCATTTACAGTAAGAATTTCACATGGACAACAGTGTTAGTCTCCGATGCCTCTTTTTCCTCTTGTCCTGGTTTCTTCAGTGATGCCAGTCTCGTTTAAGGATCAATTTGTTCATAGTTGGAGAGATTAGATATTTTACGTGCATATATTTTATTAGGGGACTGGATTGTTCATATTTCTAATTCAGCTTTTGAAGTTTCAGTTGTCATTTCACCGCACTAGTAGATGAGTAATAAAACATAGGCAGCTAATAAACTACATAGGAGTTTTATTTTGTGAAGTAAAAAGAAAAATTTGGCATCTGTTTAAATATTCTAATGTGTATTGTTATAAATGGTTGACTTATAGTTTAATTGTCAAGTGCACCACACCAGAAGCAAAATAAAAAAATTAAAACAAGTATATATATGGTTAGGAGATTGATTTTCTCTCTCATATGTGTAGTAGTGCAAGCATTTTCCTTGCTTACTCTTAAGATTATTACTTAATCTCCTATTTTTTGGCAGATTCGTCCAGATCGCCAAACTTTGTACTGGAGTGCTACTTGGCCTAAAGAGGTTGAACAACTGGCAAGGCAATTTCTGTATAACCCATACAAAGTAAGCTACTGGATAATGCTTTTTTGATTCCCATGACATGCTATTTTCTGCAATTAGTTTTGATTTTACATTTGTGTTTGATGCAGTTGCAGATGCTATTGACTATTTCCTTTTCATTGGGCTTTTGAGCTTCTGAAGTTTCGTAGTCTTCTTTTTGAATAATCTCATATCTGTGTGATCTTGTTGTATCTTATAGAGTTCTGAAGTCTCTTTTGGTTTTTAGATTCTAACTTGAGTTTCATTGATGAGCTATTACTTAATTGGCTGTTATCCTTTGATATCATGCAGGTGATCATAGGATCTCCTGATTTGAAAGCTAATCATGCAATACGCCAACATGTTGACATTGTTTCTGAAAATCAGAAATATAATAAGTAGGATATACTTTATGTTTTTTTCTTATATTTGTACTTTCTTGTCATTTATATCCGGTAATATGAGATGTGTTTTTGTTAGCAGCAGCTTGACATAGCCCTTTTTGTATTACAGGCTGGTGAAGTTACTGGAGGATATCATGGATGGCAGCCGAATTCTGATTTTTATGGATACCAAGAAAGGTTGTGACCAGATCACTCGGCAGCTTCGCATGGATGGATGGCCCGCTCTTTCGATTCATGGAGACAAAAGTCAAGCAGAAAGGGATTGGGTCCTCTCAGAGTTCAAAGCTGGCAAAAGTCCTATAATGACTGCAACAGATGTTGCTGCTCGTGGATTAGGTAAATATATACCATCTTGTTTGTTGATCTTACTCACCATCTTATTTGTTGACATAATTTGGTTTCTCTGTTCGTCCATAGTTTCTAAATGTATTTGTTTAAATTGTGATATGTCCTTGCTGGCATAATCCCATCTCAACCATGAAGGAAATAATCATTTTCATTTCATTGCTATTGTTCAAGGCTTCTCTTACCTTTGATGGGCTCTCTGATCCTAATCTATTGATTGGTGGTGTCATGCTGGTGGTTAGAAAGTGTAGATATTTATCTTTTTCCAAAATTTGGAGTTCATGTCGTTCCCTTCAAATATCTTTTCGGGCATCTGATCTCTCTTTGGCTTGCAAGGGAGAACTGTCTTGGATTTTGAGGGGAGCACCTTCTCTTGACTTGCCTATTTCAGTACCCAGTTCCTTATTATTTTATTTTGGTGGCAGATGTTAAGGATGTAAAATATGTGATCAATTATGACTTTCCTGGATCCCTTGAGGATTATGTTCACCGGATTGGTCGAACTGGAAGGGCTGGAGCAAAAGGAACAGCCTACACTTTCTTCACAGCTTCAAATGCCAGATTTGCTAAGGAACTTATCACCATACTTGAGGAAGCTGGGCAGAAGGTCAGTCCAGAATTGGCTGCAATGGGTCGCGGTGCACCTCCTCCTCCAGGTTGGTTGACTGTAGGAAGTTTTTTGGATGCATATACCTTTTTTAGGTAATATGGTGGAAATTGATATTTTGAACATGTTTTTGTTGCAACTGAAGTCTGACTTTGTAATTATAAGCTTAAAGGGACAGTCGTATAACTTTACAATCATTGCTGCTATATTTTTGTTGTCCTGTACTAAACAAGTTCCAAAATCACAAAGGAGATTTTGAGAATGCAAGATCTGCCACTGCTGTTACCTGTTGGTCTAATCAACAATGACTTGATAGGTCTAGTAAAATATTTTCCTTTCCTTTCGTTTCTTTTCTTTTTCTTTTGTAAGTTTATGTTAAATCTTGCAATCTTGGATGAACTATGATCTTATGATCACACCATTTTTCCCAGTCATTAACACTATTGCAGACTGATTAGCTAATCATATGACCTGATGATAGCACTGCTTCCCCTGTAATGTATAAATATGTTCTTAGTTGCTAAAGCCTTGTTTTGTTTTTGCATCTGATGAATCAGGTTATGGAAGTTTCCGGGAACGTGGGAGGGGTTATGGCGGTGGCCGCTCATGGAGCTAATTTATGAGATCAATAACTGAAGGGAAAATTTATGTCCAGAGCATAGATACCTGAGATGTCATGCCTAACCGTTGTTCCATTTTATCATTTTTTTTTTTTTTTTTTTAAAAATTTCATTGTTAACTTCCTGAAAATATAGGGCTGTTAGTTCTGTAAGATATGACTTATTGAATGATCACCAAAGGTAATGTGCTATATTGAAATCTGTACAATAGTTTAAAGATTCATATGTTCTCTTGTTAACAGTACAGATACAAGCCTACAATTTCGGCCAATTAAATTTCAGTCGTTTTGTCTAATATTCTAATTGTATTGCTCTGTTCTGTAATTGAATTATATGATTTTTTTTTTTTTTTTTTTTTTGAGAAGGAATTATATGATGGGGTACATGGTATTTGTTGTAGCTTAGATTTGGATTTAATCGAAAACAACTCATATTTTAAAAGTAAAAAAAGGCTAAAATTTCTAATTTTTTGATCATAATTTATTAAAGCAATCAAAATAAATAAAAAAGTGAGTCTTTTAATAAATTATAAAAATGTAAAATTTGAGATTATTTTTCATTATACTAATAATTTTAATTTTACTGTTCTTAGATGGAAATTTCAATTTTTAACAATAATATTTTTTTGGCTTAAATACTTTATGCTAATTTTCACGACAATTGAAAAATGACTATCTTTAAACCTAAATTACAAAAAAAAAAAAAAAAAAAAAAAAATCCATTCTTTCCATTTGAAGACATAAGCATCCAGGAGAATAGAAACAGAAGCAGTACTATTAACTATTAAGTAGAACAAAGAACAGTCGCAGTCGCAGTCGCGCGGTATCGGGGAAGTAGGAAGAAGCGAGTCTGAGAGAGAAGAAATCTGATATCAGAAGACACAATGAGTGAGGCAGGTCCAAAGCTCTACGCCAACAAGCCCAAGAAAGGTATCCAATAAAAGTCATCGCGAGTAAATTTGACAGCAACAACTCCCAAGATTCTTCATAACACTTTCTTATTTGTTTCTTCTCTTCAATTATTTGAGTTTGGTTTGGTTGTTGACTCGATTTCTTTTATTGCAATAACAGCGCAGCTTAAGCAATTTCAGGAGCAACTGAAGGCAAAAGATTTCTCTTCCCCAACACCAACACAGACACCGTATGCATCAGCATCTTCAGCTGCTGCTGAGTCGTACAGAATGGGGTCTCAGTCTACAGCTCCTCCTCCTCCTCCTCCTCCTCCTCAGCCTCCTAAGGAGTCCTTTGCTAGACGTTACAAATTCCTTTGGCCCCTTATCTTGACTGTCAATCTAACTGTTGGAGGTACTTTCTTTTCCCAAATTCTACTCATTTCTGTTTGTATGTCGGGCATATTTATTGGTTTGATGCTGGCAATACTGAAAGGGGTATCTTGATTTTGGATGGGAGAGGTTTATTATTATTATTTAGTACTATTGTTTATTGTATTTGCTGATAAGGTAACTTTGAGCTTGTGAAAGATTTGAAGGCCTCGGTTTTTCTTAGGGATTCTTGAATTTCTTTTGGCTTCTGAAGGGAGGATATTTGTCTAGTTCTATATGTCTATTGGCCGTGCATAAATTTTTTTCAAATCATGGAATTGTAAAATGAGTATCTGGATTCTCTTTCTTGAAAACATTCTTGATTTGTTATTGGAGGATAATAGGGTTCAGAGCTTTTGTTGGACATGTTGGTTTCAATTGCATTTCAAGGATCTCCTTTTCTTTGATTAATTACTTTAACAGGTTCCAGTTGTAATTTCTGTTGACAACTGGAACCTGGTGAGAGCCAATAAGGTGTAAAGATTTGAGCATGATTTGCATAATAGATTCTAAGCAGAACTGCTTCTCTTGTTTGTATATAAAAGCATTGGTATGTGAATGATATCAATATTCCAAAACACACCAAGTAGTAATTTGTATCGGACTTGAAGTACAGGTTGTCATTATGGTGATATATTAATCATATTTGTGTACAGAAAATGCTTTTTTTATCTCCAATTTTCCCAATTTTTCTTGCAAATAAAAGCCCATTTGGTTCAGTCTTTTCATGCTATAAGTAATTGTACAGTGCTTGACAGCCATCGAATTAGCTTGCAAATGAAGCTTCTAATAGATCATTGGAAAAAGAAATATTGCAAACTTCTTGATATTATGAATTCGCACAGACTAGATTTCCAACTGGTTAAAGCCTATGTTATGGGCAACCAAATAGTTGAGTTAGGCATGAATTTCCATATTTATTTCAGAGATCTAATTGTCATGCACTTTGATCACTATATAGGCCTAAATGTGAAAAATTGTGCAATCTTTTATCTACTTTTGCAGTAATGTTTGATGAAATTCCCAATTAACATGGCTTGAGTGCACGTATAGTGAGCTCATGTTAGAATATCACTCCATTACATTAGCAAGTTAAGAAAGCACCTTAAAAGGATTTACCTGCAGAGGTCAATGGGAGGAAAATGTTCGGCCTTTAACTTGGGGTGTGGTCCCATAGACGCATAACTGGAGAGAGAATGTGACATCTTGCAGTTATCCTGCTGGTGATTAATTAAATTGATCATATTCGGGAATTAAAGCTTCAATTGTAGTGGAGAACAAGTTTTGGAGACTATTTGACATGCTAATATCTTGGAGTTGGAGCCTATTTATTTCAAATGAATAACCGAATACAGCTTGCAGTTGACTGTGGTGCAGCATATTGGGAAGGATTCTGAAGGCTCTTTAAATATATAAACTGTCAAAGGGCATCAGCAAATGAATGCTAGTCTCCCATGTGTGATTTAGTGATTGCATCAAAATTATCGAACTGTTTAGTTGTTTTGCTCTCAGTCAGCACCGTGTCAAGCCCATTTGAGTATCACATGCTACCTTATTTTCCATTGACCGTGGTATATTTTTTCTTTAGTAACTTCACATTGTTTTTATCTGCTTCATGCATTTTAAATTATAATTTCATTTCCATGAATGAGATGCTATGACAAGTGTGCATTTCAAAGTTCTCCGTTACTTCAATATTATATATTGACATGCCCTTATATCTGTTTGGGAATTCGTGAACATAAGATGTTGCTGCACACTTGCATAGCAAACTCTAATTTCCAACGTTGAATGTTGTTCCATGTGACATAGTATATATGCATGGTTCTGTGATAGTGTGATGTATGTGATGCTTTTTGACTCTATATTTTAGAAATTGATTCTGATTGGCTTTAAATTGCCTCTTTGAGCCATCAAGCGTGGCTGAAGCATCTCTTAGAACTGTATATGAGCCCATTTCACCTGTGAAACCAGCATAGTAGATCCATGGTACAGTAGACTGCAGCACACCAGATAAAGAAAGGCATAGGTATTTGTTCCTTTTCGAAATCATTGAATCTGTTGATAATAAAAGATCCTTCTGGCTTTCCTGAACAAATGACAGTGACAGGAGGAACCTATAGAAGCATTTCAGTATCACTTGAAGAAGTGATAGATTGATTCAAATACTTCATATGGCAAGGAAGAAAATCTGATGGCCATTCTTCTTCCATCCTATATCTGATTAGATAAGTGTGATTTGCTTCTTGAAAAGCACAACTCAGAATCTAACATCTGTCCACTAATTCCAGTCTGTTGGGTCTATTTGATTATTTATGAGTTCATAAAATTTTCATTAACTAGTACACCTAGGAATTTAACTCTTTGTTAGGTGCTCATTTCATATATATTGCAGCATCACTATGCAGAGGATAATATCCATAAACTTATAATGATGGAAATAGATGAAACCATCTTTCATTGCCCTAAGGGTTTCTCTTTTCTGATACAAGAACTCAAGATCAGCACTACAGCTTGGTTCTAGGTTCCCAGTCACGCTCTACTCTCTCCAAATCTACTTGAGCTAAGCCAGGTAGTGGTGCATTTGTGATTTATTGATTTGATACCTAGATATCAAATGGTGGAATTAACTTTTGATTTTCATTCCCCCCAATAATTAATAATTAATCATATTATGTAATTGTAAATAAAATAACAAAATATAATAAATTACAAGCTTCAAATTTATTAATAATTGTTACGTTGAAATGGAGCAGTTTCATTTCAGTTGTTATGTGGCATTATCAATGACCACAAGCACTTGTAGATTTTATTCGATTGCCTTCATCTGATTATTTAGTGGTAGTCAATATGGCATTATTGGCTGCTAGAGTTCTCATTTTTATTTGTTCTCTATAAAGGTCTTGCTTGAGAGGTCTTTATTTGTTTTCCTCTAGGCCAGATGTGTTATCTTTCTTTTTTTTCTTTTTTCACCCATTTTTTGATATTTTGATATTTGAACTTGTTGAATGGCAATGTTCTTTATGTTTTTGACTAATTGTGACGATACTTCTCGGGAGTTAATGCATTTCTTTTCGCTTGACTGAGTTTCTTTTTTAATTCATATCTTCTACAGCCTACTTGTTCATGAGAACAAAGAAAAAAGATACAGGCCTAGAGGAAGAAGTAGGAAGCAGCATTCCTTCTGAAGCAGTTGCATCCGCACCTGCCAAAACCACTCCAGTTTCTGCGAAGCCTGTTTCACTGCCCACCGTTTTGGAAGTTTTGAAGCCGCGTGAACCTATTCCAGAGAATCAACAGCGTGAACTGTACAAGTGGATTTTGGAAGTGAAAAGGAAGGTGAAACCAAAAGATCCTGAAGAGAAGAAGTGCATTGATGAAGAGAAAGCTATTCTTAAACAGTTCATTAGAGCAAAATCCCTCCCAAGTATTTAATTCATTAAGCTCTCTTATTCCATCTTGGGATTAGCAGGATTTTCTTTTTATCACTTGTGAAGTATGGATTCTGCTATACTGGACATCAATGCACTGTTCTCAGTTAATCAGAGATTTAGTGTTGCTTTGCTTTTGACACAAGGTTGATGTTTATATCATCTGGTGGAAGAATATTCTTATTGACCATAAACTTACTGATATGCTTTCTGGGTTCTGTACATAGAATCAATTTAATAGCTTTGTGTGGTCAAACATAATTGTAAGAGCTGCAGGTGAATCATTATTTTATAGCAATTACAGAAGTGTGCCTACTACAATAAGAGGTACCCTATACTGCCTGGGACTGATTTAGATTTACAATTTTAGTTCACTGATTCTTTTTCTTGTTTCTCTCTCTACCTTTTCTCTTATCTTTCCAACTCTGATTTGGACATTCTTATTATTGTTCTATCTATATTTATCTGGTACATGCCTTTTATGTGGAATTATGGGTCTTAAAAAATTAAAAATAACTAGGGAAACTCAACTCTTTGCTGTCATTTTTGTCATATTTGGATCAGTTGGCTAAGGTCATATTCAGGAAAGGATAGTTTAGTTCTCATTTAATTGTCCAACAACAGAAACTAGAAATGGAGCATATTCTCAATTTTTTTTTTTCTAAGTTGAAGATAGATTCACATGGTGACATAGGTCTAATGAAAGCTCATGCACAATTTCCAAAGAGGATGTGGACAGAGCCTATATGCATGCTCAGAGTAACTACATCATGCAACCTTTCGACCAAAAATTATTATTATTATTATTATTATTATTATTATTATACTTTTCCTTTATTTTCTTTTACAAGTTGATACATTTTTATTGACAGATTAAAAATTCTTGAATTAAAAAGAAAATACCACGAGAATTTAAATCTTAACCTATTATCATTAAGTGTATCATATTTTTGTGTCAATTTCATAAATTGTCAGGTGACTATCCATATCTTTGTTGTTTTGATCCACGTGTGACTTGTAACTATCATTAGGACCTCTTTTCTTTATCTTTTGTTGTTATTTGCTACTTTTCTTTTGATTTTAGTTTAAGGTTGCTTAATTATTTCATAATTGGAATAATTAAATACAATTTGAGGATGAGAACATGAAAATTGAGAAGTCTCAAAGCTCAGTTTGGGGAGCCATTAAATTGGACTGATTACTTATCATTACCATTTACACAGAAGGTAATTAAGTTAATTACATTCTATGCTATGATTTTCTTGATTAGTTTATTTAATTTTTTTTTTTAATTTGAATAATTAAACAGGTAATCACAGAAACTTTAAGAATAGGAAATATTATAATTGGTGTAATGAGAAAGGCAATGAAGGATATAGAGATAAAAGAATATTTGATACCCAAGGGATGGTGTGCTTTTGCATACCTTGGATGAATTCATCTTGATGAAAATCACTATGATTGGCCTTACCAATTCAATCCTTGGAGGTGGCAAGTAAGAAATTAAAATTTTTAATTATTATATATTATTTTCTTTTTTGTTTTTAATTAAGCATCTAATTAATTAATTTCACAGGACAAGGACATGAGCAGTTGCAACTTCACTCCATTTGGAGGTGGACAAAGATTATGTCCTGGACTAGATTGGCCAAGCTTGAAGCTTCCATTTTCTTGCACCATTTTGTTACTCAATTTAGGTAATTTTTTTTCTCACTCTTCTATTTTCTTCCATTTTTATAGAAATGAGAAATTTTTCGAGCGTAGAGATATACATATGCAGATTATAATTTTTATTGACACTCTCCAAAATCACTTTTAACGCGATTTAAATTTGAAATTTCATGAAAATGTATTGAGAATTTTTCTATGCACTAAAAACAACTATATTTTTCAAAATCATTTTTTAGACATGAGCAAAGACAAAATCATAACAATCCAACTTTCTCCCATTTTTGAGCAAATAAGTATCCTTTACAAGGCATTATTTGTTCTTTCCTTAATTGGTTACTTCCAACAAAACCAACTTTGCGATCAACCGAATATAACCAATTAAATTATGGTTTGAATGTAACCAATTAAATTAGGATTCCACACAACCGCGGTGTCAAGGGCCGCCTCTTAATTTTATTTTTTTTAAATTTATCTTATAAAATATATAAAATTTATTTTTTTATCTATAAATTAGTAATTTTTTTTTACTTCAACTCTTGTAATTTTTGAATTTGTTGTTTGCTCCCGCTAATTATTTTTTCTGATTTCGGCGCTGGTTCCACTCTTCCACTTGATCCCTAATGTACTTTTTGTCTACATTATCTTTATCTATTTACCCTAGATGGTCATGAAGAGGACAGTCTCAATCTAGCTATGGCTGGCTCAAATCCTTGCAAAATAACAATTATTATATATAATTAAGGAATATTGCAAGAGTGCACACGTGTGGGGCATCAACAAGACTGACACGTTTGTCCTCTTCCATATAATATATAGATATTGCAAATATAGACTATATATATATATATATATATATATATATTCAATTCTGTGGGTACTCATTTAATTATATTCTATGATCACTCATTTTTACTTCTATTTTATTTTAATTTTTACCTTAGCATGGCCATGTATAATTGTAAAAGATAGAATTGGTGACTTGAGGTTTGTTAATGATTTGTGGATATGGGTCCCAGTGAACAAGTAATTCCATTTTAAAAATATATGTGAAATTCTAGTTATGTAATTAATAATTTAAATTCACCAATTATATTTTTGGATGGAATTAAACATATTTACTTGTAATTAATTACAATCCGACCCCAATAAAACAAAATAAAAATAAATGATCACATAGCGAATCCCAATTAATTTAGGATTATAATTTAATTATTGTTATCACAATATACCCTTGCTCTAACTATATTTTTTGAATTTTTGTATGCTATTCGTGAAATTATTGTTTTAATTATATTGATGCTCTCTTTGTTATTAATTGGACGCTTGATTATTAATTGATACGAAGAATAATACCCATCAATATAAAATCTCTACAGCCCAATTCTTATGCCTCTCGGAGCATAGGTAAGACAGCAATTGGAGGACCTTCGGCCAAACTGGATCTTGAAAGAATGAAAGAGCTGAAAGAGTTTGATGACTCAAATGATTAATAGATGCCAAAGTTATTGAGCATCCCCAGATGATTTAGGTCCTGTAGATACTTGCGCAACATCACCTATTCATAGATCTGCCTGGTAATCTAAAGAGTGATAAAAGGATGATCATGGAACAGGTATTTTTCTAGAGGAAGATCCGGAAAATAATGTGACCTGAAAAAATTATATCAACAAATTAATTATCATCCCTTCAAAGAAAAAAAAAATTATAAAGAAAATGTTAGGTAATTTTTATAGGAATGAGCCTCCATGGGACAAGATGTATTTGAATTGATTAGCTCAACTCCAATAATTGTCCAATAAAATGCGGAAATGACCCCTGGAAAAGTCTGATTAAGTTCATTCATCCTCCACAGCTTTCTACGTGACTGAAACATTATAAAGAATTTCGTTGTGATAACATAAAGAGAAATAAAAAGAAAAGCAAAAACATTTTTGAAAGATGGACTATACCCGGTTCGTAGATATTGTTTCTTCATTGTGAGCAATGGATTTTCTGAAAAATTCAATGATCCCAAAATGTTCTGTATATCTCCATTGACTGCCTTGAAAATCTCTTATAGTGGTTAAACTAGAGTTGCTAGGAATTTTCGCCTTCCAACCAGAACACCGTGAAAAACAAGAATACAGTGAAAGAAGTTTCAAATTAAACAAAAATCTAGGAGTGCTTGACCTTCTCAGCATCAAATCTGCTTTGTTGATGAAGTTTATTTTTTGGGTGTAACTCCAAAAAATAGGATGTCTGAACACATAAATTGATTTGCAACTGCATATAAAAAATAGGATGTCAAAGCATAAATTTTGTCGTGAATTTCACTTATAGAAAACATAAATTAGATGAAAAAATTAATACTCAATATTTATATTCGTAAATTCAAAAAATTTCTCATACAAATTTAAGTTAACATGTATTTTTTTTTTTTTTTTTACCCTCCTATCAGTTTGTGATTGTTGCAAATAACGGCAAATGTCTACAAAACTGTTGTGAACACTTTTTTTTCCATATTTTGGAGCTGTAGCGATATTGACGGATTGCAAATCTAACCAAATCTTCAAAATCTTTCAAGTAACCTTTTAGTCCATCGTTCAATTTTTTACCTGAAAAAGAATCAAAATTCATAATTAAAAAGGTGACTCAAAATTTAGTCTCAGTTTTGTAATTAGACTTGTAACTAGACTTGGAAGCGTGCAGTAGTAGAGATAGTCCTATAAAGGACAATAAAGAACTGTGAGTAGTGTTAGATAATTCGCATCATCCGCATGCATTCATGCATTCACGACTAAATGCTATCATGCATTATTTTGTTGAATTGCCATATTGTGCTGCACTAATTGTTGATATTAAAAATTGCTTGATTACCTGTGATGTGATATTACTGTGCATTGTTTGTGTGGAATTGGGATGAAGTGAGTCACCATGGGTTTGTGAGACGTTACCGTTATATGGATCCTGATTCTCATTACCGTTACCGTTATATATATGGATCCTGATTCTGATTTCTGTTAGCCATATAAATGGGAGATCGGCGCCCGTGTGCACCTACTGTTATGATCTGGATGATATGGAAAACTTGACCTCTTTATTGGGCGCACCTGATAATCTAGTTCTGATCGCAGCTCGCAGGGTGGCCTCCTGTTGTGAGTGCCTGATGATTTAGATTTGATAGAGACGACCGGGTTGCCTCCTGTTGGTATAAAAAAAAAAGAAAAAAGAAAAGAGAGACTGGAAAAACAATGAGAGGACTGGTCGTGTGAGGATTATACCAGTCGACCAGAATGGGAAATTGGCTCCCTGGTGCACACATGAGTGGATGGGCCATGTGGGAGGACGGCTCATCGGGCTTTCGGTGACTCCACTGACTAATTTCATGTGATATGATTATATGAAAGTGATAATAATTGTGATTGATGTTGTATTGTCATTTGTGTGATAAATTGCATGATCATATAACTAAACGGGTGGCCAGATTAAAATATTTTAGCATTTGTATGATTGTGTGGAGTGAGAGGGTTATCTAATCCTACTCACTGAGTTTAGCGCTCACCACCCCCCCCTCCCACCCTTTTCAGGTAATAGATGGAGAGAAGAATCCTGCGAGTCCAATCGAATGAGATACAGATCTATAAAATTAATAATCATTGTATTGAATATGTAAATGCAAAGGATAGTGAATTATGGAGTAGAGTTCCGTAATTGTATTCCAAATGGGTTGTAAATGACTAAATAGAGTATGAATATTTATTATATGGATTGTACTTTGGATATATTTGTGAAATAATTTATTGGGCCTGAATCCACAGTTGTGAATAGAATGTGATTTTGAAGTAATACAAGCTTACTACTGGCTTCGAAGGCCTTAAGCCCACCCAGGTCCTAGTGCCGGTCTGGCCCGTGGAAATGGATTGTGACAAAGTTATATCAGAGCATAAGTTAGACCTTAAGAATCAATTGCGGAACTTAGGAAATTGAATATAAGGCTCCTATGTTGGGATCGGCCGTAACCAACAAGGGAGGTGTAGTCTGGATTGAATTCCATTTTAGTGCCGGTGGACGCATCGTATACGAGGATGGAAGGAAATCTATATGACACTTAGGATGAGAACTAAAATTACATAAATGATAGTGAATTATAAAAGGGTCTGGTTAACTGACGTTTATAAAATAAATATTTTGAGTTTTGCTAAATCCCCTCCATCCATTTTGAAGCAGAAGATCAGTTGAAAATTGGTGTAATGGCCTGATCACCCAGTACACCTTGATCCAACAAGAGGCACTGCTTCAAAAAAATTATTTGAAAGTGTTTAGAAAAGAATTTGGCATTTTAAAGATAATAATAAAGTGAGTTTATTTGAACTATGATTTGAGAAAAATGTTTAATTGTTTGCTTATTGTGAAGCTGCAACTAATTGTTTGGCTTTATTGTTTTGTCGGCATGTCAAAAATTTATTTGATTCTAGAATTTAAATTATTTATAATGATTGCATGTTTGATTAATTTTTATTATCTTGTCTATCCCGAGGACTCAAATTAGGCCTATAGAAATTAATAGTGATATATTAATAGAGATCAAATTCTAGAAATGTTACTGTTAAGGATTAAAAAGTGGAAATTTTAATTTACATTAAATCAAGGGTTAGAAAAGGAGGATCTAGGATAAATAATCATACTAGACAAGAAATCCTCAATTAACCAAGGGGAAACTCAAGGATGTAAGAAGAGGAAATTTGTAAATTACTTATGTATAATATGAAGGAGAATAGAGACTTGTTGGCATAATTAAAAAGAGTCAGATGTAGAAACAATAAATTGTGTTTAAGAACAACAAAAAGTACTGAATTGAGGTGAATCTCGACATGTAGAATTTAAATGAAGTAATTAAAATAATATAAAAGGAAAAAGGTTGATTAATTATGTGATTGAATGTGAAGCAAATAATGTTAACTGAGTAGGTCATATTGAGATGAGGCAGAATAACGGAATATAATAAAGAAGCGTGTAAAAACTTTCTTTAGAGAAATTAGTGTGAAGGGTAAGATTTGAGTGTTTTAAGTAGAATTAAAAGTGGCTAGTGAATAATAGGGCAAACGTTTGAAATTAAAATTTGATTCATGTGGAAAAGATTGACTAGTAGTTAATAGGAATAATTATATGCTATGAAATAATTATGGATCTATTTGAGAAATCCACAAAAAGAAAAGAAATGTAAATTCAAATTGTGACATCCTACCGAGTCGAGTCTTAGTATTGAGTCGAGTCATTTCATAGAGTTGAGTGGAGTCGGGCCAAACCAAACCTGGTTGGGGTAGAATGGGATTATAAGTGGACTTACTTGATTGAGAGAAAAGATCAAAGCATATGGGCGAGGATTTATTTGCATTAAAAGACCAAGCTTGGGTCTTCAGTAGTAATCTGTTGACAATTGAGGTACCATTTAGGAAGTTTCACAAAAATTCCTTGATATTTTGATGGCCTACCCGCAATAACCAGTTCACTTTCCCATTTTCATCGTTATCTTCATCTTCTTCATCTCCTTCCTTTCTCCATCCATTTTCATGGTAGTTAAGCCTTAACTTCAACTTCTCTTCTATCCAAGTAAGTAAACCTTCTTGAAGTTCATAATTGAATCATTTGGTGCTATTTTTAGAATATTCATAAGAATTCTTATTTATAGGTGAAGTGAGTTCAAAGGTAGTAGAAAAAGGAAGTTAAAGAAGAGCTCAAGCTTTTTGGAGTAAAGGTTTGATATCTCTCTTCATTTACCATTTCCTTTGCATGAGAATTTGTTTGGTGTGTTGATAATGAGACAATATTGCTTCATGTTGAGTGGGAGGACTGGTAATGGTGAGAAAACAGGGGAGGAATTGAATAAATGAAGCACATAGAGAGTTTATGCTGAAACAGGTTTTGCTGGAAATTTTACTAGTAACTTCATCTTGATTTTGACCCCATTTAATGATGGAATTAGGAAGTGCTATAGAAGAGTTATTTGTTCCTCTATGCGTTAGCTTTACATGGGTTTTTGAATCATCCAAATCGGAGTTGTATAATGAGAGATATAACCAAAAGAGTACAGACTGTACAGACTGGAAAACGCGACGCGCGCGCGCGAATTGCATGACGAGCTCGCGACTTGTGCCTAAAACTCACTGACTCTCATTTTGCACATTACGCGCTTGCGACTTTCACTTGCGTGCTCGCGACTTTCACCTGAAACTCTCTGACTCTCATTTGGTGCTTTACGCGCTCGCGACTTTGTACTGCGCGCTCGCGACTTGTGCCTAAAACTCAGTGACTCTCATTTTGCACATTACGCGCTCGCGACTTTCACTTTCGTGCTCGCGACTTTCACCTGGAAACTCACTGACCTTTAGGTGTGCTTTGTGCACTCGCGACTGTGCAAGACGCGCTCACGACTTGTATTTTCATGCACTTTTGGACTTTATTTTCTATGCAATTAGATTCCTTTGCTCAACTTGTATGCCTCCAATCATTTTACAACAAAAATACAACATTAGAACATGTATCAAAACAACATGCAAGCATACAAATGATGTGAAATCAAATAAACATTATGATTTATGAAGTTATGAACTATGAATATGATGTTGTGTTATATTATTGACATACCAACATTATGCTCCATTGAGGTTAGGTAGAAACCATGTAGATAAGGCTATGTCGCGACATAGGATAGCAGATCTGCGCCCCATACAGTTTGGTACTCCGGCTACAGGCCGTTGAGTGGATATGATTATATACAGGCCATAGCAGCCAAGCACACAGTTTCATCCAGTTTCATACAGTTTTTCTTATCACTTCGGTTTCACTATAACCTTATGGAGCCATACAGATATCTTGACATAACATTTCTTGAATCATACATTATTATAAACAGTAAGAAAGATCATCAAGGTAAAATGGAAGTAGCATGATATATGTGTTTATACGTGCCATATGTGTTTATATCCTTAAGTATCCATAGGTGTTTACATGGTTCTTTCTATATATGTATGTGCTTACTTGTTTCTTTATAAGTTGAGATATCCACTGAGCTTTATTGCTCAGCGAGTTAACTGTTTAACTCGCAGGTTTTGAGATTTGACCGTAGAGAGTCAGCTTGCAACTGCTGCAGTTCATCTGTAGAAGACTCGGTCTTCAGGGTAGCTACTCATTTTGATGTGTATCTTTTGTCTATCCTTTTCATGGCATGTACAGGGGACGCAGTTGGGCCCATTCCATTTTGAAAACTAGTATCATGTCTTGTAAATATTAATTACATTATTATTGTAAACAGCATCAGCTTGATATTATAGTCAGTATCCATTATGATATCAGCATGACAGGATTTAAGTCAACCTGTTTGTAGCGTCTCGGTTCGGTTCATTCGGGTTAACGGGTGGACCGGGAAGGGATGTTACAAATTTTGGTATCAGAGCCCTAGGTTTAGTTTCCTCGGGCTTGCATGCATAAGTCAGTATAATGTACATGCCATGTTACCCTGATGAACTAAGCAGTTGTTGTTCTTTTAGAAGGATGTCACAGGAAGGTGAGAGCGAGTCACACGCCTCTAGAGCAGTGGAGGGTGAGGCTCCGATAGCACCAGGTCAAGAGGTATTGTTAAAGCAACTTGCGGATACTTTTAGGCGGATTGCAGGGGTGATACCTCAAGCACCAATAGTAGTAGAAAGAGAAAGAAAGCCCCCACTAGAGAAGCTTCGGAAATATGGGGCGAAAGAATTCAAAGCTAACAAGGATGATAGTCCAGAAATAGCTGAGTATTGGTTAGATGGGACATCGAGAGTTCTGGAACAATTACAATGTACACCGGAGGACAAGTTGATTTGTGCCACATCATTGCTGATAGATGAGGCATACACATGGTGGAATACTGTTCAGCAGCGCGTATCAGCAGAGCAGCGTACATGGCAATTCTTTTTGGATGAATTCAAGAAAAAGTTCATTACAGAGGCTTACCTAGATGCGAGAAGGAAAGAATTCTTATACCTGAGGCAGAACAGAATGGCAGTTGCCGAATATGAAAGAGAATTCACCAGACTCAGCAGGTATGGTGAGCGGATAGTGGCTACAGAGGCCGAGAGGTGTAAAAAGATTCAAGAATGCCTGAATGATGAGATTCAGATGGGAGTGGTAGCTTCCAGATTCAGAGAATTTTCAGCTTTGGTAGAGGCAGCTCAGGAGATAGAGCGAATTCAAGCCAGTCAGCGTACCAGACGCCAACGGTCTCAGCAAAGGAGAGACCAGACTCAGATTGCACCCAGTACATATCAGTCAAAAAGCAAGAGATTCAGAGGTGCTAGTACTTCAGCTGGTTATAGGTCTTCCTTTAGCCAAAGCGCAGCTAGGGGTGCTAACACGCCAGCAGTATCAGTTGTGGCTAGTTCTGCCGGTGGTAATCGAGGTTCAGGCAGAGGAACTGGTAGAGGCACCGGTAGAGGTGCAGAGTCAGCCGGGTATACTTTGCCACCTTGTGAGCATTGTGGCAGACGACATGGTGGAGATTGTTGGCTGGTGACTGGTAAATGCTGGCTATGCGAAGCGTCAGACCATCAGAAGAAAGATTGTCCTAAGAGGGCAAAAGTTCCTATACAGTTCATAGCAGGCAGAGGGAGAGGTGAGAGCTCCGGAGGGCAGAGACAGCAATCAGAGACTATGGACAGACCCAATACTAGAGGTCCAGCCAGGGTCTATGCGATGCGAACCAGGGAAGATGAGGAAGCTCCAGATGTAATAGTTGGTGAGTTTTCTTTATGTGATCATACAGTTTATGCTTTAATTGATCCTGGATCATCTCATTCATACATTAGCGTACCTAAACCTTGGGTTAAAGGGTTAGAAGTTGCATATGTGAGTCAGGGCATGTTGGTTACTAATCCACTAGGAGATGTAGTAAAAACTCATACAGTGGTCAAAGGATGTCCAATTGTTATTCATGGAAAAGAGTTTCTAGGAGATCTTATGGAGTTACCATTTAGAGAATTTGATGTGATTCTGGGTATGGATTGGCTATCCAGACATCAGGCTATAGTTGATTGTGCAAAGAAAAGGGTGACATTATATACAATAACAGGGGAAGAGATTACAGTAGTCGGGAAGCGGCGAGATTTTCTGGGTAATGTGATATCAGCCATGGCAACAAAGAGATTAATTCAGAAGGGTTGTGAAGCATACTTAATATGTGCATTACAAGCAAAGAAAGAACAGTCAGAAGTGCAAGATATACCAATAGTGTGTGCTTATCTATATGTATTTCTAGAAGAGTTACCAGGGTTACCACCAAGGAGGGAAGTGGAGTTTACCATAGATGTCTATCCTGGAGCAGCACCAGTATCAATTGCACCTTACAGAATGGCACCAGCAGAGTTAAAAGAGTTAAAGATTCAGCTGCAGGAGTTATTGGATAAAGGCTTTATCAGACCCAGTGTATCACCTTGGGGAGCACCAGTATTATTTGTAAAGAAGAAAGATGAATCACTCAGATTGTGCATTGACTACAGATAACTGAACAAACTGACAATTAAGAATAAGTATCCATTGCCTCGAATTGATGATTTGTTTGATCAGCTAAAGGGTGCAGGCATGTTTTCTAAGATCGACCTCAGGTCAGGATATCATCAGTTGCGTATAAAGGAGGCAGATATCGCTAAGACTGCATTCAGGACCCGATATGGTCACTATGAATTTTTAGTCATGCCATTCGGTCTCACAAATGCACCAGCGGTTTTCATGGATCTTATGAACCGCGTGTTTCATTCATATCTAGATCAGTTTGTGGTGGTGTTTATAGATGACATTTTGGTCTACTCCAAAGATATGGTTGAACATGATAAACATTTGCGGATTGTACTTCAGACATTGAGGGATAAACAGTTGTATGCCAAGCTCAGTAAGTGTGAGTTTTGGTTAGAAGAAGTTTCTTTCTTAGGACATGTGGTGTCATCGGAGGGTATCAGAGTGGATCCTAAGAAGATCGAAGCTATTGTTGATTGGAGACCACCCAGAAATGTCACAGAAGTTCGAAGTTTTCTGGGTTTAGCCGGTTATTACAGAAGGTTCGTAAAGGGATTCTCTATCATTGCATCACCTTTAACAAGATTATTGAAGAAAGCAGTTGTATTCCAATG